>NC_137122.1:7744638-8150897 GCF_949319135.1 Squalius cephalus
TGTTTGGTCTCGATAAATTGGTGCTTTAAAGATCGAAATGATTGTGTACATGATATGCCAATAGCTGTGCAACACATTAGAATTACTAAGAATCTTCCTTAGTAGTGTCATTAAACACCAATCCAGCATGCCAGTCCGAGTGAGCACGCTTAAGACAAAGGCTTGTAAATCCTGGTGACAGAAGAAACTCCCGCCAGACAGTCCACCCTTCTCATTGGTACAGCAAACCCAGAGAGGGGTGGCCATTTCTCAGGCTTTATTAGAGACTGACCACAGTGACCGCGCTCTCTTCTCAACGCTTCTCATCCGACAACAAGGCAGCTTCGGCTGTTACTGGGGGAGGGGCTGGACCCCTTCCCCCCCACTTGGGCCCAGCTCCCTGGGCCCAAACAGGCCTGAGCAATGCCTGCCATGCTTTCATACTCCAAAAAGGGAGTCAGACTTTTCTTCAATCTAGAAAACAACTGCAACTTTACCATCACTGACTCAACGATCCACTCCTGGTCTTCAAGCCAGGACAGCAGGCTTCGACTCACGACAGCCATGTGCTCGAAGCCACCATGCTTTTCTTCAAGGCCATAGACCCAATCAACGAATCCAATCCAATCCAAGAATTTTCCACGATTGCAACTGCCATGCAAGTATTCTTTGATGAGATTGCTATGAAATAAGCTGATGGTTCTTTCATTTCTTTCCATACTGAAATAGATCGTATTCCATAGTTCTATTTCCTGTTTCCGGTTCCACATCACTCACCCATTTACCTATGCATGTATGTATGGATGTATGAATGTATTTATGTTTGTTTAGTGTTAGTTATGTTTGTGATTTAGTTAATAAAACTTGTGCACAATTATGAATTTGGTTTCTGATCCTCTGTTTGCATACAAAGTCCCTTTTACGATTTTGATCTTGCTACATGCTAATTGCTGTACATAAGGAATAATTATTTTTCAGTGACCATGAACAATACATTTTCCTTAGAATAAATGAATAATCAAAGAGTTCGTTGGAACTGATTAATTGATTGTAATATTAATTTGGCTTACCTCAAAGTTAATCTAATTAACTGACCAAAATATTAATAATTAATCATAATTGGTAATTATGGATTATTATTAATATTTCCCCTTAGAGCTAATGTCCTTACAGACACACAGCGACATATACAGTATTATCAGCTGTATGGTGTTTTTTTACGCTGAAATGCTTAATTTCGAGAAAGACCCGCCGCGCGCAGTGAGGGAGACCAAACTTACTAAAAAAATATCCAGCGCGAGAGAGGCAAAGAAAAACGCCTGTTCTTAATTTATTTTGCTTTGAACTTTTTTCTTAATTTTTTAATTTAGCTGCAATTTCTTTGACAATGTTGCAAGAATAAGATTCTGTGTTTCTTATTTTGCATCACAAAGGGAATAAACTCTATGGAACCCTGTTTAAATAAATAAACTGTCCCGACACTTTATTCATACCTTGAAATGTGCGATGGGTTTTCAAACTTAATTAATTTTCTTTTTCTTTTACATTTTCATTGTTTATTTTTTAATTGAAAGCAATACTGTATTGAAAGTATTTTTCTGATTTGTTCGATCTGTTTTGAAAAATGTCTTCCGTTGCTATGGCCGGGTATCACTGCCAGTCATCTCAATCTCGTGAATGATTCACACACACACAAAAAATAATTTAGCAGATTAAAGACGAGCTTCATCATCATCTTCATTTTCTGGTGCAATCGACTGACAGTCTTCCTTCATCAGATGTGTCGTCTTTGCAGCGGCTCAACTGGAATGTAGCAAATTTATGTTGTAATGTACAATTGATAATTAAACAAGATGATTGACTTTAATAAACAGATGCATATTTAAGCATCAAGAACGGAAAAACATAAACACTGTCGGCTACACTGAGATTCGATCTCAGATCGTTTGAAGCTCCGAGAGGCTATTGTTAATGCATTGACCACAGAGCTATAGTCTGTATAGCCTAGGTCTACTATTTTCTCTGCTTTGTTTGTTTATATTTTTACATATTCAATCAGTCTCATTTTTGTTCAAATAATGAAATTTTTTTTTTTTTTTTTTTTTACAAGATCTTGCGCCATGTTTTTTTTTTTTTTTTTTTTTTTTAATAAACAGATAGGAAACTTACCTTTTAGAATGCCGCAGTTGCTGCTGTTTTGCCCTGTCACTTGCGCCACCCGGTATAGCCTAGTCATTTCGCGAACGACTTTGAAATTCGACTGGTTTATTTTTGCTGCGGCAGTAATAGGCATTGTGGTTGATTATTTATTAAAGAATTCAATTGATAATCATAACAACATGTAAGCCTATTTAATTCTGAATATAACAAAGAATGCTTAAACCGACTAACATCGGTTAGTAACTGCAAGTCCTGAAAATGTTTTAATTTTACGGTAAATTATTTTAATTTATTTCACTGTTATGTTTCAGTTAATGAATCTACAAACACATTAAAATAACACGAAGTAAATGACAAGTAACCTATTGACATAGCCTTTCTAAATTATAGAAAAACTGGGCACACAAAGTTAACGTGTGTCTACTTTGTTTAAATTTAATGAATTTGAATTCGTTTAACCACAATATTTATCTTGAATTTATCTGTGACCTCAGCTCAGATTACTGCCGCGGCAGATTACGTCATAAAGAGAATAAACTGACACTTTTAAAAGTCTGTGATTACAGCGCCACTCAGCGGTAAAAGGCAGCAAATACACATCCCAATTTCGGCGGCGGTAAAAGTCTCATTCTGGTTGTCCACCATCTGTATGGAAAATAAGTATAAGGAAAGTATTTAGATTTTCACAGATGGGTCAAAGGACATGCAAACAGATGCAACAGGAGCTGCAGTTGTTGTTCCTAGATATCAGGTGGAATTTAGTAAAAGAACAACTGATAGTCTGAGTGTGTTTGCAGTTGAACTGTTTGCCATATTGATGGCGTTGGAATGGACATATTAGTGAGAAGGAAATCTTAATATGTAGTGACTCTGTGGCAGCTCTTATAAGCATGAAGACAGGTGTAACTAAAAGTCATCTAGACATTTTGTATGAAGTGTTATTTGTGAACTCAAGACTCGTTAGACAGGGGAAAAATTACACATTTCTGTGGCTCCCTGCACACTCTGGAATTCAGGGAAATGAGAAAGCAGATAATGTGGCAAAAGAAGCAGTTAAAAAAGGAGATTAGAGGGGAAAGGTGTGGAGAAGTATAAAGCAACAATGGCAACAGAGCTGGGATAATGCAATAAAAGGGAGACATTTACATTAAATTCAAAGCAAAGTAGGTATATCAAGAAGTAAAAACAAAGAGGAAAGAGCAGGTGATAATAAGCAGACTGAGAATTGGGCATAGCAATCTTAACGGTACACTGTTAATTATAGGAAAACATCCTACAGGAATGTGTGAGCATTGTCAGGAAGCTGAAAGAGTAGAACATATTCTTACAACATGCAGGAAATTTGCACAGGAAAGAAGAGAAATGATAACACAGTTAAAAAAAATAGGACGGGTAGAAAATACATTAAAAAGTTTATTGGGGTATGGAGAGAGTGCGGAGGGTAGGAAATGGTTATTTGTTTTTTTGAGGATAACTGGATTAGATAGGCGGATTTAGTATGAATGAAAAAAAAAAAAGGATAAATAAAACCGAAAGGTGGCAGTAATGCAACTCAAAGGATGCCAGCTGCTGTAAAAATCCAAAAGAAGAAGAAGAAGAAGAAGGTTTCGTTTTGAGTTAGTAGTGAGAGAGTGACCACGGGCAGCACATCGTAGATATTTCTGAAGTGCATAGTTGTCTTCTGTGCCGTTATCTGTGCATGTGTGCGTTCAGAGACATGTGAGTACCCTGGTCTTAATGTTTACATATACAGTGCTATGCATAAGTTTAGACACCCATGCTAAAGTTGACTAAAAAGAGGAATAAAAAAACCTTTGAAAATTGAACTTAATGCCTTAATTTAAAAAATTAGGCAAAATCCAACCTTTAAGGACACCAATTTTCTTTGTGAATGAATAATGTATCGTAAATAAATAAATGTTCTTCCTTAAAATACAGGGTGCATAAGTCTGGACACCCCTATGTTAAATTCCCATAGAGGCAGGCAGATTTTTATTTTTAAAGGCCAGTTACTTCATGGATCCAGGATACTATGCATCCTGATAAAGTTCCCTTGGCCTTTGGAATTAAAATAGCCCCACATCATGTGAAGAATGCTGTACACAGAGTGTGTGATGATGACATTTCCTTTGCAAACGTCGTGGCTGGGGCAACGCAGCAGAACAGGAAACCACCAGCCCTGCATGAGATGACGGAAGCTGAAATGCTCGAGCTTGTGCGGAAGATCAGCATCAGTGACTACTAAATGTTATGCCATTAGATTTGCTTTTTAGAGCTATGCTGCATGGTGCTTAGAAAACTATTTTTAAAGGCAGAACCTGAGTTCAAAGGAACTCAAGACTATATAAGACTCAAACAAAGGAAGATTTATTGCTCTTCCTTGCAACCAGCAACCTGGTACGCCAGCTTTACCAGGCGCAAGAAGCAAGCTATCTTTAGCTATTTTTTACATCTGTTAGTTAGTACTCATCTATAATCTGTAACAAGTATCCTTATCATTTGATTATTTTAATAAAGTTTGTTAAACATTTTTTATAATCATCTGTCTGGACCTTGGATTTTTTGAGTACCGTCTTCTTCTGCCTGGGACAGGAAATCTTTTGCTGAAGGAGACGCACACGTGGGGTGAGCATTCTTTCTGTTGAAAGTATTATTACCATGTGTGTTGATTTGATCATATAGCCTAGCCAAAGAGGCAGCATGTAACAGAGTGATGTTATATTGCGAAAAAGGTTTAAGGAGTACCTCAAAAGACAGACTTATAATACTTGTGATATATCTATTATTTTTATAGTAGATTATTATCTTGTATAGACTGATCGTCTAACTCCTTAAGGTCACGACTAAAGGATAGGCTCTTTAGTTATACCGCGAGATTATTTCTATAAACTCTGATGAGGATTTGGGAATAATTGGGAACGGCATTAATCGTGAACCATTACAATCATCACATAGCCTTCACCATACCTAGAGATTGGCATGGGGTACTTTCCACAAGATCATCTCTCAATGCAAATCAAACTAGCTTTTAGGCTAACTGAAATAAAACCATGCCAATCTCTAGGTATGGTGAAGGCTATGTGATGATGTGCGGCTATTTTAATTCCAGAGGCCAAGGGAACTTTATCAGGATGCATAGTATCCTAAAAAAAAAAAAAATAATAAAAAAAAAATACTTAAAAATAAAAATCTGCCTGCCTCTATGGGAATTTAACATAGGGGTGTACTCACTTAGGCACCCTGTATTTTAAGGAAGAACATTTATTTATTTACGATACATTATTCATTCACAAAGAAAATTGGTGTCCTTAAAGGTTGGATTTTTCCTATTTTTTTTAATTAAGGCATTAAGTTCAGTTTCCAAAAGATGATTTTTTTTATTCCTCTTTTTAGTCAACTTTAGTATGGGTGTCTAAACTTATGCATAGCACTGTATGTGTATTTTGGTGCCTTAGGTTTTTTATGAGTGTTGTCTATTCTGGGATACTCAGTTGAAATGCAGTATGTTAGCATAAAGTTCGCTAGCATTCTGCTAATACCTAGTATAGTGTTACACTACTAGTGTGTTTATGTGTGGACTCACCTGACATTGTATAGTTATTAGCTAATGTGTGTTATCTGGTATATTATTTGGTTATATAAGCAGCTAAAGTTACTTGAAAGGAAAGTTGTACTAATCAGGCTACCATTTACTAGCTTTACTTATTGCATCATACTATATACTCACGAAGACAGATAATCATCTGCTGGCTGTCAATAAATCTATTGAAGAGCATTAGAGTATTCGATTGCATTCTTACCGATGCACCAGTGGTCACATATACTCAACTAGCTACTGTTACAGTCCTAGCTATCAAGTCACCATTACAGACATAAGTGGTTGTTTCACCAGTGTTTGATTAAAATGATTTAAAAATCTAAATGTTATTAAGCTGTAATTTTAATAGATTTTAGAATATTAAACTAATTTTAAATGCATAGCAATGATTTATTAAAGGAAAAGATACTGCTCGATGTTTTACATTGAACCTATGATGAGCCACGTGAGACATTAAATCAATACTAAATAAATATGAATAGTGTTTTATTCTTGGAACAATAGTGCTTTGTGGTGATCTTTATCTGATCATTTTCAGTTTCTGCGCATATAAAATGTTATTATTTTAATTGAGAAAACGTTTCGGTTACTAACGTAACCTCTGTTCTCTCTAGAAGAGGGAACGAGTATTGCGTAGTTGCTACGCTACAGGAAAGCCTTTCTTTCTCGAGATACTGAAGCCAAAAAATGATCCTTAATTTTTATAATCTTGTCAACGCAGTGCGGCAGCCTGCAGACCTAGGGCAAGCTTACTAGCGTGCCCATTGGCTGCCCTGCGGCAACTGCAGCAGCCTACCGCTGAGCCCTTGGCGTGACGTCACGACCAATGAGCGCGCTTGGCGCGCTTAATGCGTCACAGCCCGCGAAAAGGGGTGTGGCTTAGCGTATATAAACAGGGCTCGGAGGCTGCTTCTCTGGTTTCTGTCGCATGAAGCGAAATGAGCTCGTGGCGCGAGCACGGCGGGCTACGCAATACTCGTTCCCTCTTCTAGAGAGAACAGAGGTTACGTTAGTAACCGAAACGTTCTCTTACGAGAGGTTCTCTCGTATTGCGTAGTTGCTACGCTACGGGAACGCCCTTGTCAACGCCGTGCGCGCCCAGCATCCACTGAATGAGTCCCAGGGAGAGCCCGGGGAACGTGATAGCAGAGAGCCGGGCGGCCCAAAGAGGGCTAGCGCCGTACATAAGCACACACTAGGGGGTTAGGAGCGGCACGGCCGGTCCGAACTGACAATTCCCTGCATAGTGCAGCTCAACCAGTAAAGCTAAATCACACAACGTAGCCCGCGCACAGATAGTGGGCTGGCATACGCGAGACTTAGACTGATAAAACTTTCGCCTGCAAGGCGGGAACATCCAGGTTGTAAAACCCGACAAATGTGGAGGGGGAGGCCCAGCCTGCCGCTGCACAAATGTCATGAATGGGAATCCCGCTGGACCACGCCCACGACGAGGCCATGCCTCTGGTGGAGTGAGCTCGAATGCCCAATGGGCACTGCAGGTCTTTAGACGCATAAGCATCAGCAATAGAGTCCACTATCCATCTGGACAGGCTGTGTTTCGAGGCGGCGAGACCCTTGGTGCGCCCACCAAACGAAACAAAGAGCTGCTCCGAGCGCCTGAAAGCGGCGGACCGTGAAATGTAGTTTCTCAACGCCCTGACCGGGCAGAGGAGATTACTATCGGCCTCGCTGCCGTGAGTTGGCAGGGCTGAGAGAGAAATGACCTGTGCTCTGAAGGGAGTGCCCAAAATTTTGGGAACGTACCCATGCCTCGGTCTGAGAATGACTTTGGAGTCATTAGGTCCGAACTCGAGGCACGCAGCGTTAATAGATAACGCGTGAAGGTCTCCCACTCGTTTGACTGAAGACAGTGCTATCAGAAAAACGGTCTTGAGCGTGAGGTATTTCATATCCACAGTTTCCAAGGGTTCGAAGGGATGCGCTCTCAGGGCCTCCAAGACCAGAGAAAGATCCCACATAGGAACCGAGGGGGGTCGCGGGGGGTTCATCCTCCTGGCTCCCCTAAGGAAGCGGATGACGAACTCGATCCTTCCTAATGCGCGGCCCAGCTCTGAAACAGAGAGCGCTGAAATGGCCGCAACATAGACTTTGAGCGTGGAGGGGGACCTGCCCGCGTCCAGTAGCTCTTGAAGGAAACACAGTACTCGCGATACCCCACATGTCTGCGGATCGAGCCCCTTAGCAGTGCACCATCTGTTAAACACTGACCATTTCGACATGTAGAGCCGCCTTGTAGAGGGGGCTCTAGATTGTATGATCGTGTTCATGACCCCGTCTGGCAGATCAGCGTGTAATCGTTGAGGCTCCACGCATGCAGAGACCAGCGCTCTGGATGGGGATGCCGTATCGAGCCGCGGGCTTGAGAGAGAAGGTCTCTCTTCACCGGTATCGGCCAGGGGGCTGAGTCTGCCAGCTGTATTAGATCCGGGAACCAAGCTTGGTTCTCCCAGTATGGGGCTATGAGGAGCACTGTGTGGCGCGCTTCCCTGATTCTCTTGATGACCTGAGGCAGCAGAGAGACCGGGGGAAAAGCGTACAGCAGGCCGCTGGGCCAGGTCTGGGCCAGCGCGTCCTCGTTCTTCGAGAAGAACTCTGGGCAATGAGCGTTGTCTTTTGACGCAAAAAGGTCGACTTTCGCTTTGCCGAAACGGCGCCACAGCGACTGGACTGTTTGGGGGTGTAGAGACCACTCCCCAGGGGGAACGTTGTCCCTGGACAGTCTGTCGGGGCCCTCGTTTAGGTGGCCAGGCACATGCGCGGCTCTCAGCGAGCGCAGAGAGTGCTGAGCCCACACGAGGAGGCGTTCCGCCAGGGTGCAGAGCGTCTTTGATCTGACACCGCCCTGGCGATTCACATAGGCCACTACCGATGTATTGTCCGTGCGGACTAGAACATGGTGACCGTGGAGGAATGGGAGGAAGTGTTTGAGCGCTTTCTCGACCGCGAGCATCTCTAGACAGTTTATGTGTAGGAGATTCTCCTGGTCTGACCAGCGGCCACAGACCGGTCTGCCTTCGAAGAGCGCTCCCCAACCTAGGTTGGAAGCGTCTGTCGAGACAACTTTCCGGTGTGAAATCACTCCCATAGTCACTCCTGTGAGATACCATTCGGCTGCCAGCCAGGGCTGCAGGGCTGAAATGCAGCTCTGATTCACTCTGACTCGCAAGCCGCCGGCCGCCCAGGCTCGGCGGGGCACGCGCGCTTTCAGCCAGCGTTGAAGCGGGCGCATGCACAGTAAGCCCAGCTGGAGCGCTGCTGCAGCTGAGGCAATATGCCCCAGGATACGCTGGAATGTCCTCAGCGGAGCCCGGCTGCCTATTTGGAGGGATGCGGCGAGGAGGCGGATGCGGCGCGCGCGCTGCTCTGACAGTCTGGCCGTCATAGCCATTGAGTCCAGTTCTATTCCAAGAAAGGAAATTGACTGACGGGGCGATAGCGAGCTCTTGGTCCAGTTGACCGAGAGACCCAGCTCCTCCTTTAGATGGCTGAGAAGCGCTGTTCTGTGAGACACAAGTTCCGTCTCTGACTGCGCTAGAATAAGCCAATCGTCCAGATAATTCAGTATTCGCATTCCCTGTTTTCTCAGGGGAGCGAGGGCCGTGTCCATGCATTTTGTAAATGTACGGGGTGCCAAAGACAGGCCGAAGGGCAGGACTGTGTTCTGATATACTCGACCGTTGAAGGCGAATCTCAAGAATGGCCTGTGACGGGGATATATCTGTATCTGAAAGTATGCGTCTTTTAGATCGAGAGAGATAAACCAGTCTCCTGGGCGAATCTGCGCGAGGATTTTTCTGGTTGTGATCATTTTGAACGGCCGTCTCATGAGGGCTTTGTTCAGATGTCTCAGATCTAAAATAGGTCTTAACGCTCCGTCCTTCTTGGGTACGAGGAAGTAGCGGCTGTAAAAGCCCGACTCGCTCAGAGAAGGATGAACCTGTTCTATAGCCCCTTTGCGCAGCAGCTTCGCTATTTCTGCTTGAAGCAGGTGCGCAGCTTCTGGACTCACTCTCGTCTCCGTGCTATAAAGCGCGGAGGGCGACGAGCGAATTGAAGCGAATAGCCGTGTTTTATAGTATTCAGCACCCATTCTGACGCGCCCTGAATCGCCTCCCATGCTTCCGTATGCATGGCTAGGGGTCGAATGGTCTCTGGGTTCAGATCGCCGCGCTGCGCGGGATGGGGAACCTGTATCAGAGAGGATGGAGCGGCGTGCGCGCCGCTGGTGCTCGAACACGGGGGCTGGTAAACAGTATTGGCCGACTGTACAGCGTTCAGTAGCTCGGTCCCATCGGATGGAGCGTGATTTGCTGTCAAACATCCCAGGCGCGAGAGCGGCGTGGGGATTATAATGTCTAACAGTGAGTGCGCGTGCTCGTGAGCGGGCGCAGAGTTTACACTTATGACACGGCCAGTGTTTAGGAGCTTTTGAGGGTCTGCGACCCGAGGTAACTGACTGGCAGAGCGAGCAGCGGGTAGGTGTGAGCACAAGGTTGTGGGCACATTTACTACACTTAATACTCGAGCGGCTTGCGTCCGCTTTATGAGAGAGCGCTCTGCGCGCGTTACCATGGGGACCATGTTTGTGTGAAGCAGTGAGCACATGGGAGTGGGCACATTTTCTACACTTATGACACCTTCGGCCAGAGCCGGAATGTTTGTGAGCTTTAGAGGATCTGCAACCCGGGGTAACTGTGTGATAGAGCGGGCAGCAGCTAGGTGTGAGCACAGAGTTGTGGGCACATTTACTACACTTAGTACTCAAGCGGCATGTGTCCGCTTTATGAGAGTGCGCTCTGTGAGCGTTGCCGGGGAGACCGTGTTTGTGTGTAGCAGTGAGCACATGGGAGTGGGCACATTTTCTACACTTGTAACACCATCGGTGTTATAGAGCAAATGCTTTGATGGCTCATATGTTTAGACGCTCATAAATACTCAAGCACCATCCTGTGAGATGCGGGTTCGCTTTCTGTATGTAAGAAAGCTGGCCGCGAGCTCGGAGAAGCCAGCAGAAAAAAATATTTTTCTGCCGCCAGAGCCGGATTCGAACACGGGTCTCCGGTGCGGAAGCGTAATATTCTGCCACTGAGCCACAGGGGCACACATGAGCTTCTAGTTAGTGCGAGCATATGACCGAGCGTCGTGTTTCGTTTCGGTGTTTGTTTGCAGGCGCGCGTGTATTAAAACAGGCCCGTTTACTGCAGTATAGTATTTCCAGCCGCCTGAACTTAGAGGGGACTGAGAAATATGTATCCCGTGAGATGCGGGTTTGCTTTCTGTATGTAAGAAAGCTGGTCGCGAGCTCGGAGAAGCAAGCAGAAAAAAGTTTTTCTGCCGCCAGAGCCGGATTCGAACACGGATCTCTGGTGCGGAAGCCTAATGTTCTGCCACTGAGCCACAGGGGCACACATGAGCTTCCAGTCAGTGCGAGCATATGACCGATCGGCGTGTTTCGTTTCGGCGTTTGTTTGCAGGCGCGCGTGTATTAAAACAGGCTCGTTTACTGCAGTATTAGTATTTCCAGCCGCCTGAACTTAGAGGGGACTGAGAAATATGCGAGAAATTGGAGGTAGTCCAGCCTAGGCGGGACGAGAACACTCTCTTCCTCCTGTCGCAGGTGCTCGTGACGTCCGCTCTGATATCCTTTGAGAACGGCGCAGTTGCGCGGCCCGAACAAAGGGAGAGAGAGCGGGAAGATGTCATCATGTGCTGTGACATCGTTTGTTTGCAGGCGTGCGTGTATAAAAACAGGCTTGTTTGCAATATAGATATTTCTAGTCGCCTGAGCTTAGGAGGGGACTGAGAAATGTGTGAGAAACGGAGGTGGCCGGTGAGTGACGCGCGCGACCGAGACGCGGGGTAGCTTTCTTATAACGTAAAGGAAGCCAGCCCGTGACAGTCTACTTCTGACATCCCTTGTGAGCGGCGCCTTGCGCGGCTCGAACAGAGGGGGAGAGGGCGTGCGTCATCCGGGGGGGGTAGCTTTCTTGTAACGTAAAGGAAGCTATAGCCCGTGACCGTCCGTACTGACATCCCTTGTGAGCGGCGCCGTTTGCGCGGCTTGACAGAGGGGAGTAACCAGCTGGACTGCTTCATCCCCTGAGGCGATGGCAGTGCAGGCGAAGCCGGCCGCTGCGCGTCGGGAGGTGGGGGGGAGAAGGAGATAGCGAGGCTCGCGGGAGGGGCTCCGGCGAGCGCTCAGCTGTCATAACCGGTTCGGAAGGCCTTTGAGAGCGGCGTTTCTTCTTACGCGGCCCGGAAGAGGCAGCCGGAGAAGGGGGAGGATCATCAAACATGGCGAGTCGAGCCCGCAGGGTCGACATTGGCAAATCCTCACACTGTTCGCAGCCGCCCGAGGAAGGCGGGCTGCGTGTCGAAGCCCAGGCAGAGAGCGCAGATACATGGCGGTCTCTGTCGCTGAGCGTGGCTCTGCACGAGCCACAGGACGAGCGAGGCATTTGAAATTCGCGGGGCGAACACACAAACACATACAACACAGAGCGGTAAAAGGATATATTCGCCGGATAGCGAAGCAGGCAGGGAAGCCTGAAGGCGGCGAAGGCGGCCGGCGTCCTCAGGCTTAGATCCTCGGCGTGCTGGTCGCTTGCTTCGACGGCGGCCTCCTCAGAGAGCAGCGATGCGTAGAGCTTCGCTGAAAAGACAGAAATCAGAGAAGCAGCCTCCGAGCCCTGTTTATATACGCTAAGCCACACCCCTTTTCGCGGGCTGTGACGCATTAAGCGCGCCAAGCGCGCTCATTGGTCGTGACGTCACGCCAAGGGCTCAGCGGTAGGCTGCTGCAGTTGCCGCAGGGCAGCCAATGGGCACGCTAGTAAGCTTGCCCTAGGTCTGCAGGCTGCCGCACTGCGTTGACAAGATTATAAAAATTAAGGATAATTTTTTGGCTTCAGTATCTCGAGAAAGAAAGGCTTTCCCGTAGCGTAGCAACTACGCAATACGAGAGAACCTCTCGTAAGAGAACCACTTTTATGATCCCAGACTAAGGTTAGCCTACAATTTAAATTTCTGAATTGTTTTGAAATAAAGTTTTTAAAGAGTAATATAAAGTGATGTTTATTTCAAAGTGAATTTATTTTTTCAGATTACATGATTTGTCAGTGTATTTTACAGTTCTTTAAAGGGATACTTCACCTCTGGGAAGATGAATGTGTATTTAAAATAGGTCATTTAAGTAGAAGAAATGTGAAGAAATTTTTGAATTTGGAGCTTTCTAGACTGAGAAAAGCCAGAAAATGTATTTTTGGCTTATGTGGATGAAAGACAACAACTCCCAGAATGCACTTGCTTCGCTGCCTTAGGAGGCCACGCCTACCGGTAAGAGTGCGTAGGCTAGCAACAACAATAGCTAGCCTACGTGATGAGTTTGCGAGGGATTAGAGATCGTCCAAAATGTCCGGGATTCGGCTTTTGCGTTCTACAGTCGCCATTCATTCATGCTTACTGTGGCGAGCAGGATGAGGCTGACGGCCGCGGGAGAACAGCGCGAGGCCGGTGCAATGATTTCTGAGACGCGCCGGGTCTCGCATCTCTCACGGAGGAGCGGGAATTTTTCTTAACAATGGTAAAACGCACATCAACCGATCACTTGTTTAGCGTTCATGTAAACACTACATTCAAATTCACCAATCGGAATGAATTCAGTTAGATTGAAAGGTGTGCATGTAACGTTAAACAATGAATGGCGACCGCAGAAAGCAAAAGCTGAATCCCGTACATTTTGAACGATCTCGCCCGCCGGACAAGTCCGGGGAAAGGAGGATGGTTACTTACTCAGCTTTCTCCTACTATTCAGCTTTCTCCACAGAACAAGAGCCTGCTAGCTTAGCTTCCAAAGAAAGAAGGCTGACACTGTGTACATTCTGTGAGTGAGATCCCACCCTGTATGGGCGGGTTGTAAACATGCGGAACAACGCCATCTACTGGCTGTAGTCTTTAGCCTCTGTCCAGAAAATCCTCCGATGACGCAAAATGACGATATTTGCGTCATCGGAGGATTTTTTCCAGACAAAAAATACATAAATCTCTTGTCTCAGGGGGATATGAGGGGGGAAAGCATGGTAATTCGAAAATACTACAGGTTTTCTACTAATACAAAGCTTAATGCTAAATCCTGAAGTAACCCTTTAAAGTAGGTAATGCAGAATAGGTGTTCATATTTCACTCTCTTAGTGTTCATGTTGTAACTCTGTGTCGGTGCTGCGAGAGGCAACGCTCTTGAAAGTGTCGAACTAACACTTTGAGGGTTGTTCCCATATTTACACATTTAAAGTGTTGAAATTAAGTACATTGGTGTTGATTTCCGGATCTCAAATTCACTGTGCAGTGATTAATTTAGTTATTATAAGATCAAACTATATATTTAGATTGATTTGGACATTATGCTGCTGTAATCTGTAGTGGTTGAGGAAGATGAGTGTCATTGTTTTGTGTTATTGATGTTTTATCCATGTTATAGTTTGAGAAATAAGAGTATTGTCTTTCAATAGAGTTTTTTACAGGCTTTTGTCATGTATCCTGACTCAAATGATGTGTTTCTAACAGCAAACACTCAGAATAAAGTGAGATGATCTGATGATGATCCTGAATGGCTTGTTGAATGAGTGTTGATAGTCTGCGGCTCATCAATATTAACAGATCTGCTGAAAACACTCTTTATTTCATGACAATAGTTCCTGTTTTCACCTCATTTATTATGCTGATGTCTTCAGATCTCCTGTAAATGGACACTTAAAGCTCATTTCATTGGTGTCATCAGACTGAGGGAATTTGATGGTTACTGTATGTACATTTATTTCTGTGTTTATGATTTTAACAGTTTTTCTTACCATTATTCATATTGGGAAGAATTTAAATTAGTTATATTCTTTTATTTATTTCTAGATCCCTGTATTTTAATGAAGAAACAGAATAATGTTCGGATTAGCAATACAATTAATGAATGGATTGTTATTTCTCACAGGGTTATTCACTTGAGCTTGTGTTTCTGGTGTCCCACTTTCACATGCGTATGAATGGAAGTCAGTGGAAGGAAAAGTGTAGTGTGAACGGCCATTAATAATTCAAAACGTTTTTAGTAAAATAAATATCAATCTCAAAGTTGGTGTCAAAATATGGCAACAATGGGATTTGTCCCTGGATTCAGATTTGATAATGTTTTAAAAATAATTGGAAGAAAAATGTCCCTCGTTCAAGGAAATTTTCAAGTGTCAGTATAAAAACAAACTCAGTAACTGATATATTTTTAATTTTGGGCAGATCAGTGAAGCTCCTCCCACACCAATTGCATCATCAACGAAGCTCCTCCCACATCAGTCACATGGTCAGTGAAGCTCCTCCCACATCAGTCACATGGTCAGTGAAGCTCCTCCCACATCAGTCACATGGTCAGTGAAGCTCCTCCCACATCAATTATCCAATAAATGCTGTAAATTCCCATCAGCTACAAGTGAAGACGAGCATCAGGAAGAGCTGAAATCTGCAAAGACTGAGTTTATTAAAGAGGACAGTGAGAACATGAGTGATCCAGAACCCTGCAGAATGAAACACACTGAAGATCCTGAAGAACAAAGAGGTTGGTGTTTATTCTTCATTCATTCATGATGCTGAAGAACATTCATGTTAGAAACATTCAAGCACTTCATCACATTTAGACAAACAGTTAAACTATGAAATGGTACACAATGTTCTTGGTTTTTCTTCAACAAATGGTCAGTAAAGGGAGGTTTGGGACATTTTTATATTGATTATCAACATACTATTTTAACTGATAAATAAGGCAGCAAATTATCATAATATTTAAAACAGTTGTCTACTATCTACTATTACTTTAGGGCTCACTTTCATGTCCTTTCAATTTGTATTTCTTTCAGTGTATTATTTTGATGTACTGAATTTTATTTACTACATTTTTCTTTCATGTCAGACCTGATGGAAGAGAGCGAGGAGAGTGAAGAACAGAGTGAAGAGGAGGAGGAGAGTGAAGAACTGAGTGAAGAGGAGGAGGAGAGTGAAGAACAGAGTGAAGAGGAGGAGGAGAGTGAAGAACTGAGTGAAGAGGAGGAGGAGAGTGAAGAACTGAGTGAAGAGGAGGAGGAGAGTGAAGAACTGAGTGAAGTGGAGGAGGAGAGTGAAGAACTGAGTGAAGTGAAGGAGGAGAGTGAAGAACTGAGTGAAGTGGAGGAGGGACATCATGTCAAACCTGGAGAAATACCTCAGAGTCGCTCAAAGACTAAAAAGACATTTTTAGAGAAAAGAAGAGACAAGAAATCTTTCACCTGCACTCAGTGTGGAAAGAGTTACACATGCAAATATGGTCTTGATGTTCACATGATGATTCACACTGGAGAGAAGCCGTTCTCATGTGATCAGTGTGGAAAGAGTTTTTCACAGCGGTGTAATTTATATACACATCAGAAAACACACACTGGTGTGAGAGAGTACATGTGCTTTGAGTGTGAGAAGACTTTTACTGCAGCAAACTGTTTAAAACTGCACCAGAGAATTCACACTGGAGAAAAACCTTACAAGTGTTCACACTGTGACAAGAGATTTAGTCGATCAGCATATCTGAGGTCACATGAGAGGATCCACACTGGAGGGAAACTGTACACATGTGATCAGTGTGGACAGAGTTTTGCTCTTAAATGTACACTGAATCGACACATGAGAGTTCACACTGGAGAGAAACCGTTTAAGTGTGATAAATGTGGGAAAGATTTCAGTCGATCTTCAAACCTTAAAGAACACATGAGGATCCACACCGGAGAGAAGCCGTTCTCATGTGATCAATGCGGCAAAACATTTCTTAGGGCATCAGAGCTGAAGTCACACCTGACAGTTCATACGAAGGAGAAGCCGCATTCATGTTCTGTGTGTGGAAAGAGTTTTTCACAGCTGACATATTTACATAAACATGAGAAAATTCACACTGGTTTAACAGAGTACATGTGCTTTGAGTGTGAGAAGACTTTTATTACAGCGGGCAGTTTAAAACTGCACCGGAGAATTCACACTGGAGAAAAACCTTACAAGTGTTCATACTGTGACAAGAGATTCAGTCGATCATCAAATCTGAAAACACATGAGAGGATCCACACTGGAGAAAATCCTTACAAGTGTTCACACTGTGACAAGAGATTCAGTCGATCAGCATATATGAGGTCACATGAGAGGATCCACACTGGAGGGAAACCGTACACATGTGATCAGTGTGGACAGAGTTTTGCTCTTAAAAGTACACTGAAGCGACACATGAGAGTTCACACTGGAGAGAAACCGTTTAAGTGTGATAAATGTGGGAAAGATTTCAGTCGATCTTCACACCTTAGTGCAGTGGTTCCCAAACCTGTCCTGGAGGACCACCAACACTGCACGTTTTCTTTTTCTCCCTAGTCAAACACACCTGATTCAACTCATCAGCTCATTATCACATGGGTTAATGAGCTGATGAGTTGAATCAGGTGTGTTTGACAAGGGAGAAAAAGAAAACGTGCAGTGTTGGTGGTCCTCCAGGACAGGTTTGGGAACCACTGCCTTAGTGTTCACATGAGGATCCACACCGGAGTGAAGCCGTTCTCGTGTGATCAGTGTGGACAGAGTTTTGCTTTTAAAAGTACACTGAAGCTACACATGAGAGTTCACACTGGAGAGAAACCGTTTAAGTGTGATCAATGTGGGAAAGATTTCAGTCAATCATCATCCATTAAAAAACACATGAGGATCCACACCGGAGAGAAGCCGTTCTCATGTGATCAATGCGGCAAAACATTTCTTAGGGCATCAGAGCTGAAGTCACACCTGACAGTTCATACGAAGGAGAAGCCGCATTCATGTTCTGTGTGTGGAAAGAGTTTTTCACAGCTGCCATATTTACATAAACATGAGAAAATTCACACTGGTTTAACAGAGTACATGTGCTTTGAGTGTGAGAAGACTTTTATTACAGCGGGCAGTTTAAAACTGCACCAGAGAATTCACACTGGAGAAAAACCTTACAAGTGTTCACACTGTGACAAGAGATTCAGTCAGTCTGGAAATCTGAAAACACATGAGAGGTTCCACACTGGAAAAAATCCTTACAAGTGTTCACACTGTGACAAGAGATTCAGTCAGTCATCACATCTGCAATCACATGAGAGGATCCACACTGGAGAAAAACCTTACAAGTGTTCACACTGTGACAAGAGATTCAGTCACTCATCACATCTGAAAACACATGAGAGGATCCACACTAGTGTAACGACTGAGTGCGAATCAAACACAAATGAAGCTTCCAGGTGTTTTGTTCAAACATAACTCCACACAGGACTCAACATTCCAGAACTTAAATCACCAATCCAGAGCCATAAAATCAGTCTACGCTAACCAACGAAAACCCCCAGCTAAGAACTTTATGGCCATGCAAGCTTCAAAGAGATGAGCCCAACTAAAGGAAGAACGTGTCAATGTTAGATTGGTTCCAAAGACTGATTGGTTCAGAGATGGCTAAAGCTCTGTGCTCGATCAAGATAACAGCAGAGAAGCTGCTGGACTCCACACAGACACAAAGCAGACCCCAGTCTCCTTAAGGAGACCTATGAATGACCCAGTGTTGAAATCACTTCAAACCAAAGAGACTGAGACTTTGACTCACAAAAATACATAAAATTATCCAAGAACAATTGACGATGGACTTATAATCAAACATCATGCAACTACATAATTCTGTTGTTTTTACAATATGTGGGCATGTCTAATATGCTTAGATCCCATATCATTCTTTTAATTGTTGTAACTATTAGATGCTTGAATGAAAGTGTGTCGTGCTTCCTATCGGTACGATCGTATGTTCTTAATTCAAAAGATGGCTTGAGTGAAATCTGTGTGAAATGTTCCGTATTCTTATAATAGTAATAATGTCTAAACTGTGGCCTCTTTCCTCTCTGCTAGAGCTTAGAGAGTAAGGAGAGCACAGATAAGCTTGATTTATGATAAGAGATGAAGAGAACACCACCTCCTAAATTAAGCCAGTGTCTTAATTGGTCAGTTCTCTTAGGATGCTGGACAAACATGTGAGTTTAAAATCTTAGACCCGAACAAAGTTTGTGCGCTCTCTCGGTGAAAGAATTTTCAACAAGGTTGAAAAGGTGCGCGAAGGGAGAAGAGAACAGACAGACAGTAACCATGTAGAAGCGCAGAGACAAAAAACCCAAATCAAGATCAGAAGAACGGGTTCAACAGCTTCATTTACATTTACATTTTACATTTATTCATTTAGCTGACGCTTTTTATCCAAAGCGACTTACAATTGCTATACATGTCAGAGGTCGCACGCCTCTGGAGCAACTAGGGGTTAAGTGTCTTGCTCAGGGACACATTGGTGTCTCATTCAAGCCATCTAACTACTCTCGTCTCAATTTCCTTTCTTTTCTTAGTTTCTTATTTTCCGTTGTGAGTCTCAGTTCTAAGTTAAGTTTTGTCACAAGATTTCGGCCCACATTTCTTCTGCAAAGCCAGCTTCAACAAAGACTTTAATTCATTCGCCAGCACACCACGTGATTGGCCGCCCCAGACATCTGTTCAAGCACGAGGACATCAACCAACGAACGCCAACAAAAGGGAATCCCTACGCAACACAAGCAAGTAACCTCCAGACCAAAAGCTGAACTGGTGTATTGTATTGATTTAATAGCCCGCCTAAGAAGGGTTAAATTAATGATTGATGGTTCGTTCAGGTTATGTCTTATAAGTGCATAGAATCTTGGGATTTCATCATCTCACTCTTAAACTCACTCTTTCCTCACTCTCTTCCTTTCTGCAACTCGTGTGTGTGCGCGTGTGTTTGTGTTAGATATTAGTTTTAGTCTGTGTTAGAATAATCAATAAAGTCTTGTTTGTATTTTTAAAGAGAAGTGTTACTTGTGTTATGTGCTTACACATTAATGTCTTAAACTGCTGATCTAAGTTACCTTGTTAACTATAGTGTTTCACTATAGTTTGGATATTTATATCCGTTGAAGAATTACAGCCAGTTCAAATGAACCGCGAACAAGTCATTTGCTCGGTTGTAATAAGTGATTCTTTCAAATTCCCTATAAATTAATCAGTAATCCCTTTGAGCTAAATTGACCAGTCAGAATCACTCTATTAACGCTACAGGGACATAAGATTGAATATCTTGCCTTCAACACCTGACCCAGCTGTGCTGCATGTCATGTGGTTTTCAATCAATTCACACCAATTTCTCTCTCTCTTTGCAGAGAATTATAAACAAGCTAAAAACCCACTGGCTCCTCTCTTGACGTAATTCCTCCTCGCCTTGTTAAACATGTGAAAACCTTTTAGAATTTAATAAATAAATGTCTTGAATCAGGAACTGTACCTGATAATTTAAAACACTATTATTTAGCTAAGCCAAAATTGTGGAATATTCTGCCGGTTAGTTGTCACGTTTTGGTTTTGTTCATGTCATGTTTCCATGTCTGTCATGTGATTCCCTGTTTGTCATGTGATCCTGCCATGTGTCTTTTCTTTGTCTGATCATTGTTCACAGGTGTCCCTTGTCTTGTCATTAGTCTGTGTATTTAAGCCCTCATGTTTGCCATGTGTCTTTGTCAAGTATTGTTTCTTACCACTTTCAAATAATGTGCATAAATGTGAATCTCTGAACATTCTTAAGTCATGCATAGATCCTGGCCATTTTGCGTTCAGATTTGGGATATGGAAGATTTTAGTCAACTGCCTTATTTATTTGATATAATATTACTAATCTGGAATTAAAAATCCCAATAGTAACTGGGCTGCACATTTACATTATGGACCCCCTTTCTGTTCACATAATCCCCTTCATTGAGGCCTTGATGGTCTAGCCTATAGTCTATGGTACCAATCACGTTAGTGAAGCCTGAGTGACATATACTGTAATCGGCATGGTCATGATGATTGCATGATCTTCATAAAAAATGATGATAGCCTAAAAAAAAAACTGCTTTACAACATTGGGTCTTAAGTGGCTTGGAAATGCCACAAAAAATCTAAAACTTTTTTAAACCTAAAAGTGCCAGGTAAACTCCGAATGACACGACAGACAGCACTTTCCATCAAGTTCTCCGCATCTCCAATAGTGTAAAGGTAAGAGCCACTTGCAAATAATCTTAGGCAATGCAAACAGTTTGTGCTGTAGTTAAAGCCCGACTCCGACAAGTCGAAAATAAATGTGCGTTTCCAACAAATTAATAATATAAACGTCAACCTCACGAGTCACGAGAAAAAATACATATCTCAGAAAGTGCACTATCGCGCTGCGCTGGACTTCCTGTATCAGCTCCACTTATGAGCCGCAGTCTAATAGAGCATCACAGTCCCGCCCACAGCCGGTGCCGGAAGTAAAAATTCAATACAATTTCTCCATTGACAGTTGGGGTATAAGCCATAAAAACGTAACCATACATGGTAGACTTAAAACCAGCTACGGCAGTACTAAGTGATTGTATATGCTCATATAACCGCCAAAAGTTCATGGGGCACTAACCTTGTTTTGAGATAAATGCCTTTTATTTTTCAGCAAAAGGCATTTGTCAGCAACCAGCCCGTGGGCCGCTAAAACTGATGAGCAGAACGCCGCGCGGACTGCCAGATCTGCACCCGTGAGCCGCGGACCGCCAGCCGTGCTTTCCAGTCTATTTACACAATTACTACTGAAAGAACTGCTATAAACGGCACAAGAAAAAGTTCGCGTGGCTGTCGTCAGATTTTAAA
This sequence comes from Squalius cephalus, assembly GCF_949319135.1. Lineage (NCBI taxonomy): Eukaryota > Metazoa > Chordata > Actinopteri > Cypriniformes > Leuciscidae > Squalius > Squalius cephalus. The sequence continues at coordinate 7,766,156 of NC_137122.1, forward strand.
GTCGCTCTAAAGGCTCTTTCGCGGTTGTGGCTTCAGTCGACTTCAGTGAGGCGCGGTGGTTTATGGGATGAGTAGTTCCTTCGCTCGGAAATGAAAATATGTACACAGTCTTGTACCTTTGACTTTTTTGGGGATTTTCTCGCCGTTTTTTCACTCGAAATGATATGTTGTATGCCTATGAGTTCAGCCGTAGCTGGTTATCCTCAGACATGCTCCAAAACTCTTTAGATACGGATTTTCGAAAACGTCAATGGGAGAAATGAATGGGAAATTTACTTCCGGCACCTAAGCGCTCTCGGGCTGTGGACGGGACTGTGATGCTCTATAGGGCTTGGGCGTCGTGACGTCATACTTGGCATGGCGGCCATGTTGGTGGCCTCGCGAAATGTAAACATACAGCAAGTCGAACGAGGAGAAGCAGAGTTGGGAGAAAGAAAATAAAGAAAAAAGATATTAAAGTCCCGAAAAGGATGTGGAATTTACGGGGATACGTTAAATAGGGAAGCCAGGGACCAGTAACGTTATGTGGACAAAATCGGCAAAAACGTTGTAACAGTGGTGGTGGCTGCCCTAAACTTAAATCATTTTTTTAACGAAAAATTCGGGCGCCAGACAGTCAGCAGCCATATCACCCTGTAGCCTAAGACTGGTTGCCCACTGAAGCTAAGCAGGGCTGAGCCTGGTTAGTACCTGGATGGAAGACCTCCTGAGAAAAAGCCAGGTTGCTGCTGGAGGAGGTGTTAGTGAGGCCAGCAGGGGGTGCTCACCCTGTGGTCTGTGTGGGTCCTAATGCCCCCAGTATAGTGACGGGGACACTATACTGCCAAAAGAGCACCGTCCTTCGGATGAGACGTTAAACCGAGGTCCTGACTCTCTGTGGTCATTAAAAATCCCAGGATGTCCTTCGAAAAAGAGTAGGGGTGTAACCCCAGCATCCTGGCCAAATTTGCCCCTTGGCCCCTGTCCATCATGGCCTCCTAATCATCCCCGTATACTGATTGGCTTCATCACTGTCTCCTCTCCACCAGTAAGCTGGTGTGTGGTGGGCGTTCTGGCGCAATATGGCTGCCGTCGCATCATCCAAGTGGATGCTGCACATCGGTGGTGGTTGAGGAGATTCCCCCATCTATGTAAAGCGCTTTGAGGTCTCAGATAAAGCGCTATATAAATGTAACGAATTATAATTATAATTATTATTATTTTCTAAAACTGACAAAAATCAAACAACCCAGGATAGCAAAAGAAAACCACTGATTACACACAAAAACAAGTATTTCTAAACAAGTTTCAATTTAACTGGAATTTATTACATAATGTCCATAAACATTATTAAAAAAAAATACTTATTTCGAAAAAAAACAACCAAACAAACAGTAAATAAAGAAATATATAGATATAGTTCTTAACGTAACAGTTAAATTTCACAGTTCAAAATCAGTGTTCACACAATCACATAAACGCTATAAACGAAATCCCAGGTCATACTGGTCACCCTCTAGCTGGGCGTCAACACTGGCAGATTCGTGTGTCCATATTCACGGCAAACTTTACATATAACAAAAGAGAAAGAGGGAAAAAAAAAACATTTTGAATTCACATTTCGCGGTTGAAAACTCAAACAAAATGCAAAACTTTACAGATCAACGATAAGGCATTCAACTTAATCAAAAAGCACGAATAAGCAATAAACAAATGTGCGGATCTGAATGGAATGTGTGTGTGTCTGATAGCGTGTGAATGAGTGTAGTGTGAGATTGCGCGTCGGGCACACTGACCAATTTTGGCGGATGGAATCGCAAACTGGAGAGTGTAGTTGGACCTCGCCTGGCTCCAGGAAGGAAGTTTAACGGCCTTGGACTCGTTTGAGAGTGAACCGCTCACCAACAACAGCCGATCTTTAAGGTGCGTCGCTATGGAATCGCCAGACTCCACGTCGAAATCAGACAGCGTGCGCGGGAAAACAAACGCCGTCTTCCACTCCACATGGTAACCATTTACTTCACTCTCCTTCTCACGAATCGAAACATCCTCCTGTGACGTGTCCTCCTTCCACCTGACTAAATAGGCCTCACCTCCATTTCCCTTTCCGCCATTAATTACTCACTCCACCCTTTCCGTTAAAAGTGAAAGTGAAAGTAAACGTAAACATGGCCGTATAGTTTACTGCACTGTCACAAAGTGTAGTTAGTAGCTGTCAACCCTCCCGTTTTTCCGGGTTTCTCACGCATTTGAGCTTTTCCCGCTGTCTTCCCGTTTTAGTATTTTCCTATAAAATATCCCGAAAAATGAAAATTTCAACATTCATCTGTCTGTCGCTATCCCTCTGCATCCCTATCCCGTACTACAAAACTGCAGCATTAACTAACTTAAGTGAGTTGTTAAGCTAGATCTAATGTGACTTTGCTTACAGCTTGGCGTGAAATCGTGCTCTCACAACAACCACGCTGTTATCTTAAAAAGACCAATATCACGCTAAGGTTGTCTTCAAGTAAGCAAAACGATGCTTTGAAAACATGTGTTTCGCTGGAAGGGCAAGGGAGTAGGGGCAACAGGACAACAGTAACGTTACAGAGACTGACAGGTCCGATGGAAGGGCTAACATTAATGTTATGAGAGAGTAAGGTATTAAAATACGGGCTATTTTACAGGAAAATTTTTCCACATACTAGTCCATGGTTTCCCTAACATATCCTGGTAAATTCCACATCCTTTTCGGGATTTTAACATCTTTTTTCTTTCTCCCAACTCTGCTTCTCCTCGTTCGACTTGCTGTATGTTTACATTCGCGTCGAGGCCATCAACATGGCCGCCACGCCAAGTATGACGTCACGACGCCCAAGCCCTATACTGTTTACATGAAATAAGCTCCCGAGCAGGTTTAAGCTTGCACACCTGTTGCTATGACAGCAAGTCCAGGATGAGCGTCAAAGAACCAAACAATCCAAGATCATGCCAAATCGCCAACAATCAAATCCAGCTAACTGAGTTAGCGACGTGCGAAGAACGAGCCCCGGGACTGTGTTTCTGCCTCTAACATAATAAAATCATATTCTAAACAATCAAATGCTTTGTAATAGTCAAAAAAGGTGCTAAAATATATAGGCTATCATTATGTCTGCATCATATAGAACTGATTATTATAACACTGAATCCGGTTGGTGGGGTTGTAAGATCTTTATTGAAATGAGAATTTATTGTATTAGAATATTGCATTGTATTACAATATTGTTTTTCTTTAAGTTGTTAGGTTAAGTCTCTGTGAGTCAGTGCATTTCATTTGTTGTTCCAGATCTAAGATGAAGTTTCATTTGAGATGAATGGTGTTTAAGGCACCTTTTGTAGGTGATTGCAGTGGGCCTGATCAACCTGCTGTACTCACCTTCCCTGTGAGTGGGAAACATTTTGTTGCACTATGTTCTGGATAACAGCTGGTCTAATAGCTCCAGTGTATACGATCCCTGTATAAGTCAAAATTTGTGAAGTTCAGGGTGGAGAATGTAACTGGTGTGAATTATCCTTTGATTTGTTTTTCTTACATTGTATTATTTTCTTTAATTTACTGTTTATACTATGTTTTTTTCTACTTTTGTATTTAGAATGGATTAATGAACCTCACGAAATTTTGTTCATATTATTGTTCATGAGTAAGAATATAACGTTAAAGTAGAGGAACATTTCTTCGGGTCTTTGTTTGGGGTGGGAGGGTCATCGGTGGAACACCACCGGGGTTTCCTCTTGGACATGCAATATGCGAATGCGTCCATAGATATCATATAAAGGCTAGATGTCTTAAGGCGGAGTCACTTCCGGCATCACCGGCGGCCATCTTACCACAGGGCTCTGTGAATTAAGGTGAGTGAGCAGCACACACACAAATCCTCTTATCTCGCTGAAATCTGGACGGATTTACAAACGGTTTGGTTTCTTACAAACGTCATTACCGTGGCTATAATTCTTTCATATGGAAGTCCATTTGTATAATTATTCATATGTATGCAGTTTCATAGCTACATCTCTGACGTTTATAACAAACCAAACCGTTTGAAAATCGGTAGAAAATTGAGCAAGTTATGGTTATTTAAAAGTGCATGCACCATGTTACGAGTGAGCGAGCACCCTGTGGTAAGATGGCCGCCGTGTGCGGACGTCGACCTCCATTGGCCAGCAGCGCGGACGAGACATCTAGCCTTTATATGATATCTATGATTGCGTCAGTCTATTTGCGCAAGGCTGATGAGCGCATGCACGTCGCTTCTCTCGTGAACATTCTTCTGGTATGCTGATGTTTATCGTCCAAATGCATATTTCTTTGCTCAACAAGTGTGATTTAAGTGATAGCAACATTTGATTGTGTTGGTTGTGATGAAGTGTGTTTAATTGTAATTCGATTTTCATGAACTTCATCATAGCGCTTACTAACTAGATGTACCGCAGGGCGGTACAAAATATGACCGCCGCTCAGGCCTGCACTGGCTTTCCACAAAAATAAATGACGTGGAGCAATTTGGCTGTATTGCGTGTTTATGTATATACCTAAAAAAAGTAGTAGTATGTGCATGTCTGTGTGTGTGTTTGTGTATGTGTGTGTCTGTGTGTGTCTGTGCGTGTATGTGTGCGTGCGTACATGTGTGTGCGCGTGTGTGTTTGTGTGTGTGTGTCTGTGCATGTGGATTTGTATGTGTGTGTATGGGTGTGTGTCTGTGCGTGTGGATGTCAGTGTGTGTGACAGTATCATCCTAAACCAGCAACCCTTCGCTCAACACCACCATCTACAGGCCGATGAGTGTACAGTCACTAAATGTGCACATAAATTAATTTATTTTATACCCCCCCATGGATGAAATTCTACGAAACTTAGCATACCCCCAGAGGATGTCAAGTTAATCATACACATGAAATATGGTGCAGTTCTGAACATCTCAACTGAAGATAGGGACGATTAAAGTAGAATAATATTGCATTTTCATTTTTTATGGGAGGGGCGTAAATCACAAATGAGTGATTATGGGCTTGGTTGATGTGGGCCCTTAAGACCAACATACCATAAAAATTTCTTCATCCTCGGTGCCACGGTTCAGGTAGTTATGTAGGAAAAACTGCATTTTTGGGGTTTGGGGGGGCCCAGCTCGGGGGGGGAGTGGCCCCCGGGGACCAAACGAAATTTTTCCGTAAAAGTCTAGTGGGGCTACATGCCCACAAAATTTCATGTTCCCCGGTGCTTCGGTGTCCCTGGTATCGTTGACGAAAAATTCAGTAGATGACGGGGAAAAAAAAAAAAAAAAAACTTTGACAATCCCTATATGACCGCTTTCGCTAGCTACGCTAGCGCCGGTCATAATTATCATATTACGCTCAATGTCTAGATAGAGAGTGAGAGAGAAGCCATTGCCCCGGTGCCATCATCCACTGATGATATTTGTCTGTTTACAGGTATGTTGTTTAATTAGTTATGTTCTTGAAAGAAAAGAGATCTAGTTGACTGTTGATAAACATGTATTGTACATGGTGTTTTAAGGGGTAAGAATCCATTTTGATGATTCGCGCTGTGCGTGGTGAGGCCTGCACGTGGTATGGTGCTAAATGTCTATTGAATGTTTCATTTTCTCATTTTCATCTTCATTTTTTTATTATATTATGTTATATCATATGAATATTTGAATTAATGCATGTTTAAATGTAATCTAGTATATAAAATATTGTAATATATTACTTGTAATGTATTATACACTATTTTGAGTGCGTTGAGAAGAATGTTAATGTGATGTATCACACGGAAGACAAGAAATTTATATATTGTCATTAGCTTTTTATTTACATGTATTTATTTTTATTTTATTTTTTATTTTATTGTACAATTTGGTCAGTCTATTTGCGCAAGGCTGATGAGCGCATGCACGTCACTTCTCTCGTGAACATTCTTCTGAGAGTGAGAGAGAAGCCATTGCCCCGGTGCCATCATCCACTGATGATGTTTGTCTGTTTACAGATTAAAAATACTGGATCTCATCATTGAGTGGTCGTTTGGTCCTTGTGTGTCAGAGAGTCCGTTCCAGACATGCTACAAAAGCAGGATGTGGTGGTTCATAATGGTGTTTTTAATATTCCAGTGGAATGCAAGAAGCTTAATTGCTAATGGACAATAGTTTAAAAAATTCATCTCTGATCTGGATAAAAGACCAGATATTATATGTATGCAGGAGACATGGCTCAAACCTCAGTTAAATTTAGTTTTACAAGAGTATCAATTAATTAGGAAAGATAGGAAAAAAGGTAATGGAGGTGGGGTAGCAACATTTATAAAACAAGGGGTGGGATACAGGAATGTAGAAGTGAGTGAGGATCAAGAGTTGTTGATGATGGAAGTATGGGAAGGGAATCAAAGTATTAAAATAATTAATTTTTATAATCCATGGGAAAAGTTATGTAAGAAAGCAATGGAAAGAATAAGAGGTAATACTAATCAGAAGGTAGTATGGTGTGGTGATTTCAATGCACATAATACATTATGGGGGAGTGTTAAAACATTATAATGGGTTGATAGTGGAAGAAATGCTAGATTGGGGACAGTTAGTATGCATTAATAATGGAAGTATAACAAGAATAGATGTGAGTAATGGGCGTATTTCAGCGTTAGATATTACTCTAGTTTCAGAAAGTCTAGCTAGAAAATGTGAATGGAATGTAAGCAAGCAAAATTCGTTGGGAAGTGATCACTATCCAATATGGTGTCAAATTGGTGTGGATATTGTACAAACCGTGGTGGAGAGAATGCCAAGATGGAAATTTAAGGAAGCTAATTGGGAGCTTTTTAAAGAACTGTGTAATAACAATATGAATGAAATGGGAGAAATTGAAGAAATAGAAGAGTTAAGAATGAAAATAACTAAAGTGTTAAGAAATACGGCAGAGGAAGTAATAGGAAAAAAGAAAATTATAAGTAGTAGAAAAGCAGTCCCGTGGTGGAATGAAAAATGTAGTAAGGTAGTGAGGGAAAGAAATAAAGCAATGAAGAAAGCCAGAAAAACTGTATTGTTTACTGATTACATTATTTTTAAGAGAGCTCAGGCTATGGTAAGGAGAGAAATAAGAATAGCAAAAAGAATGTTCTGGAGAGAATATTGCAATAGAATAGGGGAAGACATTGAAATAAATGATGTTTGGAACATGATTAGGAAGATGGGAGGGATCCAGAGAAATATTAATATTCCAGTTTTAGTAGGAAATGGGAAAATAGCGATAAACGATAGTGATAAAGCAGAGATGTTAGTGGAAGCATTTGTAAAAGTGCATAGTAATGATAATATTACAGATAATATTAAGAAGTATAGGGAACAGAAAGTGAAAGAGAATGAGCATATATATGAAAAGAAGATTCCATCAGGAAGTAGGTTAGACTCAAAATTTACTTTATTTGAGTTAAAGAGAGCACTTGTAAACATACTTCCCCAGGAAAGGACGAAATCTGTTATGAGATGATTAAGCAATTGTCAGATGTATCATTGAATATAATTTTAAGACTTTTTTATACAATTTGGGATTCAGGGAATATTCCTGTGAATTGGAAACATGGAGTAATAGTTCCAATCGCTAAACCTGGAAAAGATCATTCCCAGCCAGTTAGTTATAGACCTATTGCTTTGAAATCCAATTTATGCAAACTTATGGAACGGGTGGTTATGAATAGGTTGACGTATGAAATGGAGAGTAAAAGTATTCTGTCAGCGTTTCAAAGCGGATTTAGAAAAGGGCGAAATACGATGGACTCAATTCTGAGTTTGGAGGCGGAAATTCGAAAAGCTCAAATTAATAAAGAAATGTTGGTGGGAGTCTTTTTCGATGTTGAAAAGGCTTATATGTTGTGGAAAGAACGGCTGTTAATGAAATTGGAAAGTTTGGGATTTGAAGGAAAAATGTATAACTGGATTTCAAGTTTTTTGTTTGGAAGAACGATTCAAGTTAGAGTGGGGTCTGGATATTCTAGGAGTTTCTCAATTGAGAAGGGAACTCCCCAGGGGAGTGTGAGCAGCCCTATTCTTTTTAACTTAATGATTAATGATATATTTAGTAATATTGAGACTGGAATAGGAAGATCATTGTATGCAGACGACGGGGAATTGTGGAAAAGGGGGCGTAATATGCCATTTGTAGAAAATAAAATGCAAAAAGCAGTGAAGGAGGTTGTAGCGTTTATACGCCCACGTATAAATATAATTAATTATTATTCATAACGAATTATGATCAATAATTAATAATTTAATTATTTTCAAAATTTACTGTAACAGAATCAATAATATGATCATTTATCAGTTCATCCAATGAACAGAAGGCATAAACAATTATTAACTCTAGGAAATATAATATCTTCCTGGCCAAGAAAGAATAACCCCCAACAGTAAATTAAGAAATAGGGTAAAAGCATAGGTAACTTTTGATCGAAGTTCAAGACAGTAAATCTGATAAGCACATACACAAGCAATATATCTTTTCAAATACAAACCATACTTTATTGATTATATACTAACTCATAACTAACACAAACAAGACTCTATTGATTATCCTAACAACTAACACAAACACACGCGCACGCACACACACACATTCATACAGGTTGCAGAAAGGAAGAGAGTAATAAAGAAAGAAATACAAACAGAAGAATGAGTTTTGGAAAAATGGGTTTAAGGGTAAGAGGAAGGAAATTCCGAATTTCTATATGCACTTGTAAGACATGACATGAACGAACCATCAATCATTAATTTAACCCTTCTATCGTTTCTTAGACAGGTTATTACATTTATCAAAACACCAGTTAAGATTTTAGTCTGGAGGCAGTCTACTTGCGTCTTTGCTTTTGCGTTCCTTTTGGGAATTCCTTTGGTCAGCGTCAGGGTTCGTTCGTTGGTTAGTCTCCTCGTGCCTGGATAGATGGGGCGAGGACCAGTCACGTGTGGCTGGCGGTCGCGGATGGTTGATGCGTCTTTGAAGTTGAAAGCGTGCGTTGCAGCCGTGAATCGTGGAACGAAACTTTGCAGCAAAACTTAACTTAAAACCGAGACTTTCAATCGGAAAAGAAGAATAACACAAAAGAAAGAAAGAAAATAAGATACGGAAAGGAGCTAGATGACTGGAAATTGAATCTAACCCATATCTGATATTAATTTGGGTTGATCTGCTCGTCTGTTAACGTTACATGGTTACTAAAACCATCGTCTGCCGTCTCCGTCTTTGTTCTGCACTCGTTGAGAGCTCTTCTTTATCAGAACATTTTGAACGAACTAACTTTTGAACTCCCAGAGCGAACTTGGAGAGAGAGAGAACTTCGAGAGCAGCGAGAGAGAGAACTTTTTTTTTTGGGTCTAAGGTTTTAAACTAAAATTTGTCCCCCCCCCCTTCTGAAGAGAGCGGACCAATTAGACACTGTTCTTTGTTTTCAGAGTCGTAAATCATGTATTCCCTGAGGGGTTTCTCTAACGAAACTAAAAGACCAGATGCCACATTTTAGGCATGATTTCTAATTATCAGAATATGAACATTTTTACACAGATCTAATTCCCGTCATCTTGCTAGTTGTGTTCGTAAGATAGCATTGATATGAAACAGTACACACTTCACACATTCACACGTCTAATAATTATAATTATAACAATTACATGAATTAAATGGGATCAAAACATATTATCTTATTAAAATATGCATATAAGTGGTGGAAACAACACAGGATTAGGTTGTTGCATGATTGTTTGATCATGAGTCCATTGAAAATTGTTCTTGAATGAGTTTTATGGATCTTGATAGGTAAAGTCTTTTTGGTGTGTAAAGTTTAGACATTCCAATCTGAGGTCATGGATAGTTCTTGCTGAAGAGAGGTTTTGTTCATCTCTCAAGGGACCAAGATGGGGTCAGTTGGCCACAAAGCTAGCCATTGACCAGTTATGTGTTAGTGCTGAGGGCTCCTTCAAGCCCAGTCTAGTCAGTCTGGTTGGCGCCTGGGTCCCGTGACAAGATGGATGAGGATACGAAGTCCTGACCAAATCTTGAATTAATATTCTGTTTGAATTAATATTCTGGAAGAACATTAATCTGTGGCTGGTTTCTTCTCATTGTCGTTACAAGGTGGAGAAATGGGCAAATAGTTGGGGTTTTCGGTTTTCTGTGGTTAAAACACAAGTAATTTGTTTTTCAAATAAGAAAAGTAATCTATGTTAAATATTAAAATGTATGGTAATCAGCTGGAACAAGTTAAAGTAGTAAGATTTCTGGATATGTGGATGGATTATAAATTAAATTTTGGAGTTCATATTCAGAAATTGATAGAAACGTGTAAAAAAGGAATAAATGTTTTAAGATGATTGTCAGGTGCCGATTGGGGGGCAAGTTGCCAGTCACTGAAAATAATTTACTATGCAGTGATCAGGTCAAATATAGACTCTATTCTGCTAATAAAACTTTACTTAAAAAAATACAAGTAATACAAAATCAGGCCTTGCGAATTTGTTGTGGAGCATTTAGATCCTCTCCGGTAGTCTCACTACAAGTTGAATTAGGAGAATTACCGTTGGATCAACGTAGACTTCAATTGAGGATGAGATACTGGTCTGGTGTATGTGGACATCAGGAAAGTCATCCAGTAAAAATACTTCTGAAGGAGTGTTGGGAGTATGAATACAAAGAAATAGCAAGCTTTGGTTGGGTAGTAGGGAAGGAGGCAAACAGCTTGGGATTGAAAGAATATTTAATAGCCCCTTCTGTTCCAATACCAGCAATTCCCCCTTGGATGTATCCTATGCCATTAATTGACTTACAAATACATAAAGAAATAAATAAACCAATAAGCATACCAACTGAGTTAGTAGTTAAACTAAACAGTATGTAAATCGAGAGTATTATTCAATACTACAGGTATTTACAGATGGGTCAAAGGAACCAAAGTCTGGTAGAACTACAGCAGCAGAATTCATTCCTACATTTAATATAAAAATTGCAAAAAGAATATCGGATCATGTGTCAGTATTTACTACTGAATTACTAGCTATCATATTAGCACTACAGTGGATTGAAGAAGTTCAACCAGCAAGAACTGTGATATGTACTGATTCAATGGCTGCTCTCACTAGTCTTATGAGGTGGAAAATCTGAATCTCGGCAAGATTTAATATTTGAAGTTTTGCAATGTTTATTTAGAGCAAGGCAGTTAGGGGTGTTGGTATTCTTCCTCTGGGTGCCAGCACATGTGGGTGTGGATGGTAATGAGGAGGTAGACAAGTTGGCAAAGAAGGCATTACATCATCCACAAATAGAAGTTAATGTACCACTAAGTAAATCAGAAATCAAGAGATTAATAGCAATTGAAATTAGTAAAAGAGGGCAAAAGATATGGAATAGTGACTCTAAAGGAAGACATCTTTATCAAATTCAGGAACGGGTTGGAAATGAGAGGACAAGATATGGGAATAGAAACAAGGTTAAGAATTGGTCACACTGCATTAAATTATAGTCTTTATAAAATAGGGAAGCATGATACAGGAAACTGTGATAATTGTGAGGATTTAGAAACAGTGCAGCATATTCTTTTAGAAAGTGCTGCATATGAAAGGGAGAGACAACAGTTAAGTCAAGAGTTACGATGGATGGGAGTTGATACAATTTCAATAAAAGTATTGTTAGGAAATGGGTCAAGACAATCAAGAATTCATGAATTAATATTTAAATATCTAAATAAAACAGGAATAATAAATAGAATTATATTTTTTTTCTTCCAAAGCCAAGTATACTCCACACTCCAGATCAGTAGGTGGCTGAAATGCACCATTTATGTTGGTCTGCCAATCCGCCATTAAACACCAGAAGAAGAAAAAGAAAAGTTTCAGCGTCGAGTCTTCTGAGGTGAGGAGAGCAGTTCACGGTATTTCTCATATTTACACAACCATCACACACACTTTATACAGTTTGATTAAGCGACAGACTCATTTCTGTATTGTTTTCATCGATCACAGCGATACTTGTGCGTCTTTTCTGGCGTCTTCCTCCTGAAATAAACATTTAGTGCAGCAGCAGCGAGCATGAGGAGAATATGTTGAGTTCATTCAGACCTGAGCGAGTTTGTGTTCGTTTGTGTGATTGTCTCGATGTTTGGAGTGAGATCTGTTACTGAATGTCAAGAGTTAAGAGGTAAAGTTTGAGATCTGTGAGGGGAATTGATCTCTTACTTTACGTTGAGCCTATAATGAGCCACGTGAGACATTAAATCAACTCTTAAATGTTAATATTAATAAATGAATAGCGCTTTACTCTTTGAACAATATTGCTTTGTGATGCTCTTTATTTTTAAACGTTTTATGATCAGTTTCAGCGCACACAAAATGTAATATTTTAACAATTTAAGTACTTCGTGATTGTCATAAAATGTAACTATTCAAATGTACATATTATGCTTCTGTAATTATTTATCTGTAGAGCAGTTTTACAGGCTTTTATCATGTATCCTGACTCAAATAATGTGTTTCTAACAGCAAACACTCAGAATAAAGTGAGATGATCTGCTGATGATCCTGAATGGCTTGTTGAATGCGTGTTGATAGTCTGAGGCTCATCAATATTAACAGATCTGCTGAAAACACTCTTTATTTCATGACAATAGTTCCTGTTTTCACCTCATTTATTAGATCTCCTGAAATTTGTCATCAGTGAAGCTCCTCCCACTGCAATTCTCCAATAAATGCTGGAAAACAAGTGAAGACGAGCATCAGAGCATCAGGAAGAGCTGAAATCTGCAAAGACTGAGTTTATTAAAGAGGACAGTGAGAACATGAGTGATCCAGAACCCTGCAGAATGAAACACACTGAAGATCCTGAAGAACAAAGAGGTTGGTGTTTATTCTTCATTCATTCATGATGCTGAAGAACATTCATGTTAGAAACATTCAAGCACTTCATCACATTTAGATTTAAACAGTTACACTATTTATTTATTGTTTATTTAACAGGGACAAATGCATAGAACATTGATTTATAAAGAATACAAAGTAGATGCCATGCATACAGGTTTATAGTCATGACTAATTTGCAAACCCTGTCCCTGGTTAGGCTTGTAAAATTAAAACAGAAATTACAGAGTATTGAATTTAAAAGATTATAACTATTAAAATACATACAAGAAATACATCCTATACATGCAATAAGATATGGGCTTAAATAGATGTAGAAATCTAGACACATTTAACAATACAACAACACAAAACTTTATGTTTGTATGCGTTGTGTTGTATCCTGTACAGTCAGTGTTCACACAATTGTTTCAGTTTCAGCCATTGCTGTAAATGTGCATTAAAAACCTTGAGCTCTGTTAATGTTTTCCACAATTTTATGCCTCTTACTGAAAATGATGTCTGACCAAATGTTGTTCTACGTTTTGCGGCTGTACAGTTTCCACTTATTGTGCCTCTAGTTCTTATTCCGCTCTTTTGTTTCACTACTAGTTGACAGAATATTTCTGGTGCAAGGTTGTTCACACACTTAAAAAGTAGGTTTAGAAATGAATAATTTACAAAATTGTCAAAACTCTAAACATTATGCTTCCTTAGAATTAGGCAATGGTGCCATCTTACAGGTTTCTGGTCCATTACTTTTAATGCCTGTTTATATAATGACCTAACGGGTGTAATTGTTGTTTGATTGGCCTGACTCCAATCAGTAATGCAATATGGTGGATGAGTAAATATCAGAGAATGCATAAACTGCCTTAATGAGTATCTATAGTCTTATTAATGGGAAGCAGTTTAAATTTGTCTTCTTGACAGTTCTGCACAGTCTCTTTACATGTCTATCAAACTTAAGATGAGAATCTAAAGCAACCCATAGAAATTGTACTTCATGTACCTCATCTATCTCCTTCTCATCAATCTTTATTCTAAAATTTTCATTGACCTTTCCTTTTTATTGAAAAGCACATAGAGACTTTCTTATTCTGTCTTTATAGATATACAGTGCAATGCATAAGTTTAGACACCCATGCTAAAATTGACTAAAAAGAGGAATAAAAAATCATATTTTGGAAATTGAACTTAATGCCTTAATTAAAAAAATTAGGAAAAATCCAACCTTTTAGGACACCAATTTTCTTTGTGAATGAATAATGTATCGTAAATAAATGTTCTTCCTTAAAATACATGGTGCATAAGTGTGTACACCCCTATGTTAAATTTCCATAGAGGCAGGCAGATTTTTATTTTTAAGTGTTTTTTTTTTTAAATAAATTTTTAGGATACTATGCATCCTGATAAAGTTCCCTTGGCCTTTGGAATTAAAATAGCCCCACATCATCACATAGCCTTCACCATACCTAGAGATTGGCATGGTTTTATTTCAGTTAGCCTAATAGCTAGTTTTATTTGATTTGAGAGATGATCTTATGGAAAGTACCCCATGACAATCTCTAGGTATGGTGAAGGCTATGTGATGATGTGGGGCTATTTTAATTCCAAAGGCCAAGGGAACTTTATCAGGATGCATAGTATCCTGGATCCATGAAGTAACTGGCCTTTAAAAATAAAAATATGCCTGCCTCTATGGGAATTTAACATAGGGGTGTACACACTTATGCACCATGTATTTTAAGGAAGAACATTTATTTATTTACGATACATTATTCATTCACAAAGAAAATTGGTGTCCTTAAAGGTTGGATTTTTCCTATTTTTTTAAATTAAGGCATTAAGTTCAGTTTCCAAAAGATGATTTTTTTATTCCTCTTTTTAGTCAACTTTAGTATGGGTGTCTAAACTTATGCATAACACTGTATGTATATTTTGGTGCCTTAGGTTTTTTATGAGTGTTGTCTATTCTGGGATACTCAGTTGTAATGCAGTATGTTAGCATAAATTTCGCTAGCATTATGCTAATACCTAGTATAATGTTACACTACTAGTGTGTTTATGTGTGGACTCACCTGACATTGTATAGTTATTAGCTAATGTGTGTTATCTGGTATATTATTTGGTTATATAAGCAGCTTAAGTTACTTGAAGGGAAAGTTGTAGTAATTAGGCTACCATTTACTAGCTTTACTTATTGCATCATACTATATACTCACAAAGACAGATAATCATCTGCTGGCTGTCAATGAATCCGTTGAAGAGCATTAGAGTATTCGATTGCATTCTTACCGATGCACCAGTGGTCACCTATTCTCAACTAGCTACAGTTACAGTCCTAGCTATCAAGTCACCATTACAGACATAAGTGGTTGTTTCACCAGTGTTTGATTAAAATGATTTAAAAATCTAAATGTTATTAAGCTGCAATTTTAATAGATATATAATATTAAACTAATTTTAAATGCATAGAAATGCTTTATTAAAGGAAAAGATACTGCTAAATGTTTTACTTTGAGCCTATGATAAGCCACGTGAGACATTAAATCAATACTAATAAATATGAATAGTGTTTTAGTCTAGGAACAATAGTGCTTTGTGGTGATCTTTATCTGATCATTTTCAGTTTCTGCGCATATAAAATGTTATTATTTTAATTGAGAAAAACACTTTTATGATCCCAGACTAAGGTTAGCCTACAATTTAATTTCTGAATTGTTTTGAAATAAAGTTTATAAAGAGTAATATAAAGTGATGTGTTTATTTCAAAGTGAATTTATTTTTTTCAGATTACATGATTTGTCAGTGTATTTTACAGTTCTTTAAAGTAGGTAATGCAGAATAGGTGTTCATATTTCACTCTCTTAGTGTTCATGTTGTAACTCTGTGTCGTCGGTGTTGCGAGAGGCAACGCTCTTGAAAGTGTCGAACTAATACTTTGAGGGTTGTTCCCATATTTACACTTTTAAAGTGTTGAAATTATGTACATTGGTGTTGATTTCCGGATTTCAAATTTACTGTGTAGTGATTAATGTAGTTATTATAAGATCAAACTATATATTTAGATTAATTTGGACATGATGCTGCTGTAATCTGTAGTGGTTGAGGAAGATGAGTGTCATTGTTTTGTGTTATTGATGTTTTATCCATGTCATAGTTTAAGAAATAAGAGTATTGTCTTTCAGTAGAGCAGTTTAACAGGCTTTTATCATGTATCCTGACTCAAATAATGTGTTTCTAACAGCAAACACTCAGAATAAAGTGAGATGATCTGATGATGATCCTGAATGGCTTGTTGAATGAGTGTTGATAGTCTGAGGCTCATCAATATTAACAGATCTGCTGAAAACACTCTTTATTTCATGACAATAGTTCCTGTTTTCACCTCATTTATTATGCTGATGTCTTCAGATCTCCTGTGAATTTACACTTAAAGCTCATTTCATTGGTGTCATCAGACTGAGGGGATTTGCTGGCTATTATATGTACATTTATTTCTGTGTTTATGATTTTAACTGTTTTTCTTACCATTATTCATATTTGGACGAATTTAAATTAGTTATATTCTTTTATTTATTTCTAGATACCTGTATTTTAAAGGTCCCATGACATGAAATTTTCACTTTCTGAGGTTTTTTAACATTAATATGAGTTCCCCTAGCCTGTATATGGTCCCCAAGTTTCTAGAAATTTCAATCGGTGTAAATCAAGCTTTTGCTATCTTTCTCTGCCTTTGAGAAAATGGACGCTCATACGCGCTGATCTTGAATCTCCTCCTTGTGACGTTACAAGGAGGAATGTTACCTCCCTTGTCTCTGCTTTGCCCGCCCAGAGAATATTTTCCGCCCATGAGAAAATGCGATAGGAAGTAGGAACGCGCGCGCGAGATTTTAGTTTGTCCACGAGACGAGAGATATCATGGCTTTTGAGCGAGCGAAGCATAACACTTGCTCAATAATTGGATGTACAAATGAACACCGAAGGGTTAATACAGAGCTGGGCTTGCTGAACGTCTGAAACTAAAGTCTGGATCACTCTCTTTGGCTCAGCTACACACCTCGGACATGTAAGTCAACTAATGATATATAAGTGTGTTGCTTTACTGTTTATGGTTGCCTAGGCCCTAGACTGTTACACGTAGAATGTGTCACATTAGCTATGCAGCTATGCAGTTTATGTGTGTGAATACACACACTGTAACGCGAGTGTTGTACACTTCTTTGTTATTTGGATAACCGTTTTCCTGTTGGTTATACGGCGCGCGCGATATCCGCATTTCAAGATCGCAGAGCTTGATGATGTAATTGTAATAAGATAAATACAGGCGTTACAGATCTCTCATGAAAAGGCAACAGTAGGTTAGCGTTAGCTACATGATAATAACTGTAAACCATCCGAATAAAGTACCGTATCCAGACATAATATTTTAAACTAACCATTCGGAAACGTCCTGCTGGAACCGCTGAGTTGTTGCTTCTCCATCCGGATCAGATTCTGGGTCAAACTGAAATGCTTGAAAGACTGCGTGTCTTCGTGCCATTGCAATATCCAACGTAAACATGCACGGACCGGTACCGTTGCGCAAGATGGTCAAGGCCACACCCACCCTCCACCTTGCGGCGCCTTTCTCCTCCTCATTATCATTTAAAGCTACAGACACCGAAACGGCCTGTCTGAAGGAAGCTCATTCTGGGACTGGCTTGTAGTGGCTATAATTCTGCACCGAGGCTGAATTTTTTAAAAGAGATTTCAGATACAGTACTAGGGACCACTAAGGCCTATATTAAAGCCTACAAAAAGTAGCATGTCATGGGACCTTTAATGAAGAAACAGAATAATGTTAGGATTAGCAATACAAATAATGAATGGATTGTTATTTCTCACAGGGTTATTCACTTGAGCTTGTGTTTCTGGTGTCCCACTTTCACATGCGTATGAATGGAAGTCAGTGCAAGGAAAAGTCTAGTGTGAACGGCCATTAATAATTCAAAACGTTTTTAGTAAAATCAATCTCAAAGTTGGTGTCAACATATGGCAACAATGGGATTTGTCCCTGGATTCAGATTCGATAATGTTTTAAAAATAATTGGAAGAAAAATGTCCCTCGTTCAAGGAAATTTTCAAGTGTCAGTATAAAAACAAACTCAGTAACTGATATATTTTTTATTTTGGGCAGATCAGTGAAGCTCCTCCCACACCAATTACATCATCAACGAAGCTCCTCCCACATCAGTCACATGGTCAGTGAAGCTCCTCCCACATCAATTATCCAATAAATGCTGTAAATTCCCATCAGCTACAAGTGAAGACGAGCATCAGGAAGAGCTGAAATCTGCAAAGACTGAGTTTATTAAAGAGGACAGTGAGAACATGAGTGATCCAGAACCCTGCAGAATGAAACACACTGAAGATCCTGAAGAACAAAGAGGTTGGTGTTTATTCTTCATTCATTCATTCATGTTAGAAACATTCAAGCACTTCATCACATTTAGATAAACAGTTCAACTATGAAATGGTACACAATGTTCTTGGTTTTTCTTCAACAAATGGTCAGTAAAGGGAGGTTTGAGAAATTTTTATATTGATTATCAACATACTATTTTAACTGATAAATAATCAATTTATAAAAAGGCAGCAAATTATCATAATATTTAAAACAGTTGTCTACTTTCTACTATTACTTTAGGGCTCACTTTCATGTCCTTTCAATTTGTATTTCTTTCAGTGTATTATTTTGATGTACTGAATTTTATTTAATACATTTTTCTCTCATGTCAGACCTGATGGAAGAGAAGGAGAGTGGAGAACTGAGTGAAGTGGAGGAGGAGAGTGAAGAACTGAGTGAAGAGGAGGAGGAGAGTGAAGAACTGAGAGAAGTGAAGGAGGAGAGAGAAGAACTGAGTGAAGTGAAGGAGGAACATGTCAAACCTGGAGAAAAACATCTGAGTCGCTCAAAGACTAAAAATATTTTTTTCAAGAAAACAAGAGCCAAGAAATCTTTCACCTGCACTCATTGTGGAAACAGTTTCACACGCAAAGATGGTCTTGATGTTCACATGAGGATCCACACCGGAGAGAAGCCGTTCTCATGTGATCAGTGTGGGAAAGATTTCAGTCGATCATCACACCTTATTGTTCACATGAGGATCCACACCGGAGAGAAGCCGTTCTCATGTGATCAGTGCGGCAAAACATTTCTCTGTGCATCAAACCTGAAGAAACACCTGACAGTTCATACGAAGGAGAAGCCGCATTCATGTTCTGTGTGTGGAAAGAGTTTTTCACAGCTGCCATATTTACATAAACATGAGAAAATTCACACTGTTGTAAAAGAGTACATGTGCTTTGAGTGTGAGAAGACTTTTACTACAGCGAGCAGTTTAAAACAGCACCAGATAATTCACACTGGAGAAAAACCTTACAAGTGTTCACACTGTGACAAGAGATTCAGTCACTCATCATCTCTGAAAAGACATGAGAGGATCCACACTAGTGTAACAACTGAGTGCGAATCAAACAAAAATGAAGCTTCCAGGTGTTTTGTTCAAACATAACTCCACACAGGACTCAACATTCCAGAACTTAAATCACCAATCCAGAGCCATAAAATCAGTCTACGCTAACCAACGAAAACCCCCAGCTAAGAACTTTATGGCCATGCGGGCTTCAAAGAGATGAGCCCAACTAAAGGAAGAACGTGTCAATGTTAGATTGGTTCCAAAGACTGATTGGTTCAGAGATGGCTAAAGCTCTGTGCTCGATCAAGATAACAGCAGAGAAGCTGCTGGACTCCACACAGACACAAAGCAGACCCCAGTCTCCTTAAGGAGACCTATGAATGACCCAGTGTTGAAATCACTTCAAACCAAAGAGACTGAGACTTTGACTCTGGGATCAAATCATTCAGAACAATTGACGATGGACTTATAATCAAACATCATGCAACTACATAATTCTGTTGTTTTTACAATATGTGGGCATGTCTAATATGCTTAGATCCCATATAATTCATGTAATTGTTGTTAACTATTAGATGCTTGAATGAAAGTCTGTCGTGCTTCCTATCGGTACGATCCTATGTTCTTAATTCAAAAGATGGCTTGAGTGAAATCTGTGTGAAATGTTCCGTATTCTTATAATAGTAATAATGTCTAAACTGTGGCCTCTTTCCTCTCTGCTAGAGCTTAGAGAGTAAGGAGAGCACAGATAAGCTTGATCTATGATAAGAGATGAAGAGAACGCCACCTCCTAAATTAAGCCAGTGTCTTAATTGGTCAGTTCTCTTAGGATGCTGGACAAACATGTGAGTTTAAAATCTTAGACCCGAACAAAGTTTGCGCGCTCTCTCGGTGAAAGAATTTTCAACAAGGTTGAAAAGTTGCGCGAAGGGAGTAGAGAACAGACAGACTTGTAACCATGTAGAAGCGCAGAGACAAAGAACCCAAATCAAGATCAGAAGAACGGGTTCAACAGCTTCATTCAAGCCATCTAACTACTCTCGTCTCAATTTCCTTTCTTTTCTTAGTTTCTTATTTTCCGTTGTGAGTCTCAGTTCTAAGTTAAGTTTTGTGACAAGATTTCGGCCCACGTTTCTTCTGCAAAGCCAGCTTCAACAAAGACTTTCATTCATTCGCCAGCACACCACGTGATTAAGTGCATAGAATCTTGGGATTTCATCATCTTACTCTTAGACTCACTCTTTCCTCACTCTCTTCCTTTCTGCAACTCGTGTGTGTGCGCGTGTGTTTGTGTTAGATATTAGTTTTAGTCTGTGTTAGATTAATCAATAAAGTCTTGTTTGTATTTTTAAAGAGAAGTGTTAGTTGTGTTATGTGCTTACAACATTAATGTCTTAAACTGCTGATCTAAGTTACCTTGTTAACTATAGTGTTTCACTATAGTTTGGATATTTATATCCGTTGAAGAATTACAGCCAGTTCAAATGAACCGCGAACAAGTCATTTGCTTGGTTGTAATAAGTGATTATTTCAAATTCCCTATAAATGAATTAATAATCCCTTTGAGCTAAATTGTCAGAATCACTCCATTAACGCTACAGGGTCATAAGATTGAATATCTTGCCTTCAACACCTGACCCAGCTGTGCTGCATGTCATGTGGTTTTCAATCAATTCAGACCAATTTCTCTCTCGTCTTTGCAGAGAATTATAAACAAGCTAAAACCCACTGGCTCCTCTCTTGACGTAATTCCTCCTCGCCTTGTTAAACATGTGAAAACCTTTTAGAATTTAATAAATAAATGTCTTGAATCAGGAACTGTACCTGATAATTTAAAACAGGATTATTTAGCTAAGCCAAAATTGTGGAATATTCTGCCGGCTAGTTGTCTCGTTTTGGGTTTGTTCATGTCATGTTTCCATGTCTGTCATATGATTCCCTGTTTGTCATGTGATCCTGCCATGTGTCTTTTCTTGGTCTGATCATTGTTCACAGGTGTCCCTTGTCTTGTCATTAGTCTGTGTATTTAAGCCCTCATGTTTGCCATGTGTCTTTGTCAAGTATTGTTTCTTACCACTTTCAAATAATGTGCATAAATGTGAATCTCTGAACATTCTTAAGTCATGCATAGATCCTGGCCATTTTGCGTTCAGATTTGGGATATGGAAGATTTTAGTCAACTGCCTTTTTTATTTGATATAATACTAATCTGGAATTAAAAATCCCAATAGTAACTGGGCTGCACATTTACATTATGGACCCCCTTTCTGTTCACATAATCCCCTTCATTGAGGCCTTGATGGTCTAGCCTATAGTCTATGGTACCAATCACATTAGTGAAGCCTGAGTGACATATACTGTAATCGGCATGGTTAGAAATTGATAGAAAAGTGTAAAAAATGAATAAATGTTTTAAGATGCTTGTCAGGTGCTGATTGGGGGGCAAGTTGCCAGTCACTGAAAATAATGTATTATGCAGTGATCAGGTCAAATATAGACTATGGAAGTATGGTATACAGTTCTGCTAATACAACTTAACTTAAAAAAATACAAGTAATACAAAATCAGGCCTTGCGAATTTGTTGTGGAGCCTCTCCGGTAGTATCACTACAAGTTGAATTAGGAGAATTACCGTTGGAACAACATAGACTTCAGTTGAGGATGAGATACTGGTCTGGTGTGTGTGGACATCAGGAAAGTCATCCGGTAAAAATACTTCTGAAGGAGTGTTGGGAGTATGAATACAAAGAAATAGCAAGCTTTGGTTGGGTAGTAGGGAAGGAGGCAAACAGCTTGGGATTGAAAGAATATTTAATAGCCCCTTCTGTTCCAATACCAGCAATTCCCCCTGGGATGTATCCTATGCCATTAATTGACTTACAAATACATAAAGAAATAAATAAACCAATAAGCATACCAACTGAGTTAGTAGTTAAACAGTATGTAAATCGAGAGTATTATTCAATACTACAGGTATTTACAGATGGGTCAAAGGAACCAAAGTCTGGTAGAACTACAGCAGCAGAATTCATTCCTACATTTAATATAAAAATTGCAAAAAGAATATCGGATCATGTGTCAGTATTTACTACTGAATTACTAGCTATCATATTAGCACTACAGTGGATTGAAGAAGTTCAACCAGCAAGAACTGTGATATGTACTGATTCAATGGCTGCTCTCACTAGTCTTATGAGGTGGAAAATCTGAATCTCGGCAAGATTTAATATTTGAAGTTTTGCAATGTTTATTTAGAGCAAGGCAGTTAGGGGTGTTGGTATTCTTCCTCTGGGTGCCAGCACATGTGGGTGTGGATGGTAATGAGGAGGTAGACAAGTTGGCAAAGAAGGCATTACATCATCCACAAATAGAAGTTAATGTACCACTAAGTAAATCAGAAATCAAGAGATTAATAGCAATTGAAATTAGTAAAAGAGGGCAAAAGATATGGAATAGTGACTCTAAAGGAAGACATCTTTATCAAATTCAGGAACGGGTTGGAAATGAGAGGACAAGATATGGGAATAGAAACAAGGTTAAGAATTGGTCACACTGCATTAAATTATAGTCTTTATAAAATAGGGAAGCATGATACAGGAAACTGTGATAATTGTGAGGATTTAGAAACAGTGCAGCATATTCTTTTAGAAAGTGCTGCATATGAAAGGGAGAGACAACAGTTAAGTCAAGAGTTACGATGGATGGGAGTTGATACAATTTCAATAAAAGTATTGTTAGGAAATGGGTCAAGACAATCAAGAATTCATGAATTAATATTTAAATATCTAAATAAAACAGGAATAATAAATAGAATTATATTTTTTTTCTTCCAAAGCCAAGTATACTCCACACTCCAGATCAGTAGGTGGCTGAAATGCACCATTTATGTTGGTCTGCCAATCCGCCATTAAACACCAGAAGAAGAAAAAGAAAAGTTTCAGCGTCGAGTCTTCTGAGGTGAGGAGAGCAGTTCACGGTATTTCTCATATTTACACAACCATCACACACACTTTATACAGTTTGATTAAGCGACAGACTCATTTCTGTATTGTTTTCATCGATCACAGCGATACTTGTGCGTCTTTTCTGGCGTCTTCCTCCTGAAATAAACATTTAGTGCAGCAGCAGCGAGCATGAGGAGAATATGTTGAGTTCATTCAGACCTGAGCGAGTTTGTGTTCGTTTGTGTGATTGTCTCGATGTTTGGAGTGAGATCTGTTACTGAATGTCAAGAGTTAAGAGGTAAAGTTTGAGATCTGTGAGGGGAATTGATCTCTTACTTTACGTTGAGCCTATAATGAGCCACGTGAGACATTAAATCAACTCTTAAATGTTAATATTAATAAATGAATAGCGCTTTACTCTTTGAACAATATTGCTTTGTGATGCTCTTTATTTTTAAACGTTTTATGATCAGTTTCAGCGCACACAAAATGTAATATTTTAACAATTTAAGTACTTCGTGATTGTCATAAAATGTAACTATTCAAATGTACATATTATGCTTCTGTAATTATTTATCTGTAGAGCAGTTTTACAGGCTTTTATCATGTATCCTGACTCAAATAATGTGTTTCTAACAGCAAACACTCAGAATAAAGTGAGATGATCTGCTGATGATCCTGAATGGCTTGTTGAATGCGTGTTGATAGTCTGAGGCTCATCAATATTAACAGATCTGCTGAAAACACTCTTTATTTCATGACAATAGTTCCTGTTTTCACCTCATTTATTAGATCTCCTGAAATTTGTCATCAGTGAAGCTCCTCCCACTGCAATTCTCCAATAAATGCTGGAAAACAAGTGAAGACGAGCATCAGAGCATCAGGAAGAGCTGAAATCTGCAAAGACTGAGTTTATTAAAGAGGACAGTGAGAACATGAGTGATCCAGAACCCTGCAGAATGAAACACACTGAAGATCCTGAAGAACAAAGAGGTTGGTGTTTATTCTTCATTCATTCATGATGCTGAAGAACATTCATGTTAGAAACATTCAAGCACTTCATCACA
Organism: Squalius cephalus; assembly: GCF_949319135.1. Taxonomy (NCBI): domain Eukaryota; kingdom Metazoa; phylum Chordata; class Actinopteri; order Cypriniformes; family Leuciscidae; genus Squalius; species Squalius cephalus. The sequence goes on from NC_137122.1 coordinate 7,790,491, forward strand.
TTTAGATTTAAACAGTTACACTATTTATTTATTGTTTATTTAACAGGGACAAATGCATAGAACATTGATTTATAAAGAATACAAAGTAGATGCCATGCATACAGGTTTATAGTCATGACTAATTTGCAAACCCTGTCCCTGGTTAGGCTTGTAAAATTAAAACAGAAATTACAGAGTATTGAATTTAAAAGATTATAACTATTAAAATACATACAAGAAATACATCCTATACATGCAATAAGATATGGGCTTAAATAGATGTAGAAATCTAGACACATTTAACAATACAACAACACAAAACTTTATGTTTGTATGCGTTGTGTTGTATCCTGTACAGTCAGTGTTCACACAATTGTTTCAGTTTCAGCCATTGCTGTAAATGTGCATTAAAAACCTTGAGCTCTGTTAATGTTTTCCACAATTTTATGCCTCTTACTGAAAATGATGTCTGACCAAATGTTGTTCTACGTTTTGCGGCTGTACAGTTTCCACTTATTGTGCCTCTAGTTCTTATTCCGCTCTTTTGTTTCACTACTAGTTGACAGAATATTTCTGGTGCAAGGTTGTTCACACACTTAAAAAGTAGGTTTAGAAATGAATAATTTACAAAATTGTCAAAACTCTAAACATTATGCTTCCTTAGAATTAGGCAATGGTGCCATCTTACAGGTTTCTGGTCCATTACTTTTAATGCCTGTTTATATAATGACCTAACGGGTGTAATTGTTGTTTGATTGGCCTGACTCCAATCAGTAATGCAATATGGTGGATGAGTAAATATCAGAGAATGCATAAACTGCCTTAATGAGTATCTATAGTCTTATTAATGGGAAGCAGTTTAAATTTGTCTTCTTGACAGTTCTGCACAGTCTCTTTACATGTCTATCAAACTTAAGATGAGAATCTAAAGCAACCCATAGAAATTGTACTTCATGTACCTCATCTATCTCCTTCTCATCAATCTTTATTCTAAAATTTTCATTGACCTTTCCTTTTTATTGAAAAGCACATAGAGACTTTCTTATTCTGTCTTTATAGATATACAGTGCAATGCATAAGTTTAGACACCCATGCTAAAATTGACTAAAAAGAGGAATAAAAAATCATATTTTGGAAATTGAACTTAATGCCTTAATTAAAAAAATTAGGAAAAATCCAACCTTTTAGGACACCAATTTTCTTTGTGAATGAATAATGTATCGTAAATAAATGTTCTTCCTTAAAATACATGGTGCATAAGTGTGTACACCCCTATGTTAAATTTCCATAGAGGCAGGCAGATTTTTATTTTTAAGTGTTTTTTTTTTTAAATAAATTTTTAGGATACTATGCATCCTGATAAAGTTCCCTTGGCCTTTGGAATTAAAATAGCCCCACATCATCACATAGCCTTCACCATACCTAGAGATTGGCATGGTTTTATTTCAGTTAGCCTAATAGCTAGTTTTATTTGATTTGAGAGATGATCTTATGGAAAGTACCCCATGACAATCTCTAGGTATGGTGAAGGCTATGTGATGATGTGGGGCTATTTTAATTCCAAAGGCCAAGGGAACTTTATCAGGATGCATAGTATCCTGGATCCATGAAGTAACTGGCCTTTAAAAATAAAAATATGCCTGCCTCTATGGGAATTTAACATAGGGGTGTACACACTTATGCACCATGTATTTTAAGGAAGAACATTTATTTATTTACGATACATTATTCATTCACAAAGAAAATTGGTGTCCTTAAAGGTTGGATTTTTCCTATTTTTTTAAATTAAGGCATTAAGTTCAGTTTCCAAAAGATGATTTTTTTATTCCTCTTTTTAGTCAACTTTAGTATGGGTGTCTAAACTTATGCATAACACTGTATGTATATTTTGGTGCCTTAGGTTTTTTATGAGTGTTGTCTATTCTGGGATACTCAGTTGTAATGCAGTATGTTAGCATAAATTTCGCTAGCATTATGCTAATACCTAGTATAATGTTACACTACTAGTGTGTTTATGTGTGGACTCACCTGACATTGTATAGTTATTAGCTAATGTGTGTTATCTGGTATATTATTTGGTTATATAAGCAGCTTAAGTTACTTGAAGGGAAAGTTGTAGTAATTAGGCTACCATTTACTAGCTTTACTTATTGCATCATACTATATACTCACAAAGACAGATAATCATCTGCTGGCTGTCAATGAATCCGTTGAAGAGCATTAGAGTATTCGATTGCATTCTTACCGATGCACCAGTGGTCACCTATTCTCAACTAGCTACAGTTACAGTCCTAGCTATCAAGTCACCATTACAGACATAAGTGGTTGTTTCACCAGTGTTTGATTAAAATGATTTAAAAATCTAAATGTTATTAAGCTGCAATTTTAATAGATATATAATATTAAACTAATTTTAAATGCATAGAAATGCTTTATTAAAGGAAAAGATACTGCTAAATGTTTTACTTTGAGCCTATGATAAGCCACGTGAGACATTAAATCAATACTAATAAATATGAATAGTGTTTTAGTCTAGGAACAATAGTGCTTTGTGGTGATCTTTATCTGATCATTTTCAGTTTCTGCGCATATAAAATGTTATTATTTTAATTGAGAAAAACACTTTTATGATCCCAGACTAAGGTTAGCCTACAATTTAATTTCTGAATTGTTTTGAAATAAAGTTTATAAAGAGTAATATAAAGTGATGTGTTTATTTCAAAGTGAATTTATTTTTTTCAGATTACATGATTTGTCAGTGTATTTTACAGTTCTTTAAAGTAGGTAATGCAGAATAGGTGTTCATATTTCACTCTCTTAGTGTTCATGTTGTAACTCTGTGTCGTCGGTGTTGCGAGAGGCAACGCTCTTGAAAGTGTCGAACTAATACTTTGAGGGTTGTTCCCATATTTACACTTTTAAAGTGTTGAAATTATGTACATTGGTGTTGATTTCCGGATTTCAAATTTACTGTGTAGTGATTAATGTAGTTATTATAAGATCAAACTATATATTTAGATTAATTTGGACATGATGCTGCTGTAATCTGTAGTGGTTGAGGAAGATGAGTGTCATTGTTTTGTGTTATTGATGTTTTATCCATGTCATAGTTTAAGAAATAAGAGTATTGTCTTTCAGTAGAGCAGTTTAACAGGCTTTTATCATGTATCCTGACTCAAATAATGTGTTTCTAACAGCAAACACTCAGAATAAAGTGAGATGATCTGATGATGATCCTGAATGGCTTGTTGAATGAGTGTTGATAGTCTGAGGCTCATCAATATTAACAGATCTGCTGAAAACACTCTTTATTTCATGACAATAGTTCCTGTTTTCACCTCATTTATTATGCTGATGTCTTCAGATCTCCTGTGAATTTACACTTAAAGCTCATTTCATTGGTGTCATCAGACTGAGGGGATTTGCTGGCTATTATATGTACATTTATTTCTGTGTTTATGATTTTAACTGTTTTTCTTACCATTATTCATATTTGGACGAATTTAAATTAGTTATATTCTTTTATTTATTTCTAGATACCTGTATTTTAAAGGTCCCATGACATGAAATTTTCACTTTCTGAGGTTTTTTAACATTAATATGAGTTCCCCTAGCCTGTATATGGTCCCCAAGTTTCTAGAAATTTCAATCGGTGTAAATCAAGCTTTTGCTATCTTTCTCTGCCTTTGAGAAAATGGACGCTCATACGCGCTGATCTTGAATCTCCTCCTTGTGACGTTACAAGGAGGAATGTTACCTCCCTTGTCTCTGCTTTGCCCGCCCAGAGAATATTTTCCGCCCATGAGAAAATGCGATAGGAAGTAGGAACGCGCGCGCGAGATTTTAGTTTGTCCACGAGACGAGAGATATCATGGCTTTTGAGCGAGCGAAGCATAACACTTGCTCAATAATTGGATGTACAAATGAACACCGAAGGGTTAATACAGAGCTGGGCTTGCTGAACGTCTGAAACTAAAGTCTGGATCACTCTCTTTGGCTCAGCTACACACCTCGGACATGTAAGTCAACTAATGATATATAAGTGTGTTGCTTTACTGTTTATGGTTGCCTAGGCCCTAGACTGTTACACGTAGAATGTGTCACATTAGCTATGCAGCTATGCAGTTTATGTGTGTGAATACACACACTGTAACGCGAGTGTTGTACACTTCTTTGTTATTTGGATAACCGTTTTCCTGTTGGTTATACGGCGCGCGCGATATCCGCATTTCAAGATCGCAGAGCTTGATGATGTAATTGTAATAAGATAAATACAGGCGTTACAGATCTCTCATGAAAAGGCAACAGTAGGTTAGCGTTAGCTACATGATAATAACTGTAAACCATCCGAATAAAGTACCGTATCCAGACATAATATTTTAAACTAACCATTCGGAAACGTCCTGCTGGAACCGCTGAGTTGTTGCTTCTCCATCCGGATCAGATTCTGGGTCAAACTGAAATGCTTGAAAGACTGCGTGTCTTCGTGCCATTGCAATATCCAACGTAAACATGCACGGACCGGTACCGTTGCGCAAGATGGTCAAGGCCACACCCACCCTCCACCTTGCGGCGCCTTTCTCCTCCTCATTATCATTTAAAGCTACAGACACCGAAACGGCCTGTCTGAAGGAAGCTCATTCTGGGACTGGCTTGTAGTGGCTATAATTCTGCACCGAGGCTGAATTTTTTAAAAGAGATTTCAGATACAGTACTAGGGACCACTAAGGCCTATATTAAAGCCTACAAAAAGTAGCATGTCATGGGACCTTTAATGAAGAAACAGAATAATGTTAGGATTAGCAATACAAATAATGAATGGATTGTTATTTCTCACAGGGTTATTCACTTGAGCTTGTGTTTCTGGTGTCCCACTTTCACATGCGTATGAATGGAAGTCAGTGCAAGGAAAAGTCTAGTGTGAACGGCCATTAATAATTCAAAACGTTTTTAGTAAAATCAATCTCAAAGTTGGTGTCAACATATGGCAACAATGGGATTTGTCCCTGGATTCAGATTCGATAATGTTTTAAAAATAATTGGAAGAAAAATGTCCCTCGTTCAAGGAAATTTTCAAGTGTCAGTATAAAAACAAACTCAGTAACTGATATATTTTTTATTTTGGGCAGATCAGTGAAGCTCCTCCCACACCAATTACATCATCAACGAAGCTCCTCCCACATCAGTCACATGGTCAGTGAAGCTCCTCCCACATCAATTATCCAATAAATGCTGTAAATTCCCATCAGCTACAAGTGAAGACGAGCATCAGGAAGAGCTGAAATCTGCAAAGACTGAGTTTATTAAAGAGGACAGTGAGAACATGAGTGATCCAGAACCCTGCAGAATGAAACACACTGAAGATCCTGAAGAACAAAGAGGTTGGTGTTTATTCTTCATTCATTCATTCATGTTAGAAACATTCAAGCACTTCATCACATTTAGATAAACAGTTCAACTATGAAATGGTACACAATGTTCTTGGTTTTTCTTCAACAAATGGTCAGTAAAGGGAGGTTTGAGAAATTTTTATATTGATTATCAACATACTATTTTAACTGATAAATAATCAATTTATAAAAAGGCAGCAAATTATCATAATATTTAAAACAGTTGTCTACTTTCTACTATTACTTTAGGGCTCACTTTCATGTCCTTTCAATTTGTATTTCTTTCAGTGTATTATTTTGATGTACTGAATTTTATTTAATACATTTTTCTCTCATGTCAGACCTGATGGAAGAGAAGGAGAGTGGAGAACTGAGTGAAGTGGAGGAGGAGAGTGAAGAACTGAGTGAAGAGGAGGAGGAGAGAGAAGAACTGAGTGAAGAGGAGGAGGAGAGTGAAGAACTGAGTGAAGTGAAGGAGGAGAGTGAAGAACTGAGTGAAGTGGAGGAGGAGAGAGAAGAACTGAGTGAAGTGAAGGAGGAGAGAGAAGAACTGAGAGAAGTGAAGGAGGAGAGAGAAGAACTGAGTGAAGTGAAGGAGGAACATGTCAAACCTGGAGAAAAACATCTGAGTCGCTCAAAGACTAAAAATATTTTTTTCAAGAAAACAAGAGCCAAGAAATCTTTCACCTGCACTCATTGTGGAAACAGTTTCACACGCAAAGATGGTCTTGATGTTCACATGAGGATCCACACCGGAGAGAAGCCGTTCTCATGTGATCAGTGTGGGAAAGATTTCAGTCGATCATCACACCTTATTGTTCACATGAGGATCCACACCGGAGAGAAGCCGTTCTCATGTGATCAGTGCGGCAAAACATTTCTCTGTGCATCAAACCTGAAGAAACACCTGACAGTTCATACGAAGGAGAAGCCGCATTCATGTTCTGTGTGTGGAAAGAGTTTTTCACAGCTGCCATATTTACATAAACATGAGAAAATTCACACTGTTGTAAAAGAGTACATGTGCTTTGAGTGTGAGAAGACTTTTACTACAGCGAGCAGTTTAAAACAGCACCAGATAATTCACACTGGAGAAAAACCTTACAAGTGTTCACACTGTGACAAGAGATTCAGTCACTCATCATCTCTGAAAAGACATGAGAGGATCCACACTAGTGTAACAACTGAGTGCGAATCAAACAAAAATGAAGCTTCCAGGTGTTTTGTTCAAACATAACTCCACACAGGACTCAACATTCCAGAACTTAAATCACCAATCCAGAGCCATAAAATCAGTCTACGCTAACCAACGAAAACCCCCAGCTAAGAACTTTATGGCCATGCGGGCTTCAAAGAGATGAGCCCAACTAAAGGAAGAACGTGTCAATGTTAGATTGGTTCCAAAGACTGATTGGTTCAGAGATGGCTAAAGCTCTGTGCTCGATCAAGATAACAGCAGAGAAGCTGCTGGACTCCACACAGACACAAAGCAGACCCCAGTCTCCTTAAGGAGACCTATGAATGACCCAGTGTTGAAATCACTTCAAACCAAAGAGACTGAGACTTTGACTCTGGGATCAAATCATTCAGAACAATTGACGATGGACTTATAATCAAACATCATGCAACTACATAATTCTGTTGTTTTTACAATATGTGGGCATGTCTAATATGCTTAGATCCCATATAATTCATGTAATTGTTGTTAACTATTAGATGCTTGAATGAAAGTCTGTCGTGCTTCCTATCGGTACGATCCTATGTTCTTAATTCAAAAGATGGCTTGAGTGAAATCTGTGTGAAATGTTCCGTATTCTTATAATAGTAATAATGTCTAAACTGTGGCCTCTTTCCTCTCTGCTAGAGCTTAGAGAGTAAGGAGAGCACAGATAAGCTTGATCTATGATAAGAGATGAAGAGAACGCCACCTCCTAAATTAAGCCAGTGTCTTAATTGGTCAGTTCTCTTAGGATGCTGGACAAACATGTGAGTTTAAAATCTTAGACCCGAACAAAGTTTGCGCGCTCTCTCGGTGAAAGAATTTTCAACAAGGTTGAAAAGTTGCGCGAAGGGAGTAGAGAACAGACAGACTTGTAACCATGTAGAAGCGCAGAGACAAAGAACCCAAATCAAGATCAGAAGAACGGGTTCAACAGCTTCATTCAAGCCATCTAACTACTCTCGTCTCAATTTCCTTTCTTTTCTTAGTTTCTTATTTTCCGTTGTGAGTCTCAGTTCTAAGTTAAGTTTTGTGACAAGATTTCGGCCCACGTTTCTTCTGCAAAGCCAGCTTCAACAAAGACTTTCATTCATTCGCCAGCACACCACGTGATTAAGTGCATAGAATCTTGGGATTTCATCATCTTACTCTTAGACTCACTCTTTCCTCACTCTCTTCCTTTCTGCAACTCGTGTGTGTGCGCGTGTGTTTGTGTTAGATATTAGTTTTAGTCTGTGTTAGATTAATCAATAAAGTCTTGTTTGTATTTTTAAAGAGAAGTGTTAGTTGTGTTATGTGCTTACAACATTAATGTCTTAAACTGCTGATCTAAGTTACCTTGTTAACTATAGTGTTTCACTATAGTTTGGATATTTATATCCGTTGAAGAATTACAGCCAGTTCAAATGAACCGCGAACAAGTCATTTGCTTGGTTGTAATAAGTGATTATTTCAAATTCCCTATAAATGAATTAATAATCCCTTTGAGCTAAATTGTCAGAATCACTCCATTAACGCTACAGGGTCATAAGATTGAATATCTTGCCTTCAACACCTGACCCAGCTGTGCTGCATGTCATGTGGTTTTCAATCAATTCAGACCAATTTCTCTCTCGTCTTTGCAGAGAATTATAAACAAGCTAAAACCCACTGGCTCCTCTCTTGACGTAATTCCTCCTCGCCTTGTTAAACATGTGAAAACCTTTTAGAATTTAATAAATAAATGTCTTGAATCAGGAACTGTACCTGATAATTTAAAACAGGATTATTTAGCTAAGCCAAAATTGTGGAATATTCTGCCGGCTAGTTGTCTCGTTTTGGGTTTGTTCATGTCATGTTTCCATGTCTGTCATATGATTCCCTGTTTGTCATGTGATCCTGCCATGTGTCTTTTCTTGGTCTGATCATTGTTCACAGGTGTCCCTTGTCTTGTCATTAGTCTGTGTATTTAAGCCCTCATGTTTGCCATGTGTCTTTGTCAAGTATTGTTTCTTACCACTTTCAAATAATGTGCATAAATGTGAATCTCTGAACATTCTTAAGTCATGCATAGATCCTGGCCATTTTGCGTTCAGATTTGGGATATGGAAGATTTTAGTCAACTGCCTTTTTTATTTGATATAATACTAATCTGGAATTAAAAATCCCAATAGTAACTGGGCTGCACATTTACATTATGGACCCCCTTTCTGTTCACATAATCCCCTTCATTGAGGCCTTGATGGTCTAGCCTATAGTCTATGGTACCAATCACATTAGTGAAGCCTGAGTGACATATACTGTAATCGGCATGGTTAGAAATTGATAGAAAAGTGTAAAAAATGAATAAATGTTTTAAGATGCTTGTCAGGTGCTGATTGGGGGGCAAGTTGCCAGTCACTGAAAATAATGTATTATGCAGTGATCAGGTCAAATATAGACTATGGAAGTATGGTATACAGTTCTGCTAATACAACTTAACTTAAAAAAATACAAGTAATACAAAATCAGGCCTTGCGAATTTGTTGTGGAGCCTCTCCGGTAGTATCACTACAAGTTGAATTAGGAGAATTACCGTTGGAACAACATAGACTTCAGTTGAGGATGAGATACTGGTCTGGTGTGTGTGGACATCAGGAAAGTCATCCGGTAAAAATACTTCTGAAGGAGTGTTGGGAGTATGAATACAAAGAAATAGCAAGCTTTGGTTGGGTAGTAGGGAAGGAGGCAAACAGCTTGGGATTGAAAGAATATTTAATAGCCCCTTCTGTTCCAATACCAGCAATTCCCCCTGGGATGTATCCTATGCCATTAATTGACTTACAAATACATAAAGAAATAAATAAACCAATAAGCATACCAACTGAGTTAGTAGTTAAACAGTATGTAAATCGAGAGTATTATTCAATACTACAGGTATTTACAGATGGGTCAAAGGAACCAAAGTCTGGTAGAACTACAGCAGCAGAATTCATTCCTACATTTAATATAAAAATTGCAAAAAGAATATCGGATCATGTGTCAGTATTTACTACTGAATTACTAGCTATCATATTAGCACTACAGTGGATTGAAGAAGTTCAACCAGCAAGAACTGTGATATGTACTGATTCAATGGCTGCTCTCACTAGTCTTATGAGGTGGAAAATCTGAATCTCGGCAAGATTTAATATTTGAAGTTTTGCAATGTTTATTTAGAGCAAGGCAGTTAGGGGTGTTGGTATTCTTCCTCTGGGTGCCAGCACATGTGGGTGTGGATGGTAATGAGGAGGTAGACAAGTTGGCAAAGAAGGCATTACATCATCCACAAATAGAAGTTAATGTACCACTAAGTAAATCAGAAATCAAGAGATTAATAGCAATTGAAATTAGTAAAAGAGGGCAAAAGATATGGAATAGTGACTCTAAAGGAAGACATCTTTATCAAATTCAGGAACGGGTTGGAAATGAGAGGACAAGATATGGGAATAGAAACAAGGTTAAGAATTGGTCACACTGCATTAAATTATAGTCTTTATAAAATAGGGAAGCATGATACAGGAAACTGTGATAATTGTGAGGATTTAGAAACAGTGCAGCATATTCTTTTAGAAAGTGCTGCATATGAAAGGGAGAGACAACAGTTAAGTCAAGAGTTACGATGGATGGGAGTTGATACAATTTCAATAAAAGTATTGTTAGGAAATGGGTCAAGACAATCAAGAATTCATGAATTAATATTTAAATATCTAAATAAAACAGGAATAATAAATAGAATTATATTTTTTTTCTTCCAAAGCCAAGTATACTCCACACTCCAGATCAGTAGGTGGCTGAAATGCACCATTTATGTTGGTCTGCCAATCCGCCATTAAACACCAGAAGAAGAAAAAGAAAAGTTTCAGCGTCGAGTCTTCTGAGGTGAGGAGAGCAGTTCACGGTATTTCTCATATTTACACAACCATCACACACACTTTATACAGTTTGATTAAGCGACAGACTCATTTCTGTATTGTTTTCATCGATCACAGCGATACTTGTGCGTCTTTTCTGGCGTCTTCCTCCTGAAATAAACATTTAGTGCAGCAGCAGCGAGCATGAGGAGAATATGTTGAGTTCATTCAGACCTGAGCGAGTTTGTGTTCGTTTGTGTGATTGTCTCGATGTTTGGAGTGAGATCTGTTACTGAATGTCAAGAGTTAAGAGGTAAAGTTTGAGATCTGTGAGGGGAATTGATCTCTTACTTTACGTTGAGCCTATAATGAGCCACGTGAGACATTAAATCAACTCTTAAATGTTAATATTAATAAATGAATAGCGCTTTACTCTTTGAACAATATTGCTTTGTGATGCTCTTTATTTTTAAACGTTTTATGATCAGTTTCAGCGCACACAAAATGTAATATTTTAACAATTTAAGTACTTCGTGATTGTCATAAAATGTAACTATTCAAATGTACATATTATGCTTCTGTAATTATTTATCTGTAGAGCAGTTTTACAGGCTTTTATCATGTATCCTGACTCAAATAATGTGTTTCTAACAGCAAACACTCAGAATAAAGTGAGATGATCTGCTGATGATCCTGAATGGCTTGTTGAATGCGTGTTGATAGTCTGAGGCTCATCAATATTAACAGATCTGCTGAAAACACTCTTTATTTCATGACAATAGTTCCTGTTTTCACCTCATTTATTAGATCTCCTGAAATTTGTCATCAGTGAAGCTCCTCCCACTGCAATTCTCCAATAAATGCTGGAAAACAAGTGAAGACGAGCATCAGAGCATCAGGAAGAGCTGAAATCTGCAAAGACTGAGTTTATTAAAGAGGACAGTGAGAACATGAGTGATCCAGAACCCTGCAGAATGAAACACACTGAAGATCCTGAAGAACAAAGAGGTTGGTGTTTATTCTTCATTCATTCATGATGCTGAAGAACATTCATGTTAGAAACATTCAAGCACTTCATCACATTTAGATTTAAACAGTTACACTATTTATTTATTGTTTATTTAACAGGGACAAATGCATAGAACATTGATTTATAAAGAATACAAAGTAGATGCCATGCATACAGGTTTATAGTCATGACTAATTTGCAAACCCTGTCCCTGGTTAGGCTTGTAAAATTAAAACAGAAATTACAGAGTATTGAATTTAAAAGATTATAACTATTAAAATACATACAAGAAATACATCCTATACATGCAATAAGATATGGGCTTAAATAGATGTAGAAATCTAGACACATTTAACAATACAACAACACAAAACTTTATGTTTGTATGCGTTGTGTTGTATCCTGTACAGTCAGTGTTCACACAATTGTTTCAGTTTCAGCCATTGCTGTAAATGTGCATTAAAAACCTTGAGCTCTGTTAATGTTTTCCACAATTTTATGCCTCTTACTGAAAATGATGTCTGACCAAATGTTGTTCTACGTTTTGCGGCTGTACAGTTTCCACTTATTGTGCCTCTAGTTCTTATTCCGCTCTTTTGTTTCACTACTAGTTGACAGAATATTTCTGGTGCAAGGTTGTTCACACACTTAAAAAGTAGGTTTAGAAATGAATAATTTACAAAATTGTCAAAACTCTAAACATTATGCTTCCTTAGAATTAGGCAATGGTGCCATCTTACAGGTTTCTGGTCCATTACTTTTAATGCCTGTTTATATAATGACCTAACGGGTGTAATTGTTGTTTGATTGGCCTGACTCCAATCAGTAATGCAATATGGTGGATGAGTAAATATCAGAGAATGCATAAACTGCCTTAATGAGTATCTATAGTCTTATTAATGGGAAGCAGTTTAAATTTGTCTTCTTGACAGTTCTGCACAGTCTCTTTACATGTCTATCAAACTTAAGATGAGAATCTAAAGCAACCCATAGAAATTGTACTTCATGTACCTCATCTATCTCCTTCTCATCAATCTTTATTCTAAAATTTTCATTGACCTTTCCTTTTTATTGAAAAGCACATAGAGACTTTCTTATTCTGTCTTTATAGATATACAGTGCAATGCATAAGTTTAGACACCCATGCTAAAATTGACTAAAAAGAGGAATAAAAAATCATATTTTGGAAATTGAACTTAATGCCTTAATTAAAAAAATTAGGAAAAATCCAACCTTTTAGGACACCAATTTTCTTTGTGAATGAATAATGTATCGTAAATAAATGTTCTTCCTTAAAATACATGGTGCATAAGTGTGTACACCCCTATGTTAAATTTCCATAGAGGCAGGCAGATTTTTATTTTTAAGTGTTTTTTTTTTTAAATAAATTTTTAGGATACTATGCATCCTGATAAAGTTCCCTTGGCCTTTGGAATTAAAATAGCCCCACATCATCACATAGCCTTCACCATACCTAGAGATTGGCATGGTTTTATTTCAGTTAGCCTAATAGCTAGTTTTATTTGATTTGAGAGATGATCTTATGGAAAGTACCCCATGACAATCTCTAGGTATGGTGAAGGCTATGTGATGATGTGGGGCTATTTTAATTCCAAAGGCCAAGGGAACTTTATCAGGATGCATAGTATCCTGGATCCATGAAGTAACTGGCCTTTAAAAATAAAAATATGCCTGCCTCTATGGGAATTTAACATAGGGGTGTACACACTTATGCACCATGTATTTTAAGGAAGAACATTTATTTATTTACGATACATTATTCATTCACAAAGAAAATTGGTGTCCTTAAAGGTTGGATTTTTCCTATTTTTTTAAATTAAGGCATTAAGTTCAGTTTCCAAAAGATGATTTTTTTATTCCTCTTTTTAGTCAACTTTAGTATGGGTGTCTAAACTTATGCATAACACTGTATGTATATTTTGGTGCCTTAGGTTTTTTATGAGTGTTGTCTATTCTGGGATACTCAGTTGTAATGCAGTATGTTAGCATAAATTTCGCTAGCATTATGCTAATACCTAGTATAATGTTACACTACTAGTGTGTTTATGTGTGGACTCACCTGACATTGTATAGTTATTAGCTAATGTGTGTTATCTGGTATATTATTTGGTTATATAAGCAGCTTAAGTTACTTGAAGGGAAAGTTGTAGTAATTAGGCTACCATTTACTAGCTTTACTTATTGCATCATACTATATACTCACAAAGACAGATAATCATCTGCTGGCTGTCAATGAATCCGTTGAAGAGCATTAGAGTATTCGATTGCATTCTTACCGATGCACCAGTGGTCACCTATTCTCAACTAGCTACAGTTACAGTCCTAGCTATCAAGTCACCATTACAGACATAAGTGGTTGTTTCACCAGTGTTTGATTAAAATGATTTAAAAATCTAAATGTTATTAAGCTGCAATTTTAATAGATATATAATATTAAACTAATTTTAAATGCATAGAAATGCTTTATTAAAGGAAAAGATACTGCTAAATGTTTTACTTTGAGCCTATGATAAGCCACGTGAGACATTAAATCAATACTAATAAATATGAATAGTGTTTTAGTCTAGGAACAATAGTGCTTTGTGGTGATCTTTATCTGATCATTTTCAGTTTCTGCGCATATAAAATGTTATTATTTTAATTGAGAAAAACACTTTTATGATCCCAGACTAAGGTTAGCCTACAATTTAATTTCTGAATTGTTTTGAAATAAAGTTTATAAAGAGTAATATAAAGTGATGTGTTTATTTCAAAGTGAATTTATTTTTTTCAGATTACATGATTTGTCAGTGTATTTTACAGTTCTTTAAAGTAGGTAATGCAGAATAGGTGTTCATATTTCACTCTCTTAGTGTTCATGTTGTAACTCTGTGTCGTCGGTGTTGCGAGAGGCAACGCTCTTGAAAGTGTCGAACTAATACTTTGAGGGTTGTTCCCATATTTACACTTTTAAAGTGTTGAAATTATGTACATTGGTGTTGATTTCCGGATTTCAAATTTACTGTGTAGTGATTAATGTAGTTATTATAAGATCAAACTATATATTTAGATTAATTTGGACATGATGCTGCTGTAATCTGTAGTGGTTGAGGAAGATGAGTGTCATTGTTTTGTGTTATTGATGTTTTATCCATGTCATAGTTTAAGAAATAAGAGTATTGTCTTTCAGTAGAGCAGTTTAACAGGCTTTTATCATGTATCCTGACTCAAATAATGTGTTTCTAACAGCAAACACTCAGAATAAAGTGAGATGATCTGCTGATGATCCTGAATGGCTTGTTGAATGAGTGTTGATAGTCTGAGGCTCATCAATATTAACTGATCTGCTGAAAACACTCTTTATTTCATGACAATAGTTCCTGTTTTCACCTCATTTATTATGCTGATGTCTTCAGATCTCCTGTGAATTTACACTTAAAGCTCATTTCATTGGTGTCATCAGACTGAGGGGATTTGCTGGCTATTATATGTACATTTATTTCTGTGTTTATGATTTTAACTGTTTTTCTTACCATTATTCATATTTGGACGAATTTAAATTAGTTATATTCTTTTATTTATTTCTAGATACCTGTATTTTAAAGGTCCCATGACATGAAATTTTCACTTTCTGAGGTTTTTTAACATTAATATGAGTTCCCCTAGCCTGTATATGGTCCCCAAGTTTCTAGAAATTTCAATCGGTGTAAATCAAGCTTTTGCTATCTTTCTCTGCCTTTGAGAAAATGGACGCTCATACGCGCTGATCTTGAATCTCCTCCTTGTGACGTTACAAGGAGGAATGTTACCTCCCTTGTCTCTGCTTTGCCCGCCCAGAGAATATTTTCCGCCCATGAGAAAATGCGATAGGAAGTAGGAACGCGCGCGCGAGATTTTAGTTTGTCCACGAGACGAGAGATATCATGGCTTTTGAGCGAGCGAAGCATAACACTTGCTCAATAATTGGATGTACAAATGAACACCGAAGGGTTAATACAGAGCTGGGCTTGCTGAACGTCTGAAACTAAAGTCTGGATCACTCTCTTTGGCTCAGCTACACACCTCGGACATGTAAGTCAACTAATGATATATAAGTGTGTTGCTTTACTGTTTATGGTTGCCTAGGCCCTAGACTGTTACACGTAGAATGTGTCACATTAGCTATGCAGCTATGCAGTTTATGTGTGTGAATACACACACTGTAACGCGAGTGTTGTACACTTCTTTGTTATTTGGATAACCGTTTTCCTGTTGGTTATACGGCGCGCGCGATATCCGCATTTCAAGATCGCAGAGCTTGATGATGTAATTGTAATAAGATAAATACAGGCGTTACAGATCTCTCATGAAAAGGCAACAGTAGGTTAGCGTTAGCTACATGATAATAACTGTAAACCATCCGAATAAAGTACCGTATCCAGACATAATATTTTAAACTAACCATTCGGAAACGTCCTGCTGGAACCGCTGAGTTGTTGCTTCTCCATCCGGATCAGATTCTGGGTCAAACTGAAATGCTTGAACGACTGCGTGTCTTCGTGCCATTGCAATATCCAACGTAAACATGCACGGACCGGTACCGTTGCGCAAGATGGTCAAGGCCACACCCACCCTCCACCTTGCGGCGCCTTTCTCCTCCTCATTATCATTTAAAGCTACAGACACCGAAACGGCCTGTCTGAAGGAAGCTCATTCTGGGACTGGCTTGTAGTGGCTATAATTCTGCACCGAGGCTGAATTTTTTAAAAGAGATTTCAGATACAGTACTAGGGACCACTAAGGCCTATATTAAAGCCTACAAAAAGTAGCATGTCATGGGACCTTTAATGAAGAAACAGAATAATGTTAGGATTAGCAATACAAATAATGAATGGATTGTTATTTCTCACAGGGTTATTCACTTGAGCTTGTGTTTCTGGTGTCCCACTTTCACATGCGTATGAATGGAAGTCAGTGCAAGGAAAAGTCTAGTGTGAACGGCCATTAATAATTCAAAACGTTTTTAGTAAAATCAATCTCAAAGTTGGTGTCAACATATGGCAACAATGGGATTTGTCCCTGGATTCAGATTCGATAATGTTTTAAAAATAATTGGAAGAAAAATGTCCCTCGTTCAAGGAAATTTTCAAGTGTCAGTATAAAAACAAACTCAGTAACTGATATATTTTTTATTTTGGGCAGATCAGTGAAGCTCCTCCCACACCAATTACATCATCAACGAAGCTCCTCCCACATCAGTCACATGGTCAGTGAAGCTCCTCCCACATCAATTATCCAATAAATGCTGTAAATTCCCATCAGCTACAAGTGAAGACGAGCATCAGGAAGAGCTGAAATCTGCAAAGACTGAGTTTATTAAAGAGGACAGTGAGAACATGAGTGATCCAGAACCCTGCAGAATGAAACACACTGAAGATCCTGAAGAACAAAGAGGTTGGTGTTTATTCTTCATTCATTCATTCATGTTAGAAACATTCAAGCACTTCATCACATTTAGATAAACAGTTCAACTATGAAATGGTACACAATGTTCTTGGTTTTTCTTCAACAAATGGTCAGTAAAGGGAGGTTTGAGAAATTTTTATATTGATTATCAACATACTATTTTAACTGATAAATAATCAATTTATAAAAAGGCAGCAAATTATCATAATATTTAAAACAGTTGTCTACTTTCTACTATTACTTTAGGGCTCACTTTCATGTCCTTTCAATTTGTATTTCTTTCAGTGTATTATTTTGATGTACTGAATTTTATTTAATACATTTTTCTCTCATGTCAGACCTGATGGAAGAGAAGGAGAGTGGAGAACTGAGTGAAGTGGAGGAGGAGAGTGAAGAACTGAGTGAAGAGGAGGAGGAGAGAGAAGAACTGAGTGAAGAGGAGGAGGAGAGTGAAGAACTGAGTGAAGTGAAGGAGGAGAGTGAAGAACTGAGTGAAGTGGAGGAGGAGAGAGAAGAACTGAGTGAAGTGAAGGAGGAGAGAGAAGAACTGAGAGAAGTGAAGGAGGAGAGAGAAGAACTGAGTGAAGTGAAGGAGGAACATGTCAAACCTGGAGAAAAACATCTGAGTCGCTCAAAGACTAAAAATATTTTTTTCAAGAAAACAAGAGCCAAGAAATCTTTCACCTGCACTCATTGTGGAAACAGTTTCACACGCAAAGATGGTCTTGATGTTCACATGAGGATCCACACCGGAGAGAAGCCGTTCTCATGTGATCAGTGTGGGAAAGATTTCAGTCGATCATCACACCTTATTGTTCACATGAGGATCCACACCGGAGAGAAGCCGTTCTCATGTGATCAGTGCGGCAAAACATTTCTCTGTGCATCAAACCTGAAGAAACACCTGACAGTTCATACGAAGGAGAAGCCGCATTCATGTTCTGTGTGTGGAAAGAGTTTTTCACAGCTGCCATATTTACATAAACATGAGAAAATTCACACTGTTGTAAAAGAGTACATGTGCTTTGAGTGTGAGAAGACTTTTACTACAGCGAGCAGTTTAAAACAGCACCAGATAATTCACACTGGAGAAAAACCTTACAAGTGTTCACACTGTGACAAGAGATTCAGTCACTCATCATCTCTGAAAAGACATGAGAGGATCCACACTAGTGTAACAACTGAGTGCGAATCAAACAAAAATGAAGCTTCCAGGTGTTTTGTTCAAACATAACTCCACACAGGACTCAACATTCCAGAACTTAAATCACCAATCCAGAGCCATAAAATCAGTCTACGCTAACCAACGAAAACCCCCAGCTAAGAACTTTATGGCCATGCGGGCTTCAAAGAGATGAGCCCAACTAAAGGAAGAACGTGTCAATGTTAGATTGGTTCCAAAGACTGATTGGTTCAGAGATGGCTAAAGCTCTGTGCTCGATCAAGATAACAGCAGAGAAGCTGCTGGACTCCACACAGACACAAAGCAGACCCCAGTCTCCTTAAGGAGACCTATGAATGACCCAGTGTTGAAATCACTTCAAACCAAAGAGACTGAGACTTTGACTCTGGGATCAAATCATTCAGAACAATTGACGATGGACTTATAATCAAACATCATGCAACTACATAATTCTGTTGTTTTTACAATATGTGGGCATGTCTAATATGCTTAGATCCCATATAATTCATGTAATTGTTGTTAACTATTAGATGCTTGAATGAAAGTCTGTCGTGCTTCCTATCGGTACGATCCTATGTTCTTAATTCAAAAGATGGCTTGAGTGAAATCTGTGTGAAATGTTCCGTATTCTTATAATAGTAATAATGTCTAAACTGTGGCCTCTTTCCTCTCTGCTAGAGCTTAGAGAGTAAGGAGAGCACAGATAAGCTTGATCTATGATAAGAGATGAAGAGAACGCCACCTCCTAAATTAAGCCAGTGTCTTAATTGGTCAGTTCTCTTAGGATGCTGGACAAACATGTGAGTTTAAAATCTTAGACCCGAACAAAGTTTGCGCGCTCTCTCGGTGAAAGAATTTTCAACAAGGTTGAAAAGTTGCGCGAAGGGAGTAGAGAACAGACAGACTTGTAACCATGTAGAAGCGCAGAGACAAAGAACCCAAATCAAGATCAGAAGAACGGGTTCAACAGCTTCATTCAAGCCATCTAACTACTCTCGTCTCAATTTCCTTTCTTTTCTTAGTTTCTTATTTTCCGTTGTGAGTCTCAGTTCTAAGTTAAGTTTTGTGACAAGATTTCGGCCCACGTTTCTTCTGCAAAGCCAGCTTCAACAAAGACTTTCATTCATTCGCCAGCACACCACGTGATTAAGTGCATAGAATCTTGGGATTTCATCATCTTACTCTTAGACTCACTCTTTCCTCACTCTCTTCCTTTCTGCAACTCGTGTGTGTGCGCGTGTGTTTGTGTTAGATATTAGTTTTAGTCTGTGTTAGATTAATCAATAAAGTCTTGTTTGTATTTTTAAAGAGAAGTGTTAGTTGTGTTATGTGCTTACAACATTAATGTCTTAAACTGCTGATCTAAGTTACCTTGTTAACTATAGTGTTTCACTATAGTTTGGATATTTATATCCGTTGAAGAATTACAGCCAGTTCAAATGAACCGCGAACAAGTCATTTGCTTGGTTGTAATAAGTGATTATTTCAAATTCCCTATAAATGAATTAATAATCCCTTTGAGCTAAATTGTCAGAATCACTCCATTAACGCTACAGGGTCATAAGATTGAATATCTTGCCTTCAACACCTGACCCAGCTGTGCTGCATGTCATGTGGTTTTCAATCAATTCAGACCAATTTCTCTCTCGTCTTTGCAGAGAATTATAAACAAGCTAAAACCCACTGGCTCCTCTCTTGACGTAATTCCTCCTCGCCTTGTTAAACATGTGAAAACCTTTTAGAATTTAATAAATAAATGTCTTGAATCAGGAACTGTACCTGATAATTTAAAACAGGATTATTTAGCTAAGCCAAAATTGTGGAATATTCTGCCGGCTAGTTGTCTCGTTTTGGGTTTGTTCATGTCATGTTTCCATGTCTGTCATATGATTCCCTGTTTGTCATGTGATCCTGCCATGTGTCTTTTCTTGGTCTGATCATTGTTCACAGGTGTCCCTTGTCTTGTCATTAGTCTGTGTATTTAAGCCCTCATGTTTGCCATGTGTCTTTGTCAAGTATTGTTTCTTACCACTTTCAAATAATGTGCATAAATGTGAATCTCTGAACATTCTTAAGTCATGCATAGATCCTGGCCATTTTGCGTTCAGATTTGGGATATGGAAGATTTTAGTCAACTGCCTTTTTTATTTGATATAATACTAATCTGGAATTAAAAATCCCAATAGTAACTGGGCTGCACATTTACATTATGGACCCCCTTTCTGTTCACATAATCCCCTTCATTGAGGCCTTGATGGTCTAGCCTATAGTCTATGGTACCAATCACATTAGTGAAGCCTGAGTGACATATACTGTAATCGGCATGGTTAGAAATTGATAGAAAAGTGTAAAAAATGAATAAATGTTTTAAGATGCTTGTCAGGTGCTGATTGGGGGGCAAGTTGCCAGTCACTGAAAATAATGTATTATGCAGTGATCAGGTCAAATATAGACTATGGAAGTATGGTATACAGTTCTGCTAATACAACTTAACTTAAAAAAATACAAGTAATACAAAATCAGGCCTTGCGAATTTGTTGTGGAGCCTCTCCGGTAGTATCACTACAAGTTGAATTAGGAGAATTACCGTTGGAACAACATAGACTTCAGTTGAGGATGAGATACTGGTCTGGTGTGTGTGGACATCAGGAAAGTCATCCGGTAAAAATACTTCTGAAGGAGTGTTGGGAGTATGAATACAAAGAAATAGCAAGCTTTGGTTGGGTAGTAGGGAAGGAGGCAAACAGCTTGGGATTGAAAGAATATTTAATAGCCCCTTCTGTTCCAATACCAGCAATTCCCCCTGGGATGTATCCTATGCCATTAATTGACTTACAAATACATAAAGAAATAAATAAACCAATAAGCATACCAACTGAGTTAGTAGTTAAACAGTATGTAAATCGAGAGTATTATTCAATACTACAGGTATTTACAGATGGGTCAAAGGAACCAAAGTCTGGTAGAACTACAGCAGCAGAATTCATTCCTACATTTAATATAAAAATTGCAAAAAGATTATCGGATCATGTGTCAGTATTTACTACTGAATTACTAGCTATCATATTAGCACTACAGTGG
This sequence comes from Squalius cephalus, assembly GCF_949319135.1. Classification (NCBI taxonomy): domain Eukaryota; kingdom Metazoa; phylum Chordata; class Actinopteri; order Cypriniformes; family Leuciscidae; genus Squalius; species Squalius cephalus. The sequence goes on from NC_137122.1 coordinate 7,811,648, forward strand.
ATTGAAGAAGTTCAACCAGCAAGAACTATATGTACTGATTCAATGGCTGCTCTCACTAGTCTTATGAGGTGGAAAATCTGAATCTCGGCAATATTTAATATTTGAAGTTTTGCAATGTTTATTTAGAGCAAGGCAGTTAGGGGTGTTGGTATTCTTCCTCTGGGTGCCAGCACATGTGGGTGTGGATGGTAATGAGGAGGTAGACAAGTTGGCAAAGAAAGCATTACATCATCCACAAATAGAAGTTAATGTACCACTAAGTAAATCAGAAATCAAGAGATTAATAGCAATTGAAATTAGTAAAAGATGGCAAAAGATATGGAATAGTGACTCTAAAGGAAGACATCTTTATCAAATTCAGGAACGGGTTGGAAATGAGAGGACAAGATATGGAAATAGGTAAAATATGTAATTATTACAAGGTTAAGAATTGGTCACACTGCATTAAATTATAGTCTTTATAGACCTTATGCACCAGAGAAACAAGGGCGCCGCCATCTTTGGAAAATTGTCTTTTAACTTCCGTTTTGCGGTCGCTCTGTATATTTATATGGCATTTCTGTCCAGGAGTAATTAGCTTTTTAAGTGGATTTACTTAATGTAAAGTTAACGAAAGTTATCATGAGGACTGTAATGTTTAAAGCAGATGACTTAACAAATGTAAATCGACCGGGAAGATTTTAAAACGAGCCGTTCATTAATAAACACGCAAAACGCTGTGAAAATACAGACCGGAAGTCAAAAGACTGTAGCTGTGTCCCAAAGTGAAGGCTGCGTCCTTCGAAGGCCGTATTTGAAGGCCGGATGGCCGTATTTGAAGGCCGATTGCGTCACCGCGGCGCGACGAAGGACGTCCCAATTCAAAGGCTGCATCCTTGGAAGGTCGCATTTGAAGGCCGATTGCGTCACCGCGGCTCGATGAAGGCTGTCCCAATTCAATTCTCCATCCTTCGAAGGCCGTATTCGAAGGCCGGTTGCGTCATCGCGCCGCGACGAAGGCTTCCCTGATTCAAAATCGACGCCAAATGCACCCTTCGTTTCCCCGTGAAAAGAAGGATACATAAATGGACACTTAGCGGCCTATCCTACCCCATAAGTCATTGCGCGCCGTTGAAGACAGCATTTATTTATTTATTTTTAAAGGCGGCCGAGACTAGAGTTCGGTGGTGGACAGCAAATTCACATTTAAATGTAAGTATTATGTTTTCATTTACTCAAATAGCTAGCGAAACCAGAGTTAAAATTTCTTATAAACTTCTTCTTAACTCCTTCGTCACCATTGCGTGGCTTCATTTATCAGGTAGTTTTAGGCAAAACTTGTGGTAATAACGTTATTAGTTTAACGACTTATTTGTAATATTTGCACTTGTGTATTATAAGAAATATCACTCACCCAATAAAGCCCAAAACAATAAGAAAAGCAGTAGATAAGGCAATGGGGTTTCACGTTTATGTGTTTTTGTAGTGCTGTCATGCAAGCTATGTGGTTTTAATGAAATTTTAGTATACAGAAATATGATTTCTTAAGTATTTTGTATGCATGTCTTGATGTGTCATATTTTGCAGTGTTAACAATGCACTTAAGATTGCTCCTCTGTTTTAAGTACCCTTTTCTGCTTTTTTAGAACAATTCAGGAAAAAATGGGTCTATATATATATATATATATATATATATATATATATATATATATATATATATATATATAAAGAAAAGTAATACACACATCTTTGCTGAAATGTTTTGTCCTGTTGTTGTTAACAAGCCATGGTTCATTTGCTCTGCCTTTAGGATTGCAAGTGTCCTGGGACAGGAGAGGGTGTGAGTGGGAAACCCACTGCTGAAGCTTGGCCATGGTTTGTCCTCATGGATGAGGTGTTGGGACAGATGCATTGCACCAACCCCCCTGTCTTCATCGCCTCAATCCCTGAGGACACACCAGGGCCGAGTTCAGTAGTGGGTACCCACGGTGAGGAGGAGCCAGGGGCAGCAGCACCAGCACCACCAGTAGCACCAGCACCAGCACCAGCACAAAGGCGGCGAGACAGGACGAGTTTTTGGACTTGATCAGAGAAGAAATGCAACTACAGAGGGAGGCAGAGGCGAGGAGTGCACAGGAAAGAAGGGAGAGGATGGACAGGCTGTTTTCTCTTCTTGAGAGAATGATTGAAATATATATATATATTCTACATATTCTTGTTGAACTTTTTTCACTTTTATTTTTTAAAAGAAAAATTATGTACATTTATTTTTATGCAACTTTAATTGTGTAAATAAAAGAGAATTAATTGTTCTGGACATTGTTTATTTTTGTAATGACTAATACTTTCTGCATGAAACAAATTCTATACCTTTTTATTTTTTCAACTAAAATTGGTAAATGTAAATTATTTGTTCTATAGGCTACATTAAAGTACTTTTTCCAACTATTTACAAAATACGTTAAACATATCAAAATCAACATAAACATTTAATTTTACAATACATAAAATAAGAAAAAAAATGATGTAGACTCTATTGAGCTGAGCTGCTGGACCGGGATGGGCTGCCCCTGGTAAGGCCTCCTGCTGGTGGGACATCATCTGGGATGGTCTCCAGAGTGTTAAAGTGCATATTTCCACTATCCACTAAGTTGTCTACCAACAGGTTTGCAGGGCTGATTCAATCGACGGCTTTCTGAAAAAAGTACTTTTAATAACTACTGCATTTATATTAGGCTACTACTGCATTACTGCGTAGGCTATGTTGCATTTTACTTCTGTATATTTTCAATATACAGTAATATCTGGTTGTTACATTATATACTTTTGTGTAGTGTAATGTAATCACATTGTGATGTGAGGGAAAAAGGTACTTCAGGTTACTTCACATTTGTAAGTGAAATTCACTTAGTGAATACTTAACGAAATATGCAGTTCCGAAAATTAAAGTAACAAAATGTAGGCTTATTGTCACAATATTAACAAATTGTTGCTAACTACAGCAGCGTCCCATATCAAAGGGCGCATCTGACGCGCTCGGACCGGTCTAGCCTACGAAGGATTGTTCTTGTCGCCAGGCAACCGTGACAGCTGCAGATATATTAAATTGGGTTTTGTATTCAAACAGGGCTAAACCGAAAATACATGATCCGGCAGCGCCGGGGCACACCATGAGTCATGACCTCCAGTAAAATATAAAACATAAAAATGACAATAGCCAATTCTGGCTCCATAGCTGTTTACTCAGTTATCAAAATGAATGATCAGGATAGCAGCTGTCCTCTCGCACCGTTGCTTGGCGCCAGGAGCGGTGATCGGGAACACCTGGTTGCACAATTAGGAAATCCTAGGAAGGCTACATGGTGCGTCCTTCGAAGGATGCAGCCTTCAACATTGGGTCACAGCTAATGAGCGCAGCGCTGAAAAGGGGCGGAGCTACATAAGGTCTATAAAATAGGGAAGCATGATACAGGAAACTGTGATAATTGTGAGGATTTAAAAACAGTGCAGCATATTATTTTAGAAAGTGCTGCATATGAAAGGGAGAGACAACAGTTAAGTCAAGAGTTACGATGGATGGGAGTTGATACAATTTCAATAAAAGTATTGTTAGGAAATGGGTCAAGACAATCAAGAATTCATGAATTAATATTTAAATATCTAAATAAAACAGGAATAATAAATAGAATTGAATTATTTATTTATTTTCTTCCAAAGCCAAGTATACTCCACACTCCAGATCAGTAGGTGGCGGAAATGCACCATTTATGTTGATCTGCCAATCCGCCATTAAACACCAGAAGAAGAAGAGTTTCAGCGCCGTTCAGTAAAATGTATAATATGGAAGTTATGGGTATTTCTACGCGTTTCATTTGGGTTCCTGCTCATGTTGGTGTGGAAGGAAATGAGAAGGTGGATATTCTGGCAAAACAAACTTTAAGAACAAAGCAAGTAGATTTTCAGGTTCCATTAAGTAAAGCAGAAGCAAAAGTACTCATAAGAACATATGCACAATCAGTATGGCAGGTATATTGGGATGATAATGAAACAGGTAGACATTTATACAATATACAAAAACAAGTTGGTGCTGGGAGGAGGGAGAGTAGGAATCGAAGAGAAGGAAGTATCATAACTCGGATGAGAATAGGTCATACTGGACTTAACAGTACACTATAAAATTGGAAAACACCCAAGTGGGGAATGCATACATTGTAGCCAACAAGAAACAGTTGAGCATGTATTAATCCATTGTAGGAAATATAATAATGAGAGATGTCACCTTATTCAAGCATTGAAGAAAGTAAAACATCATGACTTTACTTTATCAGGTCTATTAAGGGAAACAGATAGTAAGTTGTATGATGAAATCATTAAATTTGTGAAACAGAGTAATTTATATAATAGAATATAGCGTTGGAAACATGGAGTAATAGTTCCAATCGCTAAACCTGGAAAAGATCATTCCCAGCCAGTTAGTTTATTTTGTTTTGTTTTTTGTTTATTTGTTATGTTTTATTTCCAGTTTGTTTATTTGTTTTGCTTGGTTGTTATGTTTATTTTTTTTTGTATAAAAGCAAATAACTTGATCCATATTCCATTCCAGTTGGTGGCGGTAATGCACCAATAAGCTAGGTTGCCAACCGCCAATAAACACCAAAGAAGAAGAAGAAGAAGAAGAAGTTTCAGCGTCGAGTCTTCTGAGGTGAGGAGAGCAGTTCGCGGTATTTCTCACACACAACCATCACACACACTTTATACAGTTTGATTAAGCGACAGACTCATTTCTGTATTGTTTTCATCGATCACAGCGATACTTGTGCGTCTTTTCTGGCGTCTTCCTTCTGAAATAAACATTTAGTGCAGCAGCAGCGAGCATGAGGAGAATATGTTGAAGGGATAGTTCACTTTGAAATTAATTTTTGATATGTTTTAGCTTACCTCAAGGGTATCCAAGATGTAGGTGTCTTTGTTTCCACAGTAGTTTCAATTTTGATATTTTTAGGTCAAACCGTTCTTGTCTGTCAGTCATATAATGCAGGTCTATGGTCACTGGCTCAAAACACAAGCACAGAGTCCAAATTAAAACAATTCCCCATCGTCCAAATGAAACAATTCCCCATCGTAAGTACACATTGATGGCCTAAGACACGAAACGAGCGGTTTGTGTGAGAAAACGAACAGTATTTATATCGTTGTTATCTCTTGAAAACAGCAGACGTCCAAATGATCTGACGGCGCGGGCGGGTATAGATATATACATAGATGTCGCCTTGGCTACGGTTTCGTTCCAATGAACTGCTATTGATACACAAAAGCACACATACAGTGCAATACATATCTTATTTACCTATTTCTCATCTTATCTGTTTTTTTATTTTATTTAATTATTTTTATTCCCGGTGGGGATACATTTATCCCCCCCTCAAAGTGATCAGTGCTACTACACTAGTGGCGAGACGGATCACAAAACTTATCACGGATCCGTGGTTTGATTAAGTCAATTTTATTTTAAAATGCGCTACTTATATAGCTGCCGCAGCCTCTCTGTACCACTCTGCAGACTTGCTCAATGCCCCGCCCACGGCGCTATCTGATTGGTTACACCTCACGAGTAATAGCCTATCAACTCTTGCGAGACGGTTGCAGGTCCGCTGGGCAGTGTGTCGTGTTTCGAAAGGAAGGCATCTTATTCAGCATATTACTGAAGAAGCGGGAATAAACATCACAATCTGATTATCTGTTTCTATGATGACAAGCAGATAGTGTCCCAGTCATGAGTCACATCACTGAGAATGGCCGAAGTTACACACGGTGTTTCACTCAATTGAGGCTAAAGCAAAGGTTTTTTGATTACTCACTCACTCTTGAGCGTCTGGCGCAAGTGATTTAAATTTCAATGTAAAGACGCGTTTATGCGCGTCTAGAGGTCCTGCGGCGCAGGGAGATGTGATTTTTCCTGTGCACTTGCATATTAGTGTCAGCTGGGAAGGAAATATAGAGACCAGACCTCTTGGAACTTTAATTGAATACATAGCGTTGGTAAAGCATACTGAAATTACATCCCTACAAATTTATTGGGCCCTACTGAAAATAAATGTATCGAATTGAAGCAAAGTAGCCTAAATGTTAAGACTGTAAGACCCTTTGCTTTTTTACGTAGCCTATAAAGGACTCTTATAGCCGACTTTGTGTTAATTTAATTTGTAGAGGATTTTTTTTAACTCAAACATTAACACTGAAATAAATGAAACTAAATTATTGTACATTTTTTGGCACACCACGACGAGTGGCGCTATGCATTGTTCTAAAGCCAGGTTTTATTCTGGCATGTTGAATTAGTGTTCGACAAACGCGGCGGCGCGTTCATTTGAATGAAGAGCGCTTCTCGCTTGTGTGAGCGAACACACACTGGAACGTTAGGCCATGCCGCAACGAGTGAATCGTGGCCGAGTGGTTGAACTTACGTTACGATCATTTAGATGACACGGGTTCGAATCCCGAACTAACTTGGACTACTGATATTTTTATATTAGCCTATTAATGCATTTTTTAGTCTATTGTTGATGCAGAGAGATTTGTCTAGTTCTAAAACATAGTTTTTTGCTTATAGCCTATTTACAAAATAAAATCACCATGCATTTCCATTTTACACTAAGGAACAAATATTATACAATGACTTTACTTCTGTAGTCTATAATAATTCCAATCGTAATTTCAAAAGCAGTTCTTTAAAAAAAAAAAGAAAAAAAAAAAAAAAAAAAATTATATATATGGGTGATTCTTTAATTGGAGATACATTTGAAGTCCGAAGCCATTTATTTTTAACAGCTTTACCAAAATTTTACTCCAAAAACACATTTTATTTTTTTAAAAATCTTTTTAAAGGTCCCGTTGCATGCGATTCCATGTTTCAAACTTTAGTTAGTGTGTAATGTTGCTGTTAGAGCATAAATAATATCTGTAAAATGATAAAGCTCAAAGTTCAATGCCAAGCGAGATATTTTATTTAACAGAAGTTGACTACAAAAAACTGCTCGATTGGACTACACCCCTCTACATCCTGCTTTAGTGACGTCACCAGGACCGTTTCTTGACTAACCTCCGCCCACAGGAATGCTCCCTCATCTCTACTGGCTACTTGTGCACTTCTTATAACTTAGCCTACTGTGTTTACTCAGCTCTTACGGTGATTTTCTTAAGTAAAACTGACGCTTCATCTTTTGTGTGATGTACAATAAACTTTATTAAACTCATCAGTACATGTTTGATCATCATTCAGACAGCAGACTTGTAGGCTATTAATAAATAATGGATACATAGCCTACAAGCAGATGACAAATACGTTATAATAACCGTAATTAAACTACTAAACCATACCTGTTTCATCTCTATACAGCAATCTGACTCTGTAGGCATTATTGTCCGACTCGAAATGAATGCCGTTACTGATAGTTTCTGATATTATCATCATTCCGTGAGATGAATTTTTCCTGACAGACTGAGCGCGAGCTCATGAAGCTCCGCCCCCTGTGTCGTCCAGCAGCACCTCATTTGCATTTAAAGGGGACACACTGAAACGGCTCGTTTTTCTGAGCCCCAAAAAATGTAAATTTAAACATGCTGTAAAAAATGATCTGTTGGGTATTTTGAGCTCAAACTTCACATACACACTCTGGGGACATCAGAGACTTATTTTACATCTTGTGAAAAGGGGCATAGAACGGGACCTTTAAGAGTCACAAAATGTTAGAGTGTAAAACTAGAAAATATTTTATTTTAAAAGCTATTTCATGATGCTGAAAGTCATGATATCATACTGTCCTTAGTGGGTGGTACTTTTATCAAACAAGGGTAAAATATGCATTAAACATGTTTTAAATTACAAATTTCAGGTTGGGGTTTTAATTATTTTGTTTATAAATTATTATTGGTGACAGTTTCCAAATTATGCTAAATTAATTTGTTTAAAAGTAACTTTTATTGTTGATAAATACCAATCCATAAATCCTGTGTCAATTCTGTTACTACATGTTATTGTCTCTTTAAATTATGCTGATCTGTCGCATCAGTATCCTTAGCAACGCAAGATGATGTCACTTCCCTTTTGGTATTAAACTCTGAAGAACTAGGAGGTATGTGTTTTGTTCTCTCTGAAGACATGTAATCTTACAGGCACTTGCACCAAGAGTTCTTATATAACATGTCAAAACTGTTTCAACAATCTCATAGGAAAAGCAAAGTTCAAAGATATTAACAAAAGGAGGTATTAAAAGTTTTTAAAATCATCTTTAGTATCAGGCCATGTGCTCTTAGCCTTTATGCTAGCATGTGGTGTTATTAGTAAAAAATGCTAAAAATGTCAACTCTGTTACTGTCAATTCTGTTACCAAGGTACGGTAACAGAATTGACCAATGTCCATGCCTTGGTTTTCACCCTGCCTTGGTTCCAATCACACAATGATGCAAACACACACAAAAATGCATAATGTGTGTTTATAGCCACACACACACACACACACACACACACACACACACACACACACACACGCACACACACACACACAGAGACACACTGATCAATTGGGTTATTCTACCATGATCAGAGGATTTCAACACACACAGAGACACACACATGCACCATCCACCCAAGCATGTGTGGTTATTTGTCATGCTATCGTACAATAATATAATAATAATAATGTAATACAATGTAATATAATGTAAAAATGTGTGCCTCAGACATGCCACTCTCTGCTGCGGAGAAACAGAGTAGATATCGAGCGAGACGTGATGCTACCCAGAGAGAAGAGAGGAGAACTTAAAAAAGGATAGGGAAAGATGGAGGCACAAGAAAGAAATGGGAAGAGTCAGATTGGTTGCAGACTTAACACCAAGAGAGAGGAGGAGACAGCAGAAATACTGGAGGAATGCCCAGGCTGCCAGTCGAGCCAGGCGAGAGCAGTGTAGAGACCTTACCACTTCAGAGAATTCTGATCAGTCACAGTCATCCCAGAGTCCACATCAGAAAAATAAATGGAGGTTGGTGGTTGATGTGCAATGAAAGTTGATGGAGTATGTTTTGTATTTGGAATGCACAGAGTTTAGTATATTGGAGAATTTAAATTTACTTTTGATCAGAGAACATTATTCTTATGTAATTTGCTGATACACAATCAACTATTTGAGAAATTATTTTAATAAGGCTTTTCATATAATTTCAGGCAGAGGTCAGGACAAAGGAGAGCAAAGCGCAGGACCTCAAAAGTGTACAGAGAGATAAAGAAGTTACAACAGGCACTGACAACACAGAAGAGAAAGACTGACATGTACCGCAAACGTTGTGAGAGACTGAAAGTAGATAGGCATTATCCTAAAAGTATAACCAAGAAGTTAGTTGGTAGACGCCATGTGTCAGAGAATGTCAGAAAAACCCTTACCTACCACCATGCTCTTGTGCGTACAATTAAAGAAAATTATCATGGATCCACATCAGAGAAAAGCAGGCAAATAATTTCACAAATTGTGTCTGGCAGAATTGTCAGAAAATACAGATTCCAGGCCAAGGTTCAGGAAACACTAGGATTGTCAAGAAAGAGGTTCAACCAAAGCAAGACCAACAATGACAAACTGGCTTTCCAACGAAAAAAATATGCATCTAAGAGGATTAGGTTGCAAGATAGAGTATGTGCGTTCTACAACAGGGATGATGTCAGTCGCTTGACAGCTGGAAAAAGTCAGACAGTTACTAAAATGAAAGAAAAAAAGCAAAAGCGCTTCCTATGTGATAATGTAAGAAATTTACACAAGCGTTTCTTAATCGAAAATCCTGCAACAGAAATATCCTACTCCCTGTTTTGCCGCAAGAAACCATTCTCGGTGGTAACTCCTACCAACACAGACAGGGAGACATGCTTATGCAAAGTTCATGAGAACATAAAATTCCTTGTTGAAAAGTTGCGTCATCATAAAGTGATTGACAGCACCAACTTGGAATCAATTGTGGAGGCAACCTGCTGTAGCATTGAGAAAAAAGAATGCATGTATGGAGATTGTGATGCCTGTAAAAATAAGGAGGTCCAAGCAATGGCTGATTATGACCCTGAGGCTTTGGTGTCATACCCACAGTGGACAACTGAAATGGTAGAAAGGAGAAGGAAATCAAAAGATCAAATGCCAGAAAAACTGCCTGTTAGGGTCACTATAAAAAAGGTGTGTGAAACTACATTGGAAGGGTTGCTTGACTTGTTTGCTAACCAGCTCACATTTTTTTAAAAGCACCTTTTTACAATGAGGAGTCAGTTGCTATAATGAGCTAAGGCAAGGGATGAAGTCACACGAGTGCCTAATTCATGTGGATTTCTCCGAGAATTACGCCTGCAAATATGCAACTGAGATCCAATCAGTGCATTTTGCTTCCTCCCAGGTGCAGGCAACACTCCACACGGGAGTGCTTTACTTTGGAGGGGTTGAAGACCATATGTGCTTCTGCACCATTTCACCCTCAAAGGAGAAGGGTCCCGCTGCTATATGGGCCCACCTCTCTCCCATCTTAGATCACCTGAAGCAACACCATCCCACAGTGTCGGTGCTCCATTTTTTCAGTGATGGGCCTTGCACCCAGTACCGCCAAAAGGGTAATTTCTTTCTTTTGAGCCAAAAAATTTACCAACTTGGTTTCATAGCTGGAACATGGAGTTTTTTTGAGGCCAGTCATGGCAAGGGGGCACCAGATGGAGTTGGAGGATCACTGAAACGCAGAGCGGACGCATTAGCTAACAGTGGGAAAGATGTGCCAAATGCACAAAAACTTTTTCAAGCATTGGTGGATGCACCATCATCAGTGAAGCTGTTCTACATTGAAGAACATGCCATTAACATCGCAATGGAGTTGATGCCAAAGTCACTTCCTGTCGTACCCTTCACCATGAAAATCCACCAAGTGGTCACGGTCTTCCCATATCAGCTAATTTACCGGGATGTGAGTTGCTCCTGTTCCACTCAGCAAAAGTTGGTGTGCCAGTGCCACCAAACAAAGACATTCAAGTTCCCTGCTGATCCTCTCACATTAAATGGAAAGCAGAGAGTTGGACAAGTGAGAGCTGTTGGAGAAGAGAGAACCGTTGGAGAAGAGAGAACCGTTGGAGAAGAGAGAGCCGTTGGAGAAGAGAGAGCCGTTGGAGAAGAGAGAGCCGTTGGAGAAGAGAGAGCCGTTGGAGAAGAGAGAGCCGTTGGAGAAGAGAGAGCCGTTGGAGAAGAGAGAACCGTTGGAGAAGAGAGAACCGTTGGAGAAGAGAGAGCTGTTGGAGAAGAGAGAACCGTTGGAGAAGAGAGAACCGTTGGAGAAGAGAGAGCCGTTGGAGAAGAGAGAGCCGTTGGAGAAGAGAGAACCGTTGGAGAAGAGAGAACCGTTGGAGAAGAGAGAACCGTTGGAGAAGAGAGAACCGTTGGAGAAGAGAGAACCGTTGGAGAAGAGAGAGCCGTTGGAGAAGAGAGAGCCGTTGGAGAAGAGAGAACCGTTGGAGAAGAGAGAGCCGTTGGAGAAGAGAGAGCCGTTGGAGAAGAGAGAGCCGTTGAAGAAGAGAGAGCCGTTGGAGAAGAGAGAACCGTTGGAGAAGAGAGAACCGTTGGAGAAGAGAGAGCCGTTGGAGAAGAGAGAACCGTTGGAGAAGAGAGAGCCGTTGGAGAAGAGAGAGCCGTTGGAGAAGAGAGAGCCGTTGAAGAAGAGAGAACCGTTGGAGAAGAGAGAACCGTTGGAGAAGAGAGAGCCGTTGGAGAAGAGAGAGCCGTTGAAGAAGAGAGAGCCGTTGGAGAAGAGAGAACCGTTGGAGAAGAGAGAGCCGTTGGAGAAGAGAGAGCCGTTGAAGAAGAGAGAACCGTTGGAGAAGAGAGAGCCGTTGGAGAAGAGAGAGCCGTTGAAGAAGAGAGAGCCGTTGGAGAAGAGAGAACCGTTGGAGAAGAGAGAACCGTTGGAGAAGAGAGAGCCGTTGGAGAAGAGAGAACCGTTGGAGAAGAGAGAGCCGTTGGAGAAGAGAGAGCCGTTGGAGAAGAGAGAGCCGTTGGAGAAGAGAGAACCGTTGGAGAAGAGAGAACCGTTGGAGAAGAGAGAGCCGTTGGAGAAGAGAGAGCCGTTGGAGAAGAGAGAGCCGTTGGAGAAGAGAGAGCCGTTGGAGAAGAGAGAACCGTTGGAGAAGAGAGAGCCGTTGGAGAAGAGAGAGCCGTTGGAGAAGAGAGAACCGTTGGAGAAGAGAGAGCCGTTGGAGAAGAGAGAGCCGTTGGAGAAGAGAGAGCCGTTGGAGAAGAGAGAGCCGTTGGAGAAGAGAGAACCGTTGGAGAAGAGAGAACCGTTGGAGAAGAGAGAGCCGTTGGAGAAGAGAGAACCGTTGGAGAAGAGAGAGCCGTTGAAGAAGAGAGAGCCGTTGGAGAAGAGAGAGCCGTTGGAGAAGAGAGAGCCGTTGGAGAAGAGAGAACCGTTGGAGAAGAGAGAGCCGTTGGAGAAGAGAGAGCCGTTGAAGAAGAGAGAGCCGTTGGAGAAGAGAGAACCGTTGGAGAAGAGAGAGCCGTTGGAGAAGAGAGAGCCGTTGAAGAAGAGAGAACCGTTGGAGAAGAGAGAGCCGTTGGAGAAGAGAGAGCCGTTGAAGAAGAGAGAGCCGTTGGAGAAGAGAGAGCCGTTGGAGAAGAGAGAACCGTTGGAGAAGAGAGAGCCGTTGGAGAAGAGAGAGCCGTTGGAGAAGAGAGAGCCGTTGGAGAAGAGAGAGCCGTTGGAGAAGAGAGAACCGTTGGAGAAGAGAGAACCGTTGGAGAAGAGAGAGCCGTTGGAGAAGAGAGAACCGTTGGAGAAGAGAGAGCCGTTGAAGAAGAGAGAGCCGTTGGAGAAGAGAGAGCCGTTGGAGAAGAGAGAGCCGTTGAAGAAGAGAGAGCCGTTGGAGAAGAGAGAGCCGTTGAAGAAGAGAGAGCCGTTGGAGAGGAGAGAGCCGTTGGAGAAGAGAGAACCGTTGGAGAAGAGAGAGCCGTTGGAGAAGAGAGAGCCGTTGGAGAAGAGAGAGCCGTTGGAGAAGAGAGAGCCGTTGAAGAAGAGAGAGCCGTTGGAGAAGAGAGAGCCGTTGAAGAAGAGAGAGCCGTTGGAGAGGAGAGAACCGTTGGAGAAGAGAGAGCCGTTGGAGAAGAGAGAGCCGTTGGAGAAGAGAGAACCGTTGGAGAAGAGAGAGCCGTTGGAGAAGAGAGAGCCGTTGAAGAAGAGAGAGCCGTTGGAGAAGAGAGAACCGTTGGAGAAGAGAGAGCCGTTGGAGAAGAGAGAGCCGTTGAAGAGAGAGATGAAGACCAACAGACAGACATACACTGGGAGAGCCAGGATGTGGTTGGACAATGGTGTGTCCTCACATATGACCATGATATCTATCCTGGTACCATCCTGGAGGTCAATGAGACTCATGTGAGGGTCAAGTGCATGCACCAAATAGGAAAAAATAGATTATTTTGGCCTGGTCGTGAAGATGTTCATTGGTACCCACATGAGGACATCCTCAGATTAATTCCACCCCCGACCAAGGTTGCAACACGGCATGTAGAGATCCAGAGGGATATCTGGTCGAGTATTTCTCAATAACTCAGCAGTTATTTTCTTGTTATAGGCATGTTCTGGTTGGTTTGGGTCAATTCTGTTACCCCCGTCAATTCTGTTGCCAGATGTGTCAATTCTGTTTTTAGTCTTTCATCTTGAATATTAATGAGATAATACAATGAAATATCAAACTACTTAATATTGTTATTTTTATATTGTGCAAGAGTAAGATATATGTTATAGTTTTATCTCTACCCTGTAATGTTCAAGTAATTTGATAAAAAAAACAAGTGCACCCTTTGGATAATCCACTATTGCCTGGGGGTGAATCTAATTTTGAAGTTGTATAAATATAACATTTAATATCTGTTTTAAAGGCCTGAATAAAAGGACTACATGACAAATGAAACTAAAAAGATTTATCATTTTTTGATGTACTGTTACTTCTATATATTTGGTTGTTCGTCCGTAACAGAATTGACGAGAAAAACCATGAACAGGTGATATTTTGATAAAATAGAGAAAATAATAAACTATCTGTATTTCTATAGCACTGAATATATCAACTTTAAAGTGTTTTCAAGGTAATTCTTAAACAATGGTTCTGTATGACAACCTTTTTTTTTTTAAAAATTGAAATGCAAAATGTATCTCCAATTATAGAATCACCCATATATATATATATATATATATATATATATATATATATATATATATATATATGTGTGTGTGTGTGTGTGTGTGTGTGTGTGTGTGTGTGACGTTTAAACGACAAACAATAAAATCAGAACCAGTATTCTGTTGCGTTCATGGTTCCAGTGGCGGTAATGCATCCACGGCTTTTCAAAATGTCACAAAGCGTTTTGAGATTGTTTTGAATGAAATATTGAAGTTTATAATGAAGTGTTTTGGCACACCACGACGAGTGGCAAACTCTTTGTTTTGTTTTGCAAACTCAGCTAGCCTGTGGGGGGTTTGGAGAAGGCAATAGTTGCTTTATCATGGGGGTGCAGGACAGAGGTGTTAATGTTCCGTCTTTCATATGGAGAGTGTCGGAGCCAGCCTGAGGCAAAGGCAAAGTTATTTTAAGGTTTAATCTCAAAATCTCCAAAAGTCCATAGCCTATGTACAGTAGGCCCTATATCTGATTAAATTATATATTGTAGTTTTATTGATTGTATTTAAAGGTTTTCCACGCACAATTTCAATTTAGCAGATACAGAGCTCTTTAATTCGCGAACCACCTCGTTTTATTGTAAGGTGAATTCAGCAAGGCATGTTGTATCTTTGAAGGAACAAAAGCTATTTGTAGGGCTGGTCCGAATACCATTTTTTGAGCTTCGAAGCTTCGATAGGAATTAACATCGAATATTCGAAGCTTCGGACGGAGGGGGCTGAACATATCTTCTCTCTAATAAAGGCAGGAATCTCTATGCGTCTGTCTGTTTGCATTTAGATTATTTATCTTGCATTTAGAACCGTTCATCCAATCGACTTCACGAGTGCAGTGTCACATTTGGTGCAATATAGACACGCGAGACGTGACACGTTCA
This sequence comes from Squalius cephalus, assembly GCF_949319135.1. Classification (NCBI taxonomy): domain Eukaryota; kingdom Metazoa; phylum Chordata; class Actinopteri; order Cypriniformes; family Leuciscidae; genus Squalius; species Squalius cephalus. The sequence continues at coordinate 7,826,738 of NC_137122.1, forward strand.
GAATTAATAAACTTTATTAATACAGAACAGCGCGAGCGGGAAGCACGCGCGCTCCTCACGCGCAGGGCTCCGAGAACAGACACTGCACTAGTGATACAAAACACAGCCTAATATTTTTCTGAGTAACAAATAACTCTCAAATCAGAAATCAGCAGCACAGTAATTACTGACACAGTAAAGGGTAGGCTAATATATTGTTTCTATTCTATTTCCACAATGTCAAAGCAACGCAGCTTATAGCCTACAAGCTCAGGCATGCACTTCTGCCCATACAAACTCCACTGTTCTGCGCTCTAAAATAAGAGTATTGTATTTCGCCCAAAAATGCTAAAAAAATAACCGTGTGAGAGCGTGTTTTAGGCTATATCATGTTAAAGCCAGATATGACGACGCTTACAGCACGCGTCACCGCAGATCAGCATCATCAAGCCAACCTGCAAACCATCGCAAATCAAAGTGAAAGTGGGTCGCAGATGCTTTAACACACACTCAACTTCATTAAAAGTAAAGAACCGAAATGATCTTACCAGGGCTCTTGCCGCTCTCTTATTGCGGTCTTTGATTTAGAAATTTTAGCTGGCGATCAGTAAAATGCAGCTTATCTGTTGCTAGTGACGTGCACTCTATTACATCTGCCTATAGCGCGGGATTTGAAGTTCGGATTCATATCCGTTTTGCAAAAACACATTTATGTGTTCATTGTTCATATTGATAAATCAGAGAGAACTATCCGATCTGAGAAAACGCATGACAGCCCCATTCAAGCGCGAATGGGAACCGTTTCTAGGGGGATGCCAGGTGTGAAAAAAAAAAAAATTTAAAACGAATATTCGAATGTCAAATTTGAAAATCGAATACCAACCCACCGAACGAATATTTGCATACTCGAATATTCTGGTACAGCCCTAGCTATTTGTTACAGTTTTTTCTTTCGTGATTTGTGTGGATGACTGTAGCGACTGAGACAAATCAGACACAATTATTTGCCATATGCACACACCAATCTTTAAAACTTCCATCCGAGAGCAGGGTCCCAACCCCCAGGCGGGGTGAAAGGGGCCTGGTTGCCATGGCCGCGATCAGATAGGATGTTTTATGACTCTCAGGAATGCTAACAAGTAACTAACTCTGCCACAGATATCAGAACAAACTCTCCTGCATTCATTTATTGATGAACTGACTGACATGAAATGAACAGGCATTCCAGAACATTTTGAGAATGATTTACTGTTGTGTGTTTTGTCTTTTAATAATTCTGTTGATACTATGATCTCTTTGATACTATGTAGTTATTACAAGACCAACTGTCTATGTAACCATGTTTGGTCTCGATAAATTGGTGCTTTGAAGATCGAAATGATTGTGTACATGATATGCCAATAGCTGTGCAACACATTAGAATTACTAAGAATCTTCCTTAGTAGTGTCATTAAACACCAATCCAGCATGCCAGTCCGAGTGAGCACGCTTAAGACAAAGGCTTGTAAATCCTGGTGACAGAAGAAACTCCCGCCAGACAGTCCACCCTTCTCATTGGTACAGCAAACCCAGAGAGGGGTGGCCATTTCTCAGGCTTTATTAGAGACTGACCACAGTGACCGCGCTCTCTTCTCAACGCTTCTCATCCGACAACAAGGCAGCTTCTGCTGTTACTGGGGGAGGGGCTGGACCCCTTCCCCCCCACTTGGGCCCAGCTCCCTGGGCCCAAACAGGCCTGAGCAATGCCTGCCATGCTTTCATACTCCAAAAAGGGAGTCAGACTTTTCTTCAATCTAGAAAACAACTGCAACTTTACCATCACTGACTCAACGATCCACTCCTGGTCTTCAAGCCAGGACAGCAGGCTTCGACTCACGACAGCCATGTGCTCGAAGCCACCATGCTTTTCTTCAAGACCATAGACCCAATCAACGAATCCAATCCAATCCAAGAATTTTCCACGATTGCAACTGCCATGCAAGTATTCTTTGATGAGATTGCTATGAAATAAGCTGATGGTTCTTTCATTTCTTTCCATACTGAAATAGATCGTATTCCATAGTTCTATTTCCTGTTTCCGGTTCCACATCACTCACCCATTTACCTATGCATGTATGTATGGATGTATGAATGTATTTATGTTTGTTTAGTGTTAGTTATGTTTGTGATTTAGTTAATAAAACTTGTGCACAATTATGAATTTGGTTTCTGATCCTCTGTTTGCATACAAAGTCCCTTTTACGATTTTGATCTTGCTACATGCTAATTGCTGTACATAAGGAATAATTATTTTTCAGTGACCATGAACAATACATTTTCCTTAGAATAAATGAATAATCAAAGAGTTCGTTGGAACTGATTAATTGATTGTAATATTAATTTGGCTTGCCTCAAAGTTAATCTAATTAACTGACCAAAATATTAATAATTAATCATAATTGGTAATTATGGATTATTATTAATATTTCCCCTTAGAGCTAATGTCGTTACAGACACACAGCGACATATACAGTATTATCAGCTGTATGGTGTTTTTTTATGCTGAAATGCTTAATTTCGAGAAAGACCCGCCGCGCGCAGTGAGGGAGACCAAACTTACTAAAAAAATATCCAGCGCGAGAGAGGCAAAGAAAAACGCCTGTTCTTAATTTATTTTGCTTTGAACTTTTTTCTTAATTTTTTAATTTAGCTGCAATTTCTTTGACAATGTTGCAAGAATAAGATTCTGTGTTTCTTATTTTGCATCACAAAGGGAATAAACTCTATGGAACCCTGTTTAAATAAATAAACTGTCCCGACACTTTATTCATACCTTGAAATGTGCGATGGGTTTTCAAACTTAATTAATTTTCTTTTTCTTTTACATTTTCATTGTTTATTTTTTAATTGAAAGCAATACTGTATTGAAAGTATTTTTCTGATTTGTTCGATCTGTTTTGAAAAATGTCTTCCGTTGCTATGGCCGGGTATCACTGCCAGTCATCTCAATCTCGTGAATGATTCACACACACACAAAAAATTTTTTAGCAGATTCAAGACGAGCTTCATCATCATCTTCATTTTCTGGTGCAATCGACTGACAGTCTTCCTTCATCAGATGTGTCGTCTTTGCAGCGGCTCAACTGGAATGTAGCAAATTTATGTTGTAATGTACAATTGATAATTAAACAAGATGATTGACTTTAATAAACAGATGCATATTTAAGCATCAAGAACGGAAAAACATAAACACTGTCGGCTACACTGAGATTCGATCTCAGATCGTTTGAAGCTCCGAGAGGCTCTTGTTAATGCATTGACCACAGAGCTATAGTCTGTATAGCCTAGGTCTACTATTTTCTCTGCTTTGTTTGTTTATATTTTTACATATTCAATCAGTCTCATTTTTGTTCAAATAATGAAAAAAAGTTTTTGTTTTTTTTACAAGATCTTGCGCCATGTTTTTTTTTTTTTTTTTTGTTTTTTTTTTAAAATAAACACATAGGAAACTTACTTTTTAGAATGCCGCAGTTGCTGCTGTTTTGCCCTGTCACTTGCGCCACCCGGTATAGCCTAGTCATTTCGCGAACGACTTTGAAATTCGACTGGTTTATTTTTGCTGCGGCAGTAATAGGCATTGTGGTTGATTATTTATTAAAGAATTCAATTGATAATCATAACAACATGTAAGCCTATTTAATTCTGAATATAACAAAGAATGCTTAAACCGACTAACATCGGTTAGTAACTGCAAGTCCTGAAAATGTTTTAATTTTACGGTAAATTATTTTAATTTATTTCACTGTTATGTTTCAGTTAATAAATCTACAAACACATTAAAATAACACGAAGTAAATGACAAGTAACCTATTGACATAGCCTTTCTAAATTATAGAAAAACTGGGCACACAAAGTTAACGTGTGTCTACTTTGTTTAAATTTAATGAATTTGAATTCGTTTAACCACAATATTTATCTTGAATTTATCTGTGACCTCAGCTCAGATTACTGCCGCGGCAGATTACGTCATAAAGAGAATAAACTGACACTTTTAAAAGTCTGTGATTACAGCGCCACTCAGCGGTAAAAGGCAGCAAATACACATCCCAATTTCGGCGGCGGTAAAAGTATCATTCTGGTTGTCCACCATCTGTATGGAAAATAAGTATAAGGAAAGTATTTAGATTTTCACAGATGGGTCAAAGGACATGCAAACAGATGCAACAGGAGCTGCAGTTGTTGTTCCTAGATATCAGGTGGAATTTAGTAAAAGAACAACTGATAGTCTGAGTGTGTTTGCAGTTGAACTGTTTGCCATATTGATGGCGTTGGAATGGACATATTAGTGAGAAGGAAATCTTAATATGTAGTGACTCTGTGGCAGCTCTTATAAGCATGAAGACAGGTGTAACTAAAAGTCATCTAGACATTTTGTATGAAGTGTTATTTGTGAACTCAAGACTCGTTAGACAGGGGAAAAATTACACATTTCTGTGGCTCCCTGCACACTCTGGAATTCAGGGAAATGAGAAAGCAGATAATGTGGCAAAAGAAGCAGTTAAAAAAGGAGATTAGAGGGGAAAGGTGTGGAGAAGTATAAAGCAACAATGGCAACAGAGCTGGGATAATGCAATAAAAGGGAGACATTTACATTAAATTCAAAGCAAAGTAGGTATATCAAGAAGTAGTGGAACAAAGAGGAAAGAGCAGGTGATAATAAGCAGACTGAGAATTGGGCATAGCAATCTTAACGGTACACTGTTAATTATAGGAAAACATCCTACAGGAATGTGTGAGCATTGTCTGGAAGCTGAAAGAGTAGAACATATTCTTACAACATGCAGGAAATTTGCACAGGAAAGAAGAGAAATGATAACACAGTTAAAAAAAATAGGACGGGTAGAAAATACATTAAAAAGTTTATTGGGGTATGGAGAGAGTGCGGAGGGTAGGAAATGGTTATTTGTTTTTTTGAGGATAACTGGATTAGATAGGCGGATTTAGTATGAATGAAAAAAAAAAAAGGATAAATAAAACCGAAAGGTGGCAGTAATGCAACTCAAAGGATGCCAGCTGCTGTAAAAATCCAAAAGAAGAAGAAGAAGAAGAAGGTTTCGTTTTGAGTTAGTAGTGAGAGAGTGACCACGGGCAGCACATCGTAGATATTTCTGAAGTGCATAGTTGTCTTCTGTGCCGTTATCTGTGCATGTGTGCGTTCAGAGACATGTGAGTACCCTGGTCTTAATGTTTACATATACAGTGCTATGCATAAGTTTAGACACCCATGCTAAAGTTGACTAAAAAGAGGAATAAAAAAACCTTTGAAAATTGAACTTAATGCCTTAATTTAAAAAATTAGGCAAAATCCAACCTTTAAGGACACCAATTTTCTTTGTGAATGAATAATGTATCGTAAATAAATAAATGTTCTTCCTTAAAATACAGGGTGCATAAGTCTGGACACCCCTATGTTAAATTCCCATAGAGGCAGGCAGATTTTTATTTTTAAAGGCCAGTTACTTCATGGATCCAGGATACTATGCATCCTGATAAAGTTCCCTTGGCCTTTGGAATTAAAATAGCCCCACATCATGTGAAGAATGCTGTACACAGAGTGTGTGATGATGACATTTCCTTTGCAAACGTCGTGGCTGGGGCAACGCAGCAGAACAGGAAACCACCAGCCCTGCATGAGATGACGGAAGCTGAAATGCTCGAGCTTGTGCGGAAGATCAGCATCAGTGACTACTAAATGTTATGCCATTAGATTTGCTTTTTAGAGCTATGCTGCATGGTGCTTAGAAAACTATTTTTAAAGGCAGAACCTGAGTTCAAAGGAACTCAAGACTATATAAGACTCAAACAAAGGAAGATTTATTGCTCTTCCTTGCAACCAGCAACCTGGTACGCCAGCTTTACCAGGCGCAAGAAGCAAGCTATCTTTAGCTATTTTTTACATCTGTTAGTTAGTACTCATCTATAATCTGTAACAAGTATCCTTATCATTTGATTATTTTAATAAAGTTTGTTAAACATTTTTTATAATCATCTGTCTGGACCTTGGATTTTTTGAGTACCGTCTTCTTCTGCCTGGGACAGGAAATCTTTTGCTGAAGGAGACGCACACGTGGGGTGAGCATTCTTTCTGTTGAAAGTATTATTACCATGTGTGTTGATTTGATCATATAGCCTAGCCAAAGAGGCAGCATGTAACAGAGTGATGTTATATTGCGAAAAAGGTTTAAGGAGTACCTCAAAAGACAGACTTATAATACTTGTGATATATCTATTATTTTTATAGTAGATTATTATCTTGTATAGACTGATCGTCTAACTCCTTAAGGTCACGACTAAAGGATAGGCTCTTTAGTTATACCGCGAGATTATTTCTATAAACTCTGATGAGGATTTGGGAATAATTGGGAACGGCATTAATCGTGAACCATTACAATCATCACATAGCCTTCACCATACCTAGAGATTGGCATGGGGTACTTTCCACAAGATCATCTCTCAATGCAAATCAAACTAGCTTTTAGGCTAACTGAAATAAAACCATGCCAATCTCTAGGTATGGTGAAGGCTATGTGATGATGTGCGGCTATTTTAATTCCAGAGGCCAAGGGAACTTTATCAGGATGCATAGTATCCTAAAAAAAAAAAAAAAAAAAAAAAATACTTAAAAATAAAAATCTGCCTGCCTCTATGGGAATTTAACATAGGGGTGTACTCACTTATGCACCCTGTATTTTAAGGAAGAACATTTATTTATTTACGATACATTATTCATTCACAAAGAAAATTGGTGTCCTTAAAGGTTGGATTTTTCCTATTTTTTTAAATTAAGGCATTAAGTTCAGTTTCCAAAAGATGATTTTTTTAATTCCTCTTTTTAGTCAACTTTAGTATGGGTGTCTAAACTTATGCATAGCACTGTATGTGTATTTTGGTGCCTTAGGTTTTTTATGAGTGTTGTCTATTCTGGGATACTCAGTTGAAATGCAGTATGTTAGCATAAAGTTCGCTAGCATTCTGCTAATACCTAGTATAGTGTTACACTACTAGTGTGTTTATGTGTGGTCTCACCTGACATTGTATAGTTATTAGCTAATGTGTGTTATCTGGTATATTATTTGGTTATATAAGCAGCTAAAGTTACTTGAAAGGAAAGTTGTACTAATCAGGCTACCATTTACTAGCTTTACTTATTGCATCATACTATATACTCACGAAGACAGATAATCATCTGCTGGCTGTCAATAAATCTATTGAAGAGCATTAGAGTATTCGATTGCATTCTTACCGATGCACCAGTGGTCACATATACTCAACTAGCTACTGTTACAGTCCTAGCTATCAAGTCACCATTACAGACATAAGTGGTTGTTTCACCAGTGTTTGATTAAAATGATTTAAAAATCTAAATGTTATTAAGCTGTAATTTTAATAGATTTTAGAATATTAAACTAATTTTAAATGCATAGCAATGATTTATTAAAGGAAAAGATACTGCTCAATGTTTTACATTGAACCTATGTTGAGCCACGTGAGACATTAAATCAATACTAAATAAATATGAATAGTGTTTTACTCTTGGAACAATAGTGCTTTGTGGTGATCTTTATCTGATCATTTTCAGTTTCTGCGCATATAAAATGTTATTATTTTAATTGAGAAAACGTTTCGGTTACTAACGTAACCTCTGTTCTCTCTAGAAGAGGGAACGAGTATTGCGTAGTTGCTACGCTACGGGAAAGCCTTTCTTTCTCGAGATACTGAAGCCAAAAAATGATCCTTAATTTTTATAATCTTGTCAACGCAGTGCGGCAGCCTGCAGACCTAGGGCAAGCTTACTAGCGTGCCCATTGGCTGCCCTGCGGCAACTGCAGCAGCCTACCGCTGAGCCCTTGGCGTGACGTCACGACCAATGAGCGCGCTTGGCGCGCTTAATGCGTCACAGCCCGCGAAAAGGGGTGTGGCTTAGCGTATATAAACAGGGCTCGGAGGCTGCTTCTCTGGTTTCTGTCGCATGAAGCGAAATGAGCTCGTGGCGCGAGCACGGCGGGCTACGCAATACTCGTTCCCTCTTCTAGAGAGAACAGAGGTTACGTTAGTAACCGAAACGTTCTCTTACGAGGGTTCTCTCGTATTGCGTAGTTGCTACGCTACGGGAACGCCCTTGTCAACGCCGTGCGCGCCCAGCATCCACTGAATGAGTCCCAGGGAGAGCCCGGGGAACGTGATAGCAGAGAGCCGGGCGGCCCAAAGAGGGCTAGCTCCATACATAAGCACACACTAGGGGGTTAGGAGCGGCACGGCCGGTCCGAACTGACAATTCCCTGCATAGTGCAGCTCAACCAGTAAAGCTAAATCACACAACGTAGCCCGCGCACAGATAGTGGGCTGGCATACGCGAGACTTAGACTGATAACACTTTCGCCTGCAAGGCGGGAACATCCAGGTTGTAAAACCCGACAAATGTGGAGGGGGAGGCCCAGCCTGCCGCTGCACAAATGTCATGAATGGGAATCCCGCTGGACCATGCCCACGACGAGGCCATGCCTCTGGTGGAGTGAGCTCGAATGCCCAATGGGCACTGCAGGTCTTTAGATGCATAAGCATCAGCAATAGAGTCCACTATCCATCTGGACAGGCTGTGTTTCGAGGCGGCGAGACCCTTGGTGCGCCCACCAAACGAAACAAAGAGCTGCTCCGAGCGCCTGAAAGCGGCGGACCGTGAAATGTAGTTTCTCAACGCCCTGACCGGGCAGAGGAGATTACTATCGGCCTCGCTGCCGTGAGTTGGCAGGGCTGAGAGAGAAATGACCTGTGCTCTGAAGGGAGTGGCCAAAATTTTGGGAACGTACCCATGCCTCGGTCTGAGAATGACTTTGGAGTCATTAGGTCCGAACTCGAGGCACGCGGCGTTAATAGATAACGCGTGAAGGTCTCCCACTCGTTTGACTGAAGACAGTGCTATCAGAAAAACGGTCTTGAGCGTGAGGTATTTCATATCCACAGTTTCCAAGGGTTCGAAGGGATGCGCTCTCAGGGCCTCCAAGACCAGAGAAAGATCCCACATAGGAACCGAGGGGGGTCGCGGGGGGTTCATCCGGATGACCAACTCGATCCTTCCTAATGCGCGGCCCAGCTCTGAAACAGAGAGCGCTGAAATGGCCGCAACATAGACTTTGAGCGTGGAGGGGGACCTGCCCGCGTCCAGTAGCTCTTGAAGGAAACACAGTACTCGCGATACCCCACATGTCTGCGGATCGAGCCCCTTAGCAGTGCACCATCTGTTAAACACTGACCATTTCGACATGTAGAGCCGCCTCGTAGAGGGGGCTCTAGATTGTATGATCGTGTTCATGACCCCGTCTGGCAGATCAGCGTGTAATCGTTGAGGCTCCACGCATGCAGAGACCAGCGCTCTGGATGGGGATGCCATATCGAGCCGCGGGCTTGAGAGAGAAGGTCTCTCTTCACCGGTATCGGCCAGGGGGCTGAGTCTGCCAGCTGTATTAGATCCGGGAACCAAGCTTGGTTCTCCCAGTATGGGGCTATGAGGAGCACTGTGTGGCGCGCTTCCCTGATTCTCTTGATGACCTGAGGCAGCAGAGAGACCGGGGGAAAAGCGTACAGCGGGCCGCTGGGCCAGGTCTGGGCCAGCGCGTCCTCGTTCTTCGAGAAGAACTCTGGGCAATGAGCGTTGTCTTTTGACGCAAAAAGGTCGACTTTCGCTTTGCCGAAACGGCGCCACAGCGACTGGACTGTTTGGGGGTGTAGAGACCACTCCCCAGGGGGAACGTTGTCCCTGGACAGTCTGTCGGGGCCCTCGTTCAGGTGGCCAGGCACATGCGCGGCTCTCAGCGAGCGCAGAGAGTGCTGAGCCCACACGAGGAGGCGTTCCGCCAGGGTGCAGAGCGTCTTTGATCTGACACCGCCCTGGCGATTCACATAGGCCACTACCGATGTATTGTCCGTGCGGACTAGAACATGGTGACCGTGGAGGAATGGGAGGAAGTGTTTGAGCGCTTTCTCGACCGCGAGCATCTCTAGACAGTTTATGTGTAGGAGATTCTCCTGGTCTGACCAGCGGCCACAGACCGGTCTGCCTTCGAAGAGCGCTCCCCAACCTAGGTTGGAAGCGTCTGTCGAGACAACTTTCCGGTGTGAAATCACTCCCATAGTCACTCCTGTGAGATACCATTCGGCTGCCAGCCAGGGCTGCAGGGCTGAAATGCAGCTCTGATTCACTCTGACTCGCAAGCCGCCGGCCGCCCAGGCTCGGCGGGGCACGCGCGCTTTCAGCCAGCGTTGAAGCGGGCGCATGCGCAGTAAGCCCAGCTGGAGCGCTGCTGCAGCTGAGGCCATATGCCCCAGGATACGCTGGAATGTCCTCAGCGGAGCCCGGCTGCCTATTTGGAGGGATGCGGCGCGCGCGCTGCTCTGACAGTCTGGCCGTCATAGCCATTGAGTCCAGTTCTATTCCAAGAAAGGAAATTGACTGACGGGGCGATAGCGAGCTCTTGGTCCAGTTGACCGAGAGACCCAGCTCCTCCAGATGGCTGAGAAGCGCTGTTCTGTGAGACACAAGTTCCGTCTCTGACTGCGCTAGAATAAGCCAATCGTCCAGATAATTCAGTATTCGCATTCCCTGTTTTCTCAGGGGAGCGAGGGCCGTGTCCATGCATTTCGTAAATGTACGGGGTGCCAAAGACAGGCCGAAGGGCAGGACTGTGTTCTGATATACTCGACCGTTGAAGGCGAATCTCAAGAATGGCCTGTGACGGGGATATATCTGTATCTGAAAGTATGCGTCTTTTAGATCGAGAGAGATAAACCAGTCTCCTGGGCGAATCTGCGCGAGGATTTTTCTGGTTGTGATCATTTTGAACGGCCGTCTCATGAGGGCTTTGTTCAGATGTCTCAGATCTAAAATAGGTCTTAACGCTCCGTCCTTCTTGGGTACGAGGAAGTAGCGGCTGTAAAAGCCCGACTCGCTCAGAGAAGGATGAACCTGTTCTATAGCCCCTTTGCGCAGCAGCTTAGCTATTTCTGCTTGAAGCAGGTGCGCAGCTTCTGGACTCACTCTCGTCTCCGTCTGTGCTATAAAGCGCGGAGGGCGACGAGCGAATTGAAGCGAATAGCCGTGTTTTATAGTATTCAGCACCCATTCTGACGCGCCCTGAATCGCCTCCCATGCTTCCGCATGCATGGCTAGGGGTCGAATGGTCTCTGGGTTCAGATCGCCGCGCTGCGCGGGATGGGGAACCTGTATCAGAGAGGATGGAGCGGCGTGCGCGCCGCTGGTGCTCGAACACGGGGGCTGGTAAACAGTATTGGCCGACTGTACAGCGTTCAGTAGCTCGGTCCCATCGGATGGTAACTGACTGGCAGAGCGAGCAGCGGGTAGGTGTGAGCACAAGGTTGTGGGCACATTTACTACACTTAATACTCGAGCGGCTTGCGTCCGCTTTATGAGAGAGCGCTCTGCGCGCGTTACCATGGGGACCATGTTTGTGTGAAGCAGTGAGCACATGGGAGTGGGCACATTTTCTACACTTATGACACCTTCGGCCAGAGCCGGAATGTTTGTGAGCTTTAGAGGATCTGCAACCCGGGGTAACTGTGTGATAGAGCGGGCAGCAGCTAGGTGTGAGCACAGAGTTGTGGGCACATTTACTACACTTAGTACTCAAGCGGCATGTGTCCGCTTTATGAGAGTGCGCTCTGTGAGCGTTGCCGGGGAGACCGTGTTTGTGTGTAGCAGTGAGCATATGGGAGTGGGCACATTTTCTACACTTGTAACACCATCGGTGTTATAGAGCAAATGCTTTGATGGCTCATATGTTTAGACGCTCATAAATACTCAAGCACCATCCTGTGAGATGCGGGTTCGCTTTCTGTATGTAAGAAAGCTGGCCGCGAGCTCGGAGAAGCCAGCAGAAAAAAATATTTTTCTGCCGCCAGAGCCGGATTCGAACACGGGTCTCCGGTGCGGAAGCGTAATATTCTGCCACTGAGCCACAGGGGCACACATGAGCTTCTAGTTAGTGCGAGCATATGACCGAGCGTCGTGTTTCGTTTCGGTGTTTGTTTGCAGGCGCGCGTGTATTAAAACAGGCCCGTTTACTGCAGTATAGTATTTCCAGCCGCCTGAACTTAGAGGGGACTGAGAAATATGTATCCCGTGAGATGCGGGTTTGCTTTCTGTATGTAAGAAAGCTGGTCGCGAGCTCGGAGAAGCAAGCAGAAAAAAGTTTTTCTGCCGCCAGAGCCGGATTCGAACACGGATCTCTGGTGTGGAAGCCTAATGTTCTGCCACTGAGCCACAGGGGCACACATGAGCTTCCAGTCAGTGCGAGCATATGACCGATCGGCGTGTTTCGTTTCGGCGTTTGTTTGCAGGCGCGCGTGTATTAAAACAGGCTCGTTTACTGCAGTATTAGTATTTCCAGCCGCCTGAACTGAGAGGGGACTGAGAAATATGCGAGAAATTGGAGGTAGTCCAGCCTAGGCGGGACGAGAACACTCTCTTCCTCCTGTCGCCGATGCTCGTGACGTCCGCTCTGATATCCTTTGAGAACGGCGCAGTTGCGCGGCCCGAACAAAGGGAGAGAGAGCGGGAAGATGTCATCATGTGCTGTGACATCGTTTGTTTGCAGGCGTGCGTGTATAAAAACAGGCTCGTTTGCAATATAGATATTTCTAGTCGCCTGAGCTTAGGAGGGGACTGAGAAATGTGTGAGAAACGGAGGTGGCCGGTGAGTGACGCGCGCGACCGAGACGCGGGGTAGCTTTCTTATAACGTAAAGGAAGCCAGCCCGTGACAGTCTACTTCTGACATCCCTTGTGAGCGGCGCCTTGCGCGGCTCGAACAGAGGGGGAGAGGGCGTGCGTCATCCGGGGGGGGGGTAGCTTTCTTGTAACGTAAAGGAAGCTATAGCCCGTGACCGTCCGTACTGACATCCCTTGTGAGCGGCGCCGTTTGCGCGGCTTGACAGAAGGGAGTAACCAGCTGGACTGCTTCATCCCCTGAGGCGACGGCAGTGCAGGCGAAGCCGGCCGCTGCGCGTCGGGAGGTGGGGGGGAGAAGGAGATAGCGAGGCTCGCGGGAGGGGCTCCGGCGAGCGCTCAGCTGTCATAACCGGTTCGGAAGGCCTTTGAGAGCGGCGTTTCTTCTTACGCGGCCCGGAAGAGGCAGCCGGAGAAGGGGGAGGATCATCAAACATGGCGAGTCGAGCCCGCAGGGTCGACATTGGCAAATCCTCACACTGTTCGCAGCCGCCCGAGGAAGGCGGGCTGCGTGTCGAAGCTCAGGCAGAGAGCGCAGATACATGGCGGTCTCTGTCGCTGAGCGTGGCTCTGCACGAGCCACAGGACGAGCGAGGCATTTGAAACAACGCCTCGCGCTCTTTTAGATGCAGAGTGTGTCGCGGGGCGAACACACAAACACATACAACACAGAGCGGTAAAAGGATATATTTGCCGGATAGCGAAGCAGGCAGGGAAGCCTGAAGGCGGCGAAGGCGGCCGGCGTCCTCAGGCTGAGATCCTCGGCGTGCTGGTCGCTTGCTTCGACGGCGGCCTCCTCAGAGAGCAGCGATGCGTAGAGCTTCGCTGAAAAGACAGAAACCAGAGAAGCAGCCTCCGAGCCCTGTTTATATACGCTAAGCCACACCCCTTTTCGCGGGCTGTGACGCATTAAGCGCGCCAAGCGCGCTCATTGGTCGTGACGTCACGCCAAGGGCTCAGCGGTAGGCTGCTGCAGTTGCCGCAGGGCAGCCAATGGGCACGCTAGTAAGCTTGCCCTAGGTCTGCAGGCTGCCGCACTGCGTTGACAAGATTATAAAAATTAAGGATAATTTTTTGGCTTCAGTATCTCGAGAAAGAAAGGCTTTCCCGTAGCGTAGCAACTACGCAATACGAGAGAACCTCTCGTAAGAGAACCACTTTTATGATCCCAGACTAAGGTTAGCCTACAATTTAAATTTCTGAATTGTTTTGAAATAAAGTTTTTAAAGAGTAATATAAAGTGATGTTTATTTCAAAGTGAATTTATTTTTTCAGATTACATGATTTGTCAGTGTATTTTACAGTTCTTTAAAGTAGGTAATGCAGAATAGGTGTTCATATTTCACTCTCTTAGTGTTCATGTTGTAACTCTGTGTCGTCGGTGTTGCGAGAGGCAACGCTCTTGAAAGTGTCGAACTAACACTTTGAGGGTTGTTCCCATATTTACACATTTAAAGTGTTGAAATTAAGTACATTGGTGTTGATTTCCGGATCTCAAATTCACTGTGCAGTGATTAATTTAGTTATTATAAGATCAAACTATTTATTTAGATTGATTTGGACATTATGCTGCTGTAATCTGTAGTGGTTGAGGAAGATGAGTGTCATTGTTTTGTGTTATTGATGTTTTATCCATGTTATAGTTTGAGAAATAAGAGTATTGTCTTTCAATAGAGTTTTTTACAGGCTTTTGTCATGTATCCTGACTCAAATGATGTGTTTCTAACAGCAAACACTCAGAATAAAGTGAGATGATCTGATGATGATCCTGAATGGCTTGTTGAATGAGTGTTGATAGTCTGAGGTTCATCAATATTAACAGATCTGCTGAAAACACTCTTTATTTCATGACAATAGTTCCTGTTTTCACCTCATTTATTATGCTGATGTCTTCAGATCTCCTGTAAATGGACACTTAAAGCTCATTTCATTGGTGTCATCAGACTGAGGGGATTTGATGGTTACTATATGTACATTTATTTCTGTGTTTATGATTTTAACTTTTTCTTGCCATTATTCATATTGGTAAGTATTTTAATTAGTTATATTCTTTTATTTCTAGATCCCTGTATTTTAATGAAGAAACAGAATAATGTTAGGATTAGCAATACAATTAATGAATGGATTGTTATTTCTCACAGGGTTATTCACTTGAGCTTGTGTTTCTGGTGTCCCACTTTCACATGCGTATGAATGGAAGTCAGTGGAAGGAAAAGTGTAGTGTGAACGGGCATTAATAATTCAAAACGTTTTTAGTAAAATAAATATCAATCTCAAAGTTGGTGTCAAAATATGGCAACAATGGGATTTGTCCCTGGATTCAGATTTGATAATGTTTTAAAAATAATTGGAAGAAAAATGTCCCTCGTTCAAGGAAATTTTCAAGTGTCAGTTAGTATAAAAACAAACTCAGTAACTGATATATTTTTAATTTTGGGCAGATCAGTGAAGCTCCTCCAACACCAATTGCATCATCAATGAAGCTCCTCCCACATCAGTCACATGGTCAGTGAAGCTCCTCCCACATCAATTATCCAATAAATGCTGTAAATTCCCATCAGCTACAAGTGAAGACGAGCATCAGAGCATCAGGAAGAGCTGAAATCTGCAAAGACTGAGTTTATTAAAGAGGACAGTGAGAACATGAGTGATCCAGAACCCTGCAGAATGAAACACACTGAAGATCCTGAAGAACAAAGAGGTTGGTGTTTATTCTTCATTCATTCATGATGCTGAAGAACATTCATGTTAGAAACATTCAAGCACTTCATCACATTTAGACAAACAGTTAAACTATGAAATGGTACACAATGTTCTTGGTTTTTCTTCAACAAATGGTCAGTAAAGGGAGGTTTGAGAAATTTTTATATTGATTATCAACATTTTAACTGATAAATAAGGCAGCAAATTATCATAATATTTAAAACAGTTGTCTACTATTACTTTAGGGCTCACTTTCATGTCCTTTCAATTTGTATTTCTTTCAGTGTATTATTTTGATGTACTGAATTTTATTTACTACATTTTTCTTTCATGTCAGACCTGATGGAAGAGAGCGAGGAGAGTGAAGAACAGAGTGAAGTGGAGGAGGAGAGTGAAGAACTGAGTGAAGTGGAGGAGGAGAGTGAAGAACTGAGTGAAGAGGAGGAGGAGAGTGAAGAACTGAGTGAAGTGGAGGAGGAGAGAGAAGAACTGAGTGAAGAGGAGGAGGAGAGTGAAGAACTGAGTGAAGTGGAGGAGGAGAGTGAAGAACTGAGTGAAGAGGAGGAGGAGAGTGAAGAACTGAGTGAAGTGGAGGAGGAGAGAGAAGAACTGAGTGAAGTGGAGGAGGAACATCATGTCAAACCTGGAGAAATACCTCCGAGTCGCTCAAAGACTAAAAAGACATTTTTAGAGAAAAGAAGAGACAAGAAATCTTTCACCTGCACTCAGTGTGGGAAGAGTTACACATGCAAATATGGTCTTGATGTTCACATGATGATTCACACTGGAGAGAAGCCGTTCTCATGTGATCAGTGCGGCAAAACATTTATCTGTGTATCAGAGCTGAAGAAACACTTGACAGTTCATACGAAGGAGAAGCCGCATTCATGTTCTGTGTGTGGAAAGAGTTTTTCACAGCGGTGTAATTTATATACACATCAGAAAATACACACTGATGTGAGAGAGTACGTGTGCTTTGAGTGTGAGAAGACTTTTACTGCAGCAAACTGTTTAAAACTGCACCAGAGAATTCACACTGGAGAAAAACCTTACAAGTGTTCACACTGTGACAAGAGATTCAGTCGATCAGCATATCTGAGGTCACATGAGAGGATCCACACTGGAGGGAAACCGTACACATGTGATCAGTGTGGACAGAGTTTTGCTCTTAAAAGTACACTGAAGCGACACATGAGAGTTCACACTGGAGAGAAACCGTTTAAGTGTGATAAATGTGGGAAAGATTTCAGTCGATCTTCACACCTTAGTGTTCACATGAGGATCCACACCGGAGTGAAGCCGTTCTCGTGTGATCAGTGTGGACAGAGTTTTGCTTTTAAAAGTACACTGAAGCTACACATGAGAGTTCACACTGGAGAGAAACCGTTTAAGTGTGATCAATGTGGGAAAGATTTCAGTCAATCATCATCCCTTAAAAAACACATGAGGATCCACACCGGAGAGAAGCCGTTCTCATGTGATCACTGCGGCAAAACATTTATCTGTGTATCAGAGCTGAAGAAACACTTGACAGTTCATACGAAGGAGAAGCCGCATTCATGTTCTGTGTGTGGAAAGAGTTTTTCACAGCGGTGTAATTTATATACACATCAGAAAATCCACACTGGTGTGAGAGAGTACATGTGCTTTGAGTGTGAGAAGACTTTTATTACAGCAAACTGTTTAAAACAGCACCAGATGAACCACACTGGAGAAAAACCTTACAAGTGTTCACACTGTGACAAGAGATTCAGTCGATCAGCATATCTGAGGTCACATGAGAGGATCCACACTGGAGGGAAACCGTACACGTGTGATCAGTGTGGACAGAGTTTTGCTCTTAAATGTACACTGAAGCGACACATGAGAGTTCACACTGGAGAGAAACCGTTTAAGTGTGATAAATGTGGGAAAGATTTCAGTCGATCTTCAAACCTTAAAGAACACATGAGGATCCACACCGGAGTGAAGCCGTTCTCATGTGATCAATGCGGCAAAACATTTCTTAGGGCATCAGAGCTGAAGACACACCTGACAGTTCATATGAAGGAGAAGCCGCATTCATGTTCTGTGTGTGGAAAGAGTTTTTCACAGCTGCCATATTTACATAAACATGAGAAAATTCACACTGGTTTAACAGAGTACATGTGCTTTGAGTGTGAGAAGACTTTTATTACAGCGGGCAGTTTAAAACTGCACCAGAGAATTCACACTGGAGAAAAACCTTACAAGTGTTCACACTGTGACAAGAGATTCAGTCAGTCTGGAAATCTGAAAACACATGAGAGGTTCCACACTGGAAAAAATCCTTACAAGTGTTCACACTGTGACAAGAGATTCAGTCAGTCATCACATCTGCAATCACATGAGAGGATCCACACTGGAGAAAAACCTTACAAGTGTTCACACTGTGACAAGAGATTCAGTCACTCATCACAACTGAAATCACATGAGAGGATCCACACTGGAGAAAAACCTTACAAGTGTTCACACTGTGACAAGAGATTCAGTCACTCATCACATCTGAAAACACATGAGAGGATCCACACTAGTGTAACGACTGAGTGCGAATCAAACACAAATGAAGCTTCCAGGTGTTTTGTTCAAACATAACTCCACACAGGACTCAACATTCCAGAACTTAAATCACCAATCCAGAGCCATAAAATCAGGCGCCAGCCAGTCTACGCTAACCAACGAAAACCCCCAGCTAAGAACTTTATGGCCATGCGGGCTTCAAAGAGATGAGCCCAACTAAAGGAAGAACGTGTCAATGTTAGATTGGTTCCAAAGACTGATTGGTTCAGAGATGGCTAAAGCTCTGTGCTCGATCAAGATAACAGCAGAGAAGCTGCTGGACTCCAAACAGACACAAAGCAGACCCCAGTCTCCTTAAGGAGACCTATGAATGACCCAGTGTTGAAATCACTTCAAACCAAAGAGACTGAGACTTTGACTCACAAAAATACATAAAATTATCCAAGAACAATTGACGATGGACTTATAATCAAACATCATGCAACTACATAATTCTGTTGTTTTTACAATATGTGGGCATGTCTAATATGCTTAGATCCCATATCATTCTTTTAATTGTTGTAACTATTAGATGCTTGAATGAAAGTGTGTCGTGCTTCCTATCGGTACGATCGTATGTTCTTAATTCAAAAGATGGCTTGAGTGAAATCTGTGTGAAATGTTCCGTATTCTTATAATAGTAATAATGTCTAAACTGTGGCCTCTTTCCTCTCTGCTAGAGCTTAGAGAGTAAGGAGAGCACAGATAAGCTTGATTTATGATAAGAGATGAAGAGAACACCACCTCCTAAATTAAGCCAGTGTCTTAATTGGTCAGTTCTCTTAGGATGCTGGACAAACATGTGAGTTTAAAAATCTTAGACCCGAACAAAGTTTGTGCGCTCTCTCGGTGAAAGAATTTTCAACAAGGTTGAAAAGGTGCGCGAAGGGAGAAGAGAACAGAAAGACAGTAACCATGTAGAAGCGCAGAGACAAAAAACCCAAATCAAGATCAGAAGAACGGGTTCAACAGCTTCATTTACATTTACATTTTACATTTATTCATTTAGCTGACGCTTTTTATCCAAAGCGACTTACAATTGCTATACATGTCAGAGGTCGCACGCCTCTGGAGCAACTAGGGGTTAAGTGTCTTGCTCAGGGACACATTGGTGTCTCATTCAAGCCATCTAACTACTCTCGTCTCAATTTCCTTTCTTTTCTTAGTTTCTTATTTTCCGTTGTGAGTCTCAGTTCTAAGTTAAGTTTTGTCACAAGATTTCGGCCCACATTTCTTCTGCAAAGCCAGCTTCAACAAAGACTTTAATTCATTCGCCAGCACACCACGTGATTGGCCGCCCCAGACATCTGTTCAAGCACGAGGACATCAACCAACGAACGCCAACAAAAGGGAATCCCTACGCAACACAAGCAAGTAACCTCCAGACCAAAAGCTGAACTGGTGTATTGTATTGATTTAATAGCCCGCCTAAGAAGGGTTAAATTAATGATTGATGGTTCGTTCAGGTTATGTCTTATAAGTGCATAGAATCTTGGGATTTCATCATCTCACTCTTAAACTCACTCTTTCCTCACTCTCTTCCTTTCTGCAACTCGTGTGTGTGCGCGTGTGTTTGTGTTAGATATTAGTTTTAGTCTGTGTTAGAATAATCAATAAAGTCTTGTTTGTATTTTTAAAGAGAAGTGTTACTTGTGTTATGTGCTTACACAATTAATGTCTTAAACTGCTGATCTAAGTTACCTTGTTAACTATAGTGTTTCACTATAGTTTGGATATTTATATCCGTTGAAGAATTACAGCCAGTTCAAATGAACCGCGAACAAGTCATTTGCTCGGTTGTAATAAGTGATTCTTTCAAATTCCCTATAAATTAATCAGTAATCCCTTTGAGCTAAATTGACCAGTCAGAATCACTCTATTAACGCTACAGGGACATAAGATTGAATATCTTGCCTTCAACACCTGACCCAGCTGTGCTGCATGTCATGTGGTTTTCAATCAATTCACACCAATTTCTCTCTCTCTTTGCAGAGAATTATAAACAAGCTAAAAACCCACTGGCTCCTCTCTTGACGTAATTCCTCCTCGCCTTGTTAAACATGTGAAAACCTTTTAGAATTTAATAAATAAATGTCTTGAATCAGGAACTGTACCTGATAATTTAAAACACTATTATTTAGCTAAGCCAAAATTGTGGAATATTCTGCCGGTTAGTTGTCACGTTTTGGTTTTGTTCATGTCATGTTTCCATGTCTGTCATGTGATTCCCTGTTTGTCATGTGATCCTGCCATGTGTCTTTTCTTTGTCTGATCATTGTTCACAGGTGTCCCTTGTCTTGTCATTAGTCTGTGTATTTAAGCCCTCATGTTTGCCATGTGTCTTTGTCAAGTATTGTTTCTTACCACTTTCAAATAATGTGCATAAATGTGAATCTCTGAACATTCTTAAGTCATGCATAGATCCTGGCCATTTTGCGTTCAGATTTGGGATATGGAAGATTTTAGTCAACTGCCTTATTTATTTGATATAATATTACTAATCTGGAATTAAAAATCCCAATAGTAACTGGGCTGCACATTTACATTATGGACCCCCTTTCTGTTCACATAATCCCCTTCATTGAGGCCTTGATGGTCTAGCCTATAGTCTATGGTACCAATCACGTTAGTGAAGCCTGAGTGACATATACTGTAATCGGCATGGTCATGATGATTGCATGATCTTCATAAAAAATGATGATAGCCTAAAAAAAAAACTGCTTTACAACATTGGGTCTTAAGTGGCTTGGAAATGCCACAAAAAACCTAAAACTTTTTTAAACCTAAAAGTGCCAGGTAAACTCCGAATGACACGACAGACAGCACTTTCCATCAAGTTCTCCGCATCTCCAATAGTGTAAAGGTAAGAGCCACTTGCAAATAATCTTAGGCAATGCAAACAGTTTGTGCTGTAGTTAAAGCCCGACTCCGACAAGTCGAAAATAAATGTGCGTTTCCAACAAATTAATAATATAAACGTCAACCTCACGAGTCACGAGAAAAAATACATATCTCAGAAAGTGCACTATCGCGCTGCGCTGGACTTCCTGTATCAGCTCCACTTATGAGCCGCAGTCTAATAGAGCATCACAGTCCCGCCCACAGCCGGTGCCGGAAGTAAAAATTCAATACAATTTCTCCATTGACAGTTGGGGTATAAGCCATAAAAACGTAACCATACATGGTAGACTTAAAACCAGCTACGGCAGTACTAAGCGATTGTATATGCTCATATAACCGCCAAAAGTTCATGGGGCACTAACCTTGTTTTGAGATAAATGCCTTTTATTTTTCAGCAAAAGGCATTTGTCAGCAACCAGCCCGTGGGCCGCTAAAACTGATGAGCAGAACGCCGCGCGGACTGCCAGATCTGCACCCGTGAGCCGCGGACCGCCAGCCGTGCTTTCCAGTCTATTTACACAATTACTACTGAAAGAACTGCTATAAACGGCACAAGAAAAAGTGCGCGTGGCTGTCGTCAGATTTTAAAGTCGCTCTAAAGGCTCTTTCGCGGTTGTGGCTTCAGTCGACTTCAGTGAGGCGCGGTGGTTTATGGGATGAGTAGTTCCTTCGCTCGGAAATGAAAATATGTACACAGTCTTGTACCTTTGACTTTTTTGGGGATTTTCTCGCCGTTTTTTCACTCGAAATGATATGTTGTATGCCTATGAGTTCAGCCGTAGCTGGTTATCCTCAGACATGCTCCAAAACTCTTTAGATACGGATTTTCGAAAACGTCAATGGGAGAAATGAATGGGAAATTTACTTCCGGCACCTAAGCGCTCTCGGGCTGTGGACGGGACTGTGATGCTCTATAGGGCTTGGGCGTCGTGACGTCATACTTGGCATGGCGGCCATGTTGGTGGCCTCGCGAAATGTAAACATACAGCAAGTCGAACGAGGAGAAGCAGAGTTGGGAGAAAGAAAATAAAGAAAAAAGATATTAAAGTCCCGAAAAGGATGTGGAATTTACGGGGATACGTTAAATAGGGAAGCCAGGGACCAGTAACGTTATGTGGACAAAATCGGCAAAAACGTTGTAACAGTGGTGGTGGCTGCCCTAAACTTAAATCATTTTTTTAACGAAAAATTCGGGCGCCAGACAGTCAGCAGCCATATCACCCTGTAGCCTAAGACTGGTTGCCCACTGAAGCTAAGCAGGGCTGAGCCTGGTTAGTACCTGGATGGAAGACCTCCTGAGAAAAAGCCAGGTTGCTGCTGGAGGAGGTGTTAGTGAGGCCAGCAGGGGGTGCTCACCCTGTGGTCTGTGTGGGTCCTAATGCCCCCAGTATAGTGACGGGGACACTATACTGCCAAAAGAGCACCGTCCTTCGGATGAGACGTTAAACCGAGGTCCTGACTCTCTGTGGTCATTAAAAATCCCAGGATGTCCTTCGAAAAAGAGTAGGGGTGTAACCCCAGCATCCTGGCCAAATTTGCCCCTTGGCCCCTGTCCATCATGGCCTCCTAATCATCCCCGTATACTGATTGGCTTCATCACTGTCTCCTCTCCACCAGTAAGCTGGTGTGTGGTGGGCGTTCTGGCGCAATATGGCTGCCGTCGCATCATCCAAGTGGATGCTGCACATCGGTGGTGGTTGAGGAGATTCCCCCATCTATGTAAAGCGCTTTGAGGTCTCAGATAAAGCGCTATATAAATGTAACGAATTATAATTATAATTATTATTATTTTCTAAAACTGACAAAAATCAAACAACCCAGGATAGCAAAAGAAAACCACTGATTACACACAAAAACAAGTATTTCTAAACAAGTTTCAATTTAACTGGAATTTATTACATAATGTCCATAAACATTATTAAAAAAAAATACTTATTTCGAAAAAAAACAACCAAACAACCAGTAAATAAAGAAATATATAGATATAGTTCTTAACGTAACAGTTAAATTTCACAGTTCAAAATCAGTGTTCACACAATCACATAAACGCTATAAACGAAATCCCAGGTCATACTGGTCACCCTCTAGCTGGGCGTCAACACTGGCAGATTCGTGTGTCCATATTCACGGCAAACTTTACATATAACAAAAGAGAAAGAGGGAAAAAAAAAACATTTTGAATTCACATTTCGCGGTTGAAAACTCAAACAAAATGCAAAACTTTACAGATCAACGATAAGGCATTCAACTTAATCAAAAAGCACGAATAAGCAATAAACAAATGTGCGGATCTGAATGGAATGTGTGTGTGTCTGATAGCGTGTGAATGAGTGTAGTGTGAGATTGCGCGTCGGGCACACTGACCAATTTTGGCGGATGGAATCGCAAACTGGAGAGTGTAGTTGGACCTCGCCTGGCTCCAGGAAGGAAGTTTAACGGCCTTGGACTCGTTTGAGAGTGAACCGCTCACCAACAACAGCCGATCTTTAAGGTGCGTCGCTATGGAATCGCCAGACTCCACGTCGAAATCAGACAGCGTGCGCGGGAAAACAAACGCCGTCTTCCACTCCACATGGTAACCATTTACTTCACTCTCCTTCTCACGAATCGAAACATCCTCCTGTGACGTGTCCTCCTTCCACCTGACTAAATAGGCCTCACCTCCATTTCCCTTTCCGCCATTAATTACTCACTCCACCCTTTCCGTTAAAAGTGAAAGTGAAAGTAAACGTAAACATGGCCGTATAGTTTACTGCACTGTCACAAAGTGTAGTTAGTAGCTGTCAACCCTCCCGTTTTTCCGGGTTTCTCACGCATTTGAGCTTTTCCCGCTGTCTTCCCGTTTTAGTATTTTCCTATAAAATATCCCGAAAAATGAAAATTTCAACATTCATCTGTCTGTCGCTATCCCTCTGCATCCCTATCCCGTACTACAAAACTGCAGCATTAACTAACTTAAGTGAGTTGTTAAGCTAGATCTAATGTGACTTTGCTTACAGCTTGGCGTGAAATCGTGCTCTCACAACAACCACGCTGTTATCTTAAAAAGACCAATATCACGCTAAGGTTGTCTTCAAGTAAGCAAAACGATGCTTTGAAAACATGTGTTTCGCTGGAAGGGCAAGGGAGTAGGGGCAACAGGACAACAGTAACGTTACAGAGACTGACAGGTCCGATGGAAGGGCTAACATTAATGTTATGAGAGAGTAAGGTATTAAAATACGGGCTATTTTACAGGAAAATTTTTCCACATACTAGTCCATGGTTTCCCTAACATATCCTGGTAAATTCCACATCCTTTTCGGGATTTTAACATCTTTTTTCTTTCTCCCAACTCTGCTTCTCCTCGTTCGACTTGCTGTATGTTTACATTCGCGTCGAGGCCATCAACATGGCCGCCACGCCAAGTATGACGTCACGACGCCCAAGCCCTATACTGTTTACATGAAATAAGCTCCCGAGCAGGTTTAAGCTTGCGCACCTGTTGCTATGACAGCAAGTCCAGGATGAGCGTCAAAGAACCAAAAAATCCAAGATCATGCCAAATCGCCAACAATCAAATCCAGCTAACTGAGTTAGCGACGTGCGAAGAACGAGCCCCGGGACTGTGTTTCTGCCTCTAACATAATAAAATCATATTCTAAACAATCAAATGCTTTGTAATAGTCAAAAAAGGTGCTAAAATATATAGGCTATCATTATGTCTGCATCATATAGAACTGATTATTATAACACTGAATCCGGTTGGTGGGGTTGTAAGATCTTTATTGAAATGAGAATTTATTGTATTAGAATATTGCATTGTATTACAATATTGTTTTTCTTTAAGTTGTTAGGTTAAGTCTCTGTGAGTCAGTGCATTTCATTTGTTGTTCCAGATCTAAGATGAAGTTTCATTTGAGATGAATGGTGTTTAAGGCACCTTTTGTAGGTGATTGCAGTGGGCCTGATCAACCTGCTGTACTCACCTTCCCTGTGAGTGGGAAACATTTTGTTGCACTATGTTCTGGATAACAGCTGGTCTAATAGCTCCAGTGTATACGATCCCTGTATAAGTCAAAATTTGTGAAGTTCAGGGTGGAGAATGTAACTGGTGTGAATTATCCTTTGATTTGTTTTTCTTACATTGTATTATTTTCTTTAATTTACTGTTTATACTAAGTTTTTTTCTACTTTTGTATTTAGAATGGATTAATGAACCTCACGAAATTTTGTTCATATTATTGTTCATGAGTAAGAATATAACGTTAAAGTAGAGGAACATTTCTTTGGGTCTTTGTTTGGGGTGGGAGGGTCATCGGTGGAACACCACCGGGGTTTCCTCTTGGACATGCAATATGCGAATGCGTCCATAGATATCATATAAAGGCTAGATGTCTTAAGGCGGAGTCACTTCCGGCATCACCGGCGGCCATCTTACCACAGGGCTCTGTGAATTAAGGTGAGTGAGCAGCACACACACAAATCCTCTTATCTCGCTGAAATCTGGACGGATTTACAAACGGTTTGGTTTCTTACAAACGTCATTACCGTGGCTATAATTCTTTCATATGGAAGTCCATTTGTATAATTATTCATATGTATGCAGTTTCATAGCTACATCTCTGACGTTTATAACAAACCAAACCGTTTGAAAATCGGTAGAAAATTGAGCAAGTTATGGTTATTTAAAAGTGCATGCACCATGTTACGAGTGAGCGAGCACCCTGTGGTAAGATGGCCGCCGTGTGCGGACGTCGACCTCCATTGGCCAGCAGCGCGGACGAGACATCTAGCCTTTATATGATATCTATGATTGCGTCAGTCTATTTGCGCAAGGCTGATGAGCGCATGCACGTCGCTTCTCTCGTGAACATTCTTCTGGTATGCTGATGTTTATCGTCCAAATGCATATTTCTTTGCTCAACAAGTGTGATTTAAGTGATAGCAACATTTGATTGTGTTGGTTGTGATGAAGTGTGTTTAATTGTAATTCGATTTTCATGAACTTCATCATAGCGCTTACTAACTAGATGTACCGCAGGGCGGTACAAAATATGACCGCCGCTCAGGCCTGCACTGGCTTTCCACAAAAATAAATGACGTGGAGCAATTTGGCTGTATTGCGTGTTTATGTATATACCTAAAAAAAGTAGTAGTATGTGCATGTCTGTGTGTGTGTTTGTGTATGTGTGTGTCTGTGTGTGTCTGTGCGTGTATGTGTGCGTGCGTATATGTGTGTGCGCGTGTGTGTTTGTGTGTGTGTGTCTGTGCATGTGGATTTGTATGTGTGTGTATGGGTGTGTGTCTGTGCGTGTGGATGTCAGTGTGTGTGACAGTATCATCCTAAACCAGCAACCCTTCGCTCAACACCACCATCTACAGGCCGATGAGTGTACAGTCACTAAATGTGCACATAAATTAATTTATTTTATACCCCCCCATGGATGAAATTCTACGAAACTTAGCATACCCCCAGAGGATGTCAAGTTAATCATACACATGAAATATGGTGCAGTTCTGAACATCTCAACTGAAGATAGGGGCGATTAAAGTAGAATAATATTGCATTTTCATTTTTTATGGGAGGGGCGTAAATCACAAATGAGTGATTATGGGCTTGGTTGATGTGGGCCCTTAAGACCAACATACCATAAAAATTTCTTCATCCTCGGTGCCACGGTTCAGGTAGTTATGTAGGAAAAACTGCATTTTTGGGGTTTGGGGGGGCCCAGCTCGGGGGGGGAGTGGCCCCCGGGGACCAAACGAAATTTTTCCGTAAAAGTCTAGTGGGGCTACATGCCCACAAAATTTCATGTTCCCCGGTGTTTCAGTGTCCCTGGTATCGTTGACGAAAAATTCAGTAGATGACGGGGAAAAAAAAACAAAAAAAACTTTGACAATCGATTATGGGCTAGATTGATGTGGGCCCTTAAGACCAACATACCATAAAAAAATTAGTCATCCTCGGTGCCACGGTTCAGGTAGTTATGTAGGAAAAACTGCATTTTTGGGGTTTGGGGGGCCCCAGCTCGGGGGGGGGGGGGGGGGAGTGGCCCCCGGGGACCAAACGAAATTTTTCCGTAAAAATCTAGTGGGGCTACATGCCCACAAAATTTCATGTTCCCCGGTGCTTCGGTGTCCCTGGTATCGTTGACGAAAAATTCAGTAGGTGACGGGAAAAAAAAAAAAAAAAAAACTTTGACAATCCCTATATGACCGCTTTCGCTAGCTACGCTAGCGCCGGTCATAATTATCATATTACGCTCAATGTCTAGATAGAGAGTGAGAGAGAAGCCATTGCCCCGGTGCCATCATCCACTGATGATATTTGTCTGTTTACAGGTATGTTGTTTAATTAGTTATGTTCTTGAAAGAAAAGAGATCTAGTTGACTGTTGATAAACATGTATTGTACATGGTGTTTTAAGGGGTAAGAATCCATTTTGATGATTCGCGCTGTGCGTGGTGAGGCCTGCACGTGGTATGGTGCTAAATGTCTATTGAATGTTTCATTTTCTAATTTTCATCTTCATTTTTTTATTATATTATGTTATATCATATGAATATTTGAATTAATGCATGTTTAAATGTAATCTAGTATATAAAATATTGTAATATATTACTTGTAATGTATTATACACTATTTTGAGTGCGTTGAGAAGAATGTTAATGTGATGTATCACACGGAAGACAAGAAATTTATATATTGTCATTAGCTTTTTATTTACATGTATTTATTTTTATTTTATTTTTTATTTTATTGTACAATTTGGTCAGTCTATTTGCGCAAGGCTGATGAGCGCATGCACGTCACTTCTCTCGTGAACATTCTTCTGAGAGTGAGAGAGAAGCCATTGCCCCGGTGCCATCATCCACTGATGATGTTTGTCTGTTTACAGATTAAAAATACTGGATCTCATCATTGAGTGGTCGTTTGGTCCTTGTGTGTCAGAGAGTCCGTTCCAGACATGCTACAAAAGCAGGATGTGGTGGTTCATAATGGTGTTTTTAATATTCCAGTGGAATGCAAGAAGCTTAATTGCTAATGGACAATAGTTTAAAAAAATCATCTCTGATCTGGATAAAAGACCAGATATTATATGTATGCAGGAGACATGGCTCAAACCTCAGTTAAATTTAGTTTTACAAGAGTATCAATTAATTAGGAAAGATAGGAAAAAAGGTAATGGAGGTGGGGTAGCAACATTTATAAAACAAGGGGTGGGATACAGGAATGTAGAAGTGAGTGAGGATCAAGAGTTGTTGATGATGGAAGTATGGGAAGGGAATCAAAGTATTAAAATAATTAATTTTTATAATCCATGGGAAAAGTTATGTAAGAAAGCAATGGAAAGAATAAGAGGTAATACTAATCAGAAGGTAGTATGGTGTGGTGATTTCAATGCACATAATACATTATGGGGGAGTGTTAAAACAGATTATAATGGGTTGATAGTGGAAGAAATGCACATAATACATTATGGGGGAGTGTTAAAACATTATAATGGGTTGATAGTGGAAGAAATGCTAGATTGGGGACAGTTAGTATGTATTAATAATGGAAGTATAACAAGAATAGATGTGAGTAATGGGCGTATTTCAGCGTTAGACATTACTCTAGTTTCAGAAAGTCTAGCTAGAAAATGTGAATGGAATGTAATCAAGCAAAGTTCGGGAAGTGATCACTATCCAATATGGTGTCAAATTGGTGTGGATATTGTACAAACCGTGGTGGAGAGAATGCCAAGATGGAAATTTAAGGAAGCTAATTGGGAGCTTTTTAAAGAACTGTGTAATAACAATATGAATGAAATGGGAGAAATAGAAGAGTTAAGTATGAAAATAACTAAAGTGTTAAGAAATACGGCAGAGGAAGTAATAGGAAAAAAGACAATTATAAGTAGTAGTAAAGCAGTCCCGTGGTGGAATGAAAAATGTAGTAAGGCAGTGAGGGAAAGAAATAAAGCAATGAAGAAAGCCAGAAAAACTGTATTGTTTACTGATTACATTATTTTTAAGAGAGCTCAGGCTATGGTAAGGAGAGAAAATAAGAATAGCAAAAAGAATGTTCGGGAGAGAATATTGCAATAGAATAGGGGAAGACATTGACATAAATGATGTTTGGAACATGATTAGGAAGATGGGAGGGATCCAGAGAAATATTAATATTCCAGTTTTAGTAGGAAATGGGAAAATAGCGATAAACGATAGTGATAAAGCAGAGATGTTAGTGGAAGCATTTGTAAAAGTGCATAGTAATGATAATATTACAGATAATATGAAGAAGTATAGGGAACAGAAAGTGAAAGAGAATGAGCATATATATGAAAAGAAGATTCCATCAGGAAGTTAGACTCAAAATTTACTTTATTTGAGTTAAAGAGAGCACTTGTAGGGGTTAAACATACTTCCCCAGGAAAGGACGAAATCTGTTATGAGATGATTAAGCAATTGTCAGATGTATCATTGAATATAATTTTAAGACTTTTTAATAAAATTTGGGATTCAGGGAATATTCCTGTGAATTGGAAACATGGAGTAATAGTTCCAATCGCTAAACCTGGAAAAGATCATTCCCAGCCAGTTAGTTATAGACCTATTGCTTTGACATCCAATTTATGCAAACTTATGGAACGGGTGGTTATGAATAGGTTGACGTATGAAATGGAGAGTAAGAGTATTCTGTCAGCGTTTCAAAGCGGATTTAGAAAAGGGCGAAATACGATGGACTCAATTCTGAGTTTGGAGGCGGAAATTCGAAAAGCTCAAATTAATAAAGAAATGTTGGTGGGAGTCTTTTTCGATGTTGAAAAGGCTTATGATATGTTGTGGTAAGAAGGGCTGTTAATGAAATTGGAAAGTTTGGGATTTGAGGGAAAATGTATAACTGGATTTCAAGTTTTTTGTTTGGAAGAACGATTCAAGTTAGAGTGGGGTCTGGATATTCTAGGAGTTTCTCAATTGAGAATGGAACTCCCAGGGGAGTGTGAGCAGCCCTATTCTTTTTAACTTCATGATTAATGATATATTTAGTAATATTGAGACTGGAATAGGAAGATCATTGTATGCAGACGACGGGGCATTGTGGAAAAGGGGGCGTAATATGCCATTTGTAGAAAATAAAATGCAAAAAGCAGTGAAGGAGGTGGAGAAATGGGCAAATTTGGGGTTTTCGGATGTGGTTAAAACACAAGTAATTTGTTTTTCAAATAAGAAAAGTAATGTTAAATATTTAAATGTATGGTAATCAGCTGGAACAAGTTAAAGTAGTAAGATTTCTGGATATGTGGATGGATTATAAATTAAATTTTGGAGTTCATATTCAGAAATTGATAGAAACGTGTAAAAAAGGAATAAATGTTTTAAGATGATTGTCAGGTGCCGATTGGGGGGCAAGTTGGCAGTCACTGAAAATAATTTACTATGCAGTGATCAGGTCAAATATAGACTCTATTCTGCTAATAAAACTTTACTTAAAAAAATACAAGTAATACAAAATCAGGCCTTGCGAATTTGTTGTGGAGCATTTAGATCCTCTCCGGTAGTATCACTACAAGTTGAATTAGGAGAATTACCGTTGGAACAACATAGACTTCAATTGAGGATGAGATACTGGTCTGGTGTATGTGGACATCAGGAAAGTCATCCAGTAAAAATACTTCTGAAGGAGTGTTGGGAGTATGAATACAAAGAAATAGCAAGCTTTGGTTGGGTAGTAGGGAAGGAGGCAAACAGCTTGGGATTGAAAGAATATTTAATAGCCCCTTCTGTTCCAATACCAGCAGTTCCCCCTTGGATGTATCCTATGCCATTAATTGACTTACAAATACATAAAGAAATAAATAAACCAATAAGCATACCAACTGAGTTAGTAGTTAAACAGTTTGTAAATCGAGAGTATTATTCAATACTACAGGTATTTACAGATGGGTCAAAGGAACCAAAGTCTGGTAGAACTGCAGCAGCAGAATTCATTCCTACATTTAATATAAAAATTGCAAAAAGAATATCGGATCATGTGTCATTATTTACTACTGAATTACTAGCTATCATATTAGCACTACAGTGGATTGAAGAAGTTCAACCAGCAAGAACTATATGTACTGATTCAATGGCTGCTCTCACTAGTCTTATGAGCAGAGGTGGAAAGAGTACTGAAAATTTGTACTCAAGTACAAGTACAGTTACATTGCTGAAATAATACTCAATTACAAGTAAAAGTACTGGGGTCAAAAAAGTACTTAAGTAAAAGTACAAATTACTCTTCTCAAAAACTACTCGGAGTACTAGTTACTAGTTTTTAGCTGGCGATAGTTAATGTATTACCAATAAATATTCAACCAAATCATAGATTTATGTAGAAAATAGCTACTTTTAACACGTTTTTACCTTATTGTCGAAGGACATTAATTAGTGGTCATGATACTGGAATTTCTAACTTCAATATGACACCTTGAAATATGTCAGTATTCAGTAGGCCTAGCCTATAATTTTTAATACCATCGGGAAAACTACCACATACTAAATATTTTAATATCTACATTTTTGTCCATCCATTTTGTCAAGGCAATCATTATTTTCAAGCATCCAAAAGCACATCACTCATTGTAACAGTAATGTTTAAATGTTAAATGTTTAAACAGAATGGAAAAGTTTAATTCAAGTCTTCTGAAGAGACACGTCCACTTTATACGGTGAGATTTTAATTTGGGCTTTTGTTTACATATTTAAAAATTTATCAATAACCATTACAATAATCTAACTTAAATATTTACTCACTCAAGTGTATTTGTCTTTACAATAGGGTAACGTTAACTGTTGCAATAGCTCACACACAGCACAAGGAAGCTTGATTTCAAACTGAATTTAATTTGCAAAAAAGACTAGATTTTTCATAACTTTTGACAACGTTTAATTTAAGAGCATGGAGAGATTGGAGCTGGACGTCATTTGAGTCTGCAGTGAGAACCACTTGGAGAGATTCGCGAATCGCGATTGCGATATGACAGTCCGAGAGCGCACACTCAATATCCGAGTCCAGTTCATTCGTATATTGAGAGCTCGCGTCCAGTTTTCTGCGATTACATGAATGTGCCCTCGCGTTATAATATTGCACTCGTGTCATTTGCCATTAAAATATGCCATAGAAACTTGCAGGTATTAATAAAATTATGCGTAATAGGCCTACCTGCAGTCCCGCGCTGAGAGGAGGCGGGTGTGTCAAACTCGCTGTCGTTGAGATGAGAGAATGAGAACGCGCAGCTGGTATTGTATCGGTGTATTGGCCAAAATGAGCATTGACAGATATTTAAGTATTGATATGTATCAAAATATAGATATTTTGACAATAGCCTACTACTATGTAGATTGTTGTTTCTCCAAACTTTCAGTCCAGCCATTAATCACTCAGCTCCAAGCCTCCTTCACTTATGATCAGCTCTTCAAAACCTGCTGCGACTGCGGCGGCTTTAATTCAGTCCAAATATCAGGGGTTTTATTGGTCCGTTTACGATCGAATATTTTTATTGGCTACCGAAATGCCGGTCAAAGATATCAATTCAAATTGTAGGCCTACTCAGTAACGAAATGTGATTTTACAAGTAGCGAAGTAGATTACTTAGTTTAATATGTATTTGAGTACAAGTAAAATTACAGATTAAAAAATATACTCAAAAAAGTACAAGTACCCAAAAAAACGACTTAATTACAGTAACGTGAGTAGTTGTAATTCGTTACTTCCACCACTGCTTATGAGGTGGAAAATCTGAATCTCGGCAAGATTTAATATTTGAAGTTTTGCAATGTTTATTTAGAGCAAGGCAGTTAGGGGTGTTGGTATTCTTCCTCTGGGTGCCAGCACATGTGGGTGTGGATGGTAATGAGGAGGTAGACAAGTTGGCAAAGAAGGCATTAAATCATCCACAAATAGAAGTTAATGTACCACTAAGTAAATCAGAAATCAAGAGATTAATAGCAATTGAAATTAGTAAAAGATATGGAATAGTGACTCTAAAGGAAGACATCTTTATCAAATTCAGGAACGGGTTGGAAATGAGAGGACAAGATATGGAAATAGGAATAAAGATGTCATTATTACAAGGTTAAGAATTGGTCACACTGCATTAAATTATAGTCTTTATAAAATAGGGAAGCATGATACAGGAAACTGTGATAATTGTGAGGATTTAGAAACAGTGCAGCATATTCTTTTAGAAAGTGCTGCATATGAAAGGGAGAGACAACAGTTAAGTCAAGAGTTACGATGGATGGGAGTTGATACAATTTCAATAAAAGTATTGTTAGGAAATGGGTCAAGACAATCAAGAATTCATGAATTAATATTTAAATATCTAAATAAAACAGGAATAATAAATAGATTTATATATTTTTTTCTCCCAAAGCCAAGTATACTCCACACTCCAGATCAGTAGGTGGCGGAAATGCACCATTTATGTTGGTCTGCCAATCCGCCATTAAACACCAGAAGAAGAAAAAGAAAAGTTTCAGCGTCGAGTCTTCTGAGGTGAGGAGAGCAGTTCACGGTATTTCTCATATTTACACAACCATCACACACACTTTATACAGTTTGATTAAGCGACAGACTCATTTCTGTATTGTTTTCATCGATCACAGCGATACTTGTGCGTCTTTTCTGGCGTCTTCCTTCTGAAATAAACATTTAGTGCAGCAGCAGCGAGCATGAGGAGAATATGTTGAGTTCATTCAGACCTGAGCGAGTTTGTGTTCGTTTGTGTGATTGTCTCGATGTTTGTGTGAGAACTGTTACTGAATGTCAAGAGTTAAGAGGTAAAGTTTGAGATCTGTGAGGGGAATTGATCTCTTACTTTACGTTGAGCCTATAATGAGCCACGTGAGACATTAAATCAACTCTTAAATGTTAATATTAATAAATGAATAGCGCTTTACTCTTTGAACAATATTGCTTTGTGATGCTCTTTATTTTTAAACGTTTTATGATCAGTTTCAGCGCACACAAAATGTAATATTTTAACAATTTAAGTACTTCGTGATTGTCATAAAATGTAACTATTCAAATGTACATATTATGCTTCTGTAATTATTTATCTGTAGAGCAGTTTTACAGGCTTTTATCATGTATCCTGACTCAAATAATGTGTTTCTAACAGCAAACACTCAGAATAAAGTGAGATGATCTGCTGATGATCCTGAATGGCTTGTTGAATGCGTGTTGATAGTCTGAGGCTCATCAATATGAACAGATCTGCTGAAAACACTCTTTATTTCATGACAATAGTTCCTGTTTTCACCTCATTTATTAGATCTCCTGTAAATTCGTCATCAGTGAAGCTCCTCCCACTGCAATTCTCCAATAAATGCTGGAAAACAAGTGAAGACGAGCATCAGAGCATCAGGAAGAGCTGAAATCTGCAAAGACTGAGTTTATTAAAGAGGACAGTGAGAACATGAGTGATCCAGAACCCTGCAGAATGAAACACACTGAAGATCCTGAAGAACAAAGAGGTTGGTGTTTATTCTTCATTCATTCATGATGCTGAAGAACATTCATGTTAGAAACATTCAAGCACTTCATCACATTTAGATTTAAACAGTTACACTATTTATTTATTGTTTATTTAACAGGGACAAATGCATAGAACATTGATTTATAAAGAATACAAAGTAGATGCCATGCATACAGGTTTATAGTCATGACTAATTTGCAAACCCTGTCCCTGGTTAGGCTTGTAAAATTAAAACAGAAATTACAGAGTATTGAATTTAAAAGATTATAACTATTAAAATACATACAATAAATACATCCTATACATGCAATAAGATATGGGCTTAAATAGATGTAGAAATCTAGACACATTTAACAATACAACAACACAAAACTTTATGTTTGTATGCGTTGTGTTGTATCCTGTACAGTCAGTGTTCACACAATTGTTTCAGTTTCAGCCATTGCTGTAAATGTGCATTAAAAACCTTGAGCTCTATTAATGTTTTCCACAGTTTGCCTCTTACTGAAAATGATGTCTGACCAAATGTTGTTCTACGTTTTGCGGCTGTACAGTTTCCACTTATTGTGCCTCTAGTTCTTATTCCGCTCTTTTGTTTCACTACTAGTTCACAGAATATTTCTGGTGCAAGGTTGTTCACACACTTAAAAAGTAGGTTTAGAAATTAATAATTTACAAAATTGTCAAAACTCTAAACATTATGCTTCCTTAGAATGAGGCAATGGTGCCATCTTACAGGTTTCTGGTCCATTACTTTTAATGCCTGTTTATATAATGACCTAACGGGTGTAATTGTTGTTTGATTGGCCTGTCCCCAAACAGTAATGCAATATGGTGGATGAGTAAATATCAGAGAATGCATAAACTGCCTTAATGAGTATCTATAGTCTTATTAATGGGAAGCAGTTTAAATTTGTCTTCCTGACAGTTCTGCACAGTCTCTTTACATGTGTATCAAACTTAAGATGAGAATCTAAAGCAACCCATAGAAATGTTACTTCATGTACCTCATCTATCTCCTTCTCATCAATCTTTATTCTAAAATTTTCATTGACCTTTCCTTTTTATTGAAAAGCACATAGAGACTTTCTTATTCTGTCTTTCTGTATATACAGTGCAATGCATAAGTGAATACACCCATGCTAAAATTGACTAAAAAGAGGAATAAAAAATCATATTTTGGAAATTGAACTTAATGCCTTAATTTAAAAAATTAGGAAAAATCCAACCTTTTAGGACACCAATTTTCTTTGTGAATGAATAATGTATCGTAAATAAATAAATGTTCTTCCTTAAAATACATGGTGCATAAGTGTGTACACCCCTATGTTAAATTCCCATAG
The DNA here is from genome assembly GCF_949319135.1 of Squalius cephalus. Lineage (NCBI taxonomy): Eukaryota > Metazoa > Chordata > Actinopteri > Cypriniformes > Leuciscidae > Squalius > Squalius cephalus. Next base: position 7,862,504 of record NC_137122.1, read on the forward strand.
AGGCAGGCAGATTTTTATTTTTAAAGGCCAGTTACTTCATGGATCCAGGATACTATGCATCCTGATAAAGTTCCCTTGGCCTTTGGAATTAAAATAGCCCCACATCATCACATAGCCTTCATCATACCTAGAGATTGGCATGGTTTTATTTCAGTTAGCCTAAAAGCTAGTTTTATTTGCATTGAGAGATGATCTTATGGAAAGTACCCCATGCCAATCTCCCTCGTTCAAGGAAATTTTCAAGTGTCAGTTAGTATAAAAACAAACTCAGTAACTGATATATTTTTTATTTTGGGCAGATCAGTGAAGCTCCTCCCACACCAATTGCATCATCAATGAAGCTCCTCCCACATCAGTCACATGGTCAGTGAAGCTCCTCCCACATCAACTCTCCAATAAATGCTGTAAATTCCCATCAGCTACAAGTGAAGACGAGCATCAGAGCATCAGGAAGAGCTGAAATCTGCAAAGACTGAGTTTATTAAAGAGGACAGTGAGAACATGAGTGATCCAGAACCCTGCAGAATGAAACACACTGAAGATCCTGAAGAACAAAGAGGTTGGTGTTTATTCTTCATTCATTCATGTTAGAAACATTCAAGCACTTCATCACATTTAGATAAACAGTTCAACTATGAAATGGTACACAATGTTCTTGGTTTTTCTTCAACAAATGGTCAGTAAAGGGAGGTTTGAGAAATTTTAATATTGATTATCAACATTAGATCAAGCTAATACTATTTTATAGGGGTGCAACGGATCAAAAAACTCACGGTTCGGATCGTTTCTCGGATCAGAGTCACGGATCGGATCATTTTTCGGATCAGCAAAAAAAAAAAAAAAAAGACAAGACAAGACAAATAAACACAAGTTTTGTCTTTTTGTTTAAAGGGTGTTTTGTCTTTTTCACAAGTTTTGTCTTTTTGTTTATAGCCCAAGCTGCGGCATCGGTATCGTATCGGAAGTGAAAAAGTGGTATCGGGACATCTGTTGATGTGTTTCCACGGATGTCCCGATACCACTTTTTCACTTCCGATACCGATGCCGCAGCTTGGGCTATTTGCCGATACCGATATCAATCCGATATTTTTATTTTATTCTTGAACTAATACTACTAATAATAAAATATATGGAAGCACTTTGCTCAATTAGCCACATAAAAACATCTCACTCAAATGGAGAACAAATACTTCTCCAGTATATAGTCCACAACAACAGTTGATAATGAAAGACTGCCAGCCTTTATTCAAAAGACCTTGAGATATGTTTGGTAATTGTAGGCTACCTGAATGAATTTAAAATTAATTTGCTATATTTCAGATCAATATATTTGTTTCCTTAAAATTTTAATTAACTTTAACGTTATTCTCATCTGAATTATAAATTTATTTCTGTATAAAATGATAGCCTACTACCATTAAAAACACATTTGATTTTCTTTTTTAATCAATGTAGAATGTGTAACTTCAAAATAAACAGATTAGTGCTCTGTTTGAGGACAAGAAATGAAAACCAATGCAATATGATGATTGTCCAAAAGATGAGATAATTTTTGCTTTTAAACAGCATGTGTGTGTGTGTGTGTGTGATCGATCGCGCCCATGCCCCTCTCTCTCTCTCTCTCTCTCTCTCTCTCTCTCTGACACACACACATTCCAGCATACATCGCAGCCTGTTCATTTTGCTGCGTTTAAACAGCGTGTGTGTGTGTGTGTGTGTGATTGTTCGATCGCGCCCATGCCTCTCTCTCTCTCTCTCTCTCTCTGACACACACACACATTCCAGCATACATCGCAGCCTGTTCATTTTGCTGCGTTCACACCATACGCGAATAGAGCGTCAAATTCGTGTCTAGTTCGATGCTTGAACAGTTTGAATCCTTTCGCGCGTCCAAAGCGAATAGGACGCACCGCGCGCGTATAATGATAAAGCGAGCGTTTGAAGCGAAATAGACGCGTGTTCCAGGGAAGCCAAAATGCTCCCATACAGGGGATTTAAATGACGCCGGCGTTCAAGCTCCTCCGTTCCTCCGCTCGCCATGACCATGCTATGTGTGGACTGAACATGCGCACAACGTTTTTTTTTTCATAAATTAATCCGCGGATGACGTGTGTGCCGAACCGAAGATATTGATCCGAACGGATCACGGATCAATGATGATCCGTTGCACCACTACTATTTTAACTGATAAATAATCAATTTATTAAAAGGCAGCAAATGATCATAATATTTAAAACAGTTGTCTACTTTCTACTATTACTTTAGGGCTCACTTTCATGCCCTTTCAATTTATATTTCTTTCAATGAATTATTTTGATGTACTGAATTTTATTTAATACATTTTTCTTTCATGTCAGACCTGATGGAAGAGAGCGAGGAGAGTGAAGAACTGAGTGAAGTGAAGGAGGAGAGTGAAGAACTGAGTGAAGTGAAGGAGGAGAGTGAAGAACTGAGTGAAGTGAAGGAGGAGAGTGAAGAACTGAGTGAAGTGAAGGTGGAGAGTGAAGAACTGAGTGAAGTGGAGGAGGAGAGTGAAGAACTGAGTGAAGTGGAGGAGGAACATCATGTCAAACCTGGAGAAAAACCTCTGAGTCGCTCAAAGACTAAAAATACACTTTTAAAGAAAAGAAGAGACAAGAAATCTTTCACCTGCACTCAGTGTGGAAAGAGTTTCACAAGCAAATATGGTCTTGATGTTCACATGATGATCCACACTGGAGAGAAACCGTTTAAGTGTGATAAATGTGGGAAAGATTTCAGTCGATCATCATCCCTTAATCTTCACATGAGGATCCACACTGGAGAGAAGCCGTTCTCATGTGATCAATGCGGCAAAACATTTATCTGTGTATCAGAGCTGAAGAAACACCTGACAGTTCATACGAAGGAGAAGCCGCATTCATGTTCTGTGTGTGGAAAGAGTTTTTCACAGCTGCCAACTTTACATAGACACGAGAAAACACACACTGGTGCGAGAGAGTACATGTGCTTTGAGTGTGAGAAGACTTTTACTACAGCGGGCAGTTTAAAACTGCACCAGAGAATTCACACTGGAGAAAAACCTTACAAGTGTTCACACTGTGACAAGAGATTCAGTCAGCCAGCAAATCTGAAAACACATGAGATGAACCACACTGGAGGGAAACCGTACACGTGTGATCAGTGTGGACAGAGTTTTGCTGTTAAAAGTACACTGAATATACACATGAGAGTTCACACTGGAGAGAAACCGTTTAAGTGTGATAAATGTGGGAAAGATTTCAGTCGATCTTCACACCTTAAAGGACACATGAGGATCCACACCGGAGAGAAGCCGTTCTCATGTGATCAATGCGGCAAAACATTTATCTGTGCATCAAACCTGAAGAAACACCTGACAGTTCATATGAAGGAGAAGCCACATTCATGTTCTGTGTGTGGAAAGAGTTTTTCACAGCGGCAATATTTACATAGACATGAGAAAACTCACACTGGTGCGAGAGAGTACATGTGCTTTGAGTGTGAGAAGACTTTTACTACAGCGGGCAGTTTAAAACTGCACCAGAGAATTCACACTGGAGAAAAACCTTACAAGTGTTCACACTGTGACAGGAGATTCAGTCAGCCAGCAAATCTGAAAACACATGAGAGGATCCACACTGGAGAAAATCCTTACAAGTGTTCACACTGTGACAAGAGATTCAGTCAGTCATCACATCTGAAATCACATGAGAGGATCCACACTGGAGAAAAACCTTACAAGTGTTCACACTGTGACAAGAGATTCAGTCACTCATTACTTCTGAAATCACATGAGAGGATCCACACTGGAGAAAAACCTTACAAGTGTTCACACTGTGACAAGAGATTCAGTCAGTCATCACATCTGAAATCACATGAGAGGATCCACACTGGAGAAAAACCTTACAAGTGTTCACACTGTGACAGGAGATTCAGTCAGCCAGCAAATCTGAAAACACATGAGAGGATCCACACTGGAGAAAATCCTTACAAGTGTTCACACTGTGACAAGAGATTCAGTCAGTCATCACATCTGAAATCACATGAGAGGATCCACACTGGAGAAAAACCTTACAAGTGTTCACACTGTGACAAGAGATTCAGTCACTCATTACTTCTGAAATCACATGAGAGGATCCACACTGGAGAAAATCCTTACAAGTGTTCACACTGTGACAAGAGATTCAGTCAGTCATCACATCTGAAATCACATGAGAGGATTCACACTGGAGAAAAACCTTACAAGTGTTCACACTGTGACAGGAGATTCAGTCAGTCATCACATCTGAAATCACATGAGAGGATCCACACTGGAGAAAAACCTTACAAGTGTTCACACTGTGACAAGAGATTCAGTCACTCATTACTTCTGAAAACACATGAGAGGATCCACACTAGTGTAACGACTGAGTGCGAATCAAACACAAATGAAGCTTCCAGGTGTTTTGTTCAAACATAACTCCACACAGGACTCAACATTCCAGAACTTAAATCACCAATCCAGAGCCATAAAATCAGTCTACGCTAACCAACGAAAAACCCCAACTAAGAACTTTATGGCCATGCAAGCTTCAAAGAGATGAGCCCAACTAAAGGAAGAACGTGTCAATGTTAGATTGGTTCCAAAGACTGATTGGTTCAGAGATGGCTAAAGCTCTGTGCTCGATCAAGATAACAGCAGAGAAGCTGCTGGACTCCACACAGACACAAAGCAGACCCCAGTCTCCTTAAGGAGACCTATGAATGACCCAGTGTTGAAATCACTTCAAACCAAAGAGACTGAGACTTTGACTCTGGGATCAAGTCATTCAGAACAATTGTCGATGGACTTATAATCAAACATCATGCAACTACATAATTCTGTTGTTTTTACAATATGTGGGCATGTCTAATATGCTTAGATCCCATATAATTCATGTAATTGTTGTAACTATTAGATGCTTGAATGAAAGTGTGTCGTGCTTCCTATCGGTACGATCGTATGTTCTTAATTCAAAAGATGGCTTGAGTGAAATCTGTGTGAAATGTTCCGTATTCTTATAATAGTAATAATGTCTAAACTGTGGCCTCTTTCCTCTCTGCTAGAGCTTAGAGAGTAAGGAGAGCACAGATAAGCTTGATTTATGATAAGAGATGAAGAGAACACCACCTCCTAAATTAAGCCAGTGTCTTAATTGGTCAGTTCTCTTAGGATGCTGGACAAACATGTGAGTTTAAAAATCTTAGACCCGAACAAAGTTTGCGCGCTCTCTCGGTGAAAGAATTTTCAACAAGGTTGAAAAGGTGCGCGAAGGGAGAAGAGAACAGAAAGACAGTAACCATGTAGAAGCGCAGAGACAAAGAACCCAAATCAAGATCAGAAGAACGGGTTCAACAGCTTCATTCAAGCCATATAACTACTCTCGTCTCAATTTCCTTTCTTTTCTTAGTTTCTTATTTTCCGTTGTGAGTCTCAGTTCTAAGTTAAGTTTGTGACAAGATTTCGGCCCACGTTTCTTCTGCAAAGCCAGCTTCAACAAAGACTTTCATTCATTCGCCAGCACACCACGTGATTGGCCGCCCCAGACATCTGTTCAAGCACGAGGACATCAACCAACGAACGCCGACAAAAGGGAATCCCTACGCAACACAACACAAGTAACCTCCAGACCAAAAGCTGAACTGGTGTATTGTATTGATTTAATAACCCACCTAAGAAGGGTTAAATTAATAATTGATGGTTCGTTCAGGTTATGTCTTATAAGTGCATAGAATCTTGGGATTTCATCATCTCAATCTTTCCTCACTCTCTTCCTTTCTGTAACTCGTGTGTGTGCGCGTGTGTTTGTGTTAGATATTAGTTTTAGTCTGTGTTAGAATAATCAATAAAGTCTTGTATTTTTAAAGAGAAGTGTTACTTGTGTTATGTGCTTACAACATTAATGTCTTAAACTGCTGATCTAAGTTACCTTGTTAACTATAGTGTTTCACTATAGTTTGGATATTTATATCCGTTGAAGAATTACAGCCAGTTCAAATGAACCGCGAACGAGTCATTTGCTCGGTTGTAATAAGTGATTCTTTCGAATTCCCTATAAATTAATCAGTAATCCCTTTGAGCTAAATTGACCAGTCAGAATCACTCTTATTAACCCTACAGGGACATAAGATTGAATATCTTGCCTTCAACACCTGACCCAGCTGTGCTGCATGTCATGTGGTTTTCAATCAATTCACACCAATTTCTCTCTCGTCTTTGCAGAGAATTATAAACAAGCTAAAACCCACTGGCTCCTCTCTTGACGTAATTCCTCCTCGCCTTGTTAAAATGTGAAAACCTTTTAGAATTTAATAAATAAATGTCTTGAATCAGGAACTGTACCTGATAATTTAAAAACACGATTATTTAGCTAAGCCAAAATTGTGGAATTTTCTGCCGGTTATTTGTCACGTTTTGGGTTTGTTCATGTCATGTTTCCATGTCTGTCATGCGATTCCCTGTTTGTCATGTGATCCTGCCATGTGTCTTTTCTTTGTCTGATCATTGTTCACAGGTGTCCCTTGTCTTGTCATTAGTCTGTGTATTTAAGCCCTCATGTTTGCCATGTGTCTTTATGTAGCCGGTCAATTTAGGCATTTGAGTTTTTTATTTAATTTCATTTTTTTTTATGTGTAATAAGAAATGTATATACTGTTAACTTCAGCAAAACTTGTTTTCAATGTACTGTTCTCAATGGTTCCGATCGAGAGTTCCTATTAATTGTTGTATGTGGGGCTTTAATTAGTGGGACACCTACGGAAACTATATCGCTTCTCCTTTAAGTGTTCGCGCTCAGACGCATGGTGTATGCAGACGGGGAAGCGGAGGTAGTTTTTCTCTCTTCTATTTGTCTTGTATTGACTGATTTTCGGTAATGAAATCACTTTATTTATGATGTCAAAACACTGTTAAGAGGTTATGTCATAATGTGTATCAGTGTGATTCGATTATTTTCTTTGTAAGTTGCTCTTTTAACCGCGTTAAAGTTAGAGCCTCATTTTCACGTGCGTCTTTCAATGCAGGAATGAGAGAGTAGGCCTTCTCGAATGTCCCTAATTGTGCCTCACTACTCTGTTTAAGGTATGTTTTTCCAATTTGTGATCTTTCACTTGACTGTTTACTATGTAAAGTGTGAGTTAAACTTGATAGTTGTGTAACGTTACCTCCAGTATATACTAGGGCTAATTTCATACTAAAATGCCTTGTGTATATCTTCAAGCAATGAGACTGTTTGTGTAAAAAAGGAACTTTATTATACACACAGTAGTTCAACAATCAGTTTAAAGAACACCTGTTTCTGAGGGAAGTGCTGTCCTTGTGGAACCTGCAAAGTCTCAGTCACATAAGAACATTGTCATTGGGCGGGTGGTAGCATCCATGAGTGGTGACAGATGGGTGCCAGTCAAGGTGCTAAATGCTACAGAAAAGCCCATAACATTGCGGAGGAACACCAAGTTGGCTGACGTATACCCTTGTGTAGCTTTGGAGGACTTGGATATCAGTCCCCAGCATCTATCCAGTAATGAGCTGAAAGTCATGAACCAAACTACAGGTGTTTCAGTCGCTGACAGTGGGTTCCCTGATTCAAGTCTCTGCGATAGACTGCGCAAACTCGGTTTAAGCGACCTTGATGTTGAATCTTGCGAGGTGTCACCGCATTGGAAGGAACAACTTGTGCAGCTGATATGCAAATACGAGGATGTGTTCTCAAAGAGTAAATTAGACTGCGGCAAAGCGAAGGGTTTCTCTCACCGAATACATCTGGCGGATAGTCACCCCTTTAGACTGCCTTACCGACGTGTGCCACCAGCCCATTACCACAAGCTCAGACATGTTCTTTCAGAAATGGAGGAGCTTGAGATAATCCGTAAATCCTCAAGTGAGTGGGCCTCCCCGCTAGTGCTCGTCTGGAAGAAAAGCGGAGACTTACGCATCTGTGTCGACTATCGATGGCTGAATGCCCGAACTACTAAAGACGCCCATCCTTTGCCACATCAGGCTGATTGTCTAGCTGCGCTTGGCGGCAATGCCATATTAAGTGCTATGGATCTTACCTCAGGATTCTACAATATAGAGATGGCGGAGGAAGATAAAACATTCACTGCGTTCACAACACCAATGGGACTCTATGAGTTCAACCGACTCCCTCAAGGTTTGTGCAACAGTCCTGCAAGTTTTATGCGTCTCATGATGGGCATATTCGGGGACCAGAACTTTCTTACTATTCTCTGTTACCTAGACGACCTCCTAGTATTTGCACCAAATGAGAGTGTGATGATGGAAAGGCTCGAGGTGGTGTTCAGCCGCCTGAGAACCCATGGTCTAAAACTTGCCCCGAAAAAGTGCCACCTGCTACGTCGGAGTGTACGGTTCCTAGGTCATGTGATTGATGAGAGAGGGGTAACGGCCGACCCCGACAAAGTTCAAGCCATTACAGCGATATCCGAAACAGACCTTATGATGGAAGATGGGGTTACGCCGTCTCAAAAAAAGGTAAAGTCGTTCCTGGGCATGGTTATGTTTTATCAGCGATTCATACAGAACTGCTCTAGCATAGCTAAACCCTTGTTCGCACTGACCGCTGCACCGAGGGGACAAAAGATTAGCGGAACAAAGCCATCTGCCTTCAGGAAGCTGAACCCAAGCGATTGGAAGAGGGAACAGCGTGACTCCTTCAATCAGCTAAAGTCAGCCCTTTTGGAGTCAGTAGTGCTTGCACACCCAGATTTCAACCGCCCTTTCATCCTGTCAACAGACGCCTCTCTGGATGGATTGGGCGCTGTACTTTCTCAAGTCTCGGAAGGCGAAACTAGAGCACGTCCTGTCGCTTTCGCTAGTAAGGCCCTTTCACGTGCACAAAGCAATTACCCTGCCCACCGCTTGGAGTTCCTGGCTTTAAAGTGGTCTGTCTGCGACAAATTCAGCCACTGGCTGAAAGGCCATTCCTTCACCGTATGGACGGATAATAATCCGCTAACCTGCGTGTGAGCAGAGGTGGGTTGCCAAGTTGGCACCATATGACTTTAGTATCCAGTACATCCCTGGGAGCAAGAACGTGGTGGCAGATGCCATGAGTCGACAACCTTTTGTCCAAAGACGTGCAAGTCGGAGGTTGGTAACAGAACCTTACGCGAGACTGCTGGAGGAGGCCAATCACTTCAAAGAGGACGTAGTACAGCACGCTTTCAGAATCAGTGCTAAGTGTCAAAGTGTTGAACCCCCTGTCTCTGACCAAGAGCCAAATGATTTCTCGTTCTCCTCAGATGTAGTGTCAGCCATACTGATGAACCAGGTAGAGTGGAGTGCAGGGCCAAAGGGAGAAGTGCATTATTGGCTGGCTCAGGATGTGCACAATTTGGTTCCAGCTGGTCAAAGTGCGCTGCCAGTATTTACACTGAAAGAGCTTCAGGATAAACAGTCAGAAGATCCTGTTTTGGCACGAGTTCTTTCTTATGTCTCCCGTGGCAGAAGGCCATCAAGACGCGAGAGGACAAAAGATTCGCTGAAGATCCTGAAGACTCTTAAACAGTGGGAGAGATTGAAAATGTTGGATGGGGTTCTGTATCGTGTGTGCAAAGATCAGCTAACAGGAAAGAAACGTTGGCAGTACGTCGTCCCAGCTTCACTCACCCAACAAGTCCTGCGGGGAGTACATGACTATGCTGGTCATCAGGGCCAGGCCAGAACACTTCACTTGACCAGGGAAAGATTCTTTTGGGTAGACATGGAGCGAGATGTCAGAGAGCATGTCAGATGCTGTAAGCGCTGCGTGGTGAGCAAGACACCTGAGCCAGAAGCAAGAGCCCCACTCGAGAGTGTTAAGACAACCAGGCCTCTAGAGCTGGTGTGTATAGACTATTGGTCTGCAGAAGATCGCAGAGGTGGAAGTGTTGATGTGTTGGTGATTACAGACCATTTCACCAAAATGGCACACGCCTTTGCATGCAAAAACCAAACAGCCAGGCAAGTAGCTCGCCAACTGTGGGACAGATATTTCTGCATCTATGGATTCCCAGAGAGGATCCATTCAGATCAGGGTGCGAACTTCGAGAGTGAACTGATCCAGGAGTTGATGCAGATTGCAGGTGTCAAGAGGTCGAGAACGACGGCTTATCATCCCATGGGGAATGGTCACACTGAGCGGTTTAATCGCACACTAGGCAGTATGATACGAGCCTTACCCCCAAGAGTTAAGCAAAAGTGGCCTCAGATGTTACAAACGCTGACATTCACCTATAATTGCACCGCTCATGAATCAACGGGTTACGCACCATTCTATCTGATGTATGGAAGGATCCCTCGTCTGCCAATAGATGTTATGTTCCGTAGTGTTGGAAGAGATGACAACATCACAGACTATGGCAGCTACGTTGCAAAAATGAGAGACGATCTCAAGGAGGCTCTTAACCTTGCTCAGGCTAATGCTAGTGCAAGTCAGCAACGACAGACCGAATACTACAATAAGAGAGTGAAGGGATGCGACATTGAGGAAGGAGACAGAGTACTGTTAGCCAACAAGGGTGAAAGAGGACGGAGAAAACTGTCTGATAAGTGGGAATCAGTGCCCTATGTGGTGGTTTCTAAAGACCCTAGATGCCACACTTATCGTGTTAAGAATATCAGTACGGGTCAAGAGAAGGTAGTACACCGTAACCTTATGTTGCAAGCCAACTTTCTGCCTCTTGAGGAAGGAGAAATTGAAGATGAGTCTCTCCACTATGACTCCCTAACCAGCCAGGAGCAGTCAGGTGAAGCTTTGACACAGAATTCTGCACTGGGGAGCGACCTTCCTGAAACAGAGCGTACTGCTTCCTTACCTGACACAGATAATTCGGTGGAAGGGCGATTAGATGCAGGAGAACAGGAGAGTGTAATGGATCCTGGAAAGCCTGAGAGTAAACCAGCCGATTCTGACCCAGGGTCTGAAATTAATTTCCCTCAGTCTGACTCCCAAATCATCCCATCAAATCTTACAGACTCTCAAGACCAAGTGCGTGCAGTTGACGCAATGCCCAGTGCTAGAGAGCAGTTGAGATCCACCAGCACCCTGTCCATCTCTAGCGCACCCCCTAATGTATCTGAAATAGTGACCCAGGTACAAACACGGGTTGGTAGGTTAGTTAGACCGGTAAACAGACTGATTCAAAATATGACTCAAAGAACAACTCACAACGCAGTTAAAGATGTGACCCAGGTACGAACACGGGTTGGTAGGTTAGTTAGACCGGTAAACAGACTGATTTAAAATATGACTCAAAGAACAACTCACAACGCAGTTAAAGATGTTTCTAAGTCTCTTTTATTTTAAGAGGTTTTAAGTTATGTGGGCCCAGTAATAAGAATGTGAGGCAACAACAAAAAAAAGTGTAAATTAAGTCACATTGAGTGGTGTATAAGGCACCTCTTGAGCAAAAGAATATCTGAGAGCCTGATCAACTTTCTTATGTTCTTTTTCCCGTGAGTGTCGGGAAACATGAATGTTGTATGACAGAATGATGTTGTCAAGTAACAATCTAATTACCCTAGTTGCTCCTTTATTCAACACAAAGGTGCAAGCTCAAGTTTTGTGAAGTTAAGGGGGAAGTATGTAGCCGGTCAATTTAGGCATTTGAGTTTTTTATTTAATTTCATTTTTTTTTATGTGTAATAAGAAATGTATATACTGTTAACTTCAGCAAAACTTGTTTTCAATGTACTGTTCTCAATGGTTCCGATCGAGAGTTCCTATTAATTGTTGTATGTGGGGCTTTAATTAGTGGGACACCTACGGAAACTATATCGCTTCTCCTTTAAGTGTTCGCGCTCAGACGCATGGTGTATGCAGACGGGGAAGCGGAGGTAGTTTTTCTCTCTTCTATTTGTCTTGTATTGACTGATTTTCGGTAATGAAATCACTTTATTTATGATGTCAAAACACTGTTAAGAGGTTATGTCATAATGTGTATCAGTGTGATTCGATTATTTTCTTTGTAAGTTGCTCTTTTAACCGCGTTAAAGTTAGAGCCTCATTTTCACGTGCGTCTTTCAATGCAGGAATGAGAGAGTAGGCCTTCTCGAATGTCCCTAATTGTGCCTCACTACTCTGTTTAAGGTATGTTTTTCCAATTTGTGATCTTTCACTTGACTGTTTACTATGTAAAGTGTGAGTTAAACTTGATAGTTGTGTAACGTTACCTCCAGTATATACTAGGGCTAATTTCATACTAAAATGCCTTGTGTATATCTTCAAGCAATGAGACTGTTTGTGTAAAAAAGGAACTTTATTATACACACAGTAGTTCAACAATCAGTTTAAAGAACATTTATATGTGCATTTAAGTGAATTTAACGTGTGTATGTTAACTTTCTCAAATTTTTTATTTTATTTCCATTTATTTTCCTTGTGAGTGCTGTCCTGTTATGTGGGGTAATTCAGCACCATTGTTTACATGTTAAATGCTATATAATGCCTTTGTGAAGTGTTCGCGCTCAGACGCATGGTGTATGCAGACGGGGAAGCGGAGGAATGAGAGAGTAGGCCTTCTCGAATGTCCCTAATTGTGCCTCACTACTCTGTTTAAGGTGAATAAATATCCCAGAGTATCATCACTTCAATCGTTGTGTGGTCGTGTTTCCATGGTGTCCTGTGGTTACCACTTGAAGTCTGCTACATTTGTCAAGTATTGTTTCTTACCACTTTCATATAATGTGCATAAATGTGAATCTCTGAACATTCTTAAAGGGATAGTTCACTTTGAAATTAAATTTTGGTATGTTTTAGCTTACCTCAAGGGCATCCAAGATGTAGGTGTCTTTTTTTTCCACAGTAGTTTCAATTTTGATATTTTTAGGTCAAACCGTTCTTGTCTGTCAGTCATTTCATGCAGGTCTGTGGTCACTGTCTCAAAGAGCGTGCACAGAGTCCAAATTAAACAATTCCCCATCGTAAGTACACATTGATGGCCTAAGACACGAAACGAGCGGTTTATGTGAGAAAACGAACAGTATTTATATAGTTTTTACCTCTAATCAGTCACTAGAAAATTTTGACTTGGAGAGGCTAATATCTCGCCAATATCTCGATTGAACAGTACAATTTTTTTAATTACTGTAAATTGTTTTTCTATTCATGTTCCAAAGGTTGTAGTACGTTCCTAATGATAGTCAGGTGAAATTTTGCATTATTCACCTGTAGTAAGTCACCAAAAACCCGTTTGGTTAATTACAGTATTTTTTGTATAAAATAATAATTGTTTACTGTAAATAGGCTACATGAAGGGAGGTATTTGAACAATTTCTCCTGTAGTAAGCCAGTCTAGTCACTAGAAACATACTACAACTAGGGGTGCACCGAAATTTCGGTCGCCGAAATTTTCGGCCGAAAATGCCATTATCGGTTTCGGGCCGAAATAAAAAAAACTGCCGAAAACGTAAACCAAAAGTGAATGCACCCGCCCCTCCCATCCGTGCGCAAGCGCTTACCCACACAGCAGGAGACTCCTAAACGGATCCGCGTTCAAGTCGCCAAACCCGCGTGACTGTCACATTCGTTATGGCACCGCCCAGAGGATCAGCTCCGCCTCCGGGCGGCGCCGTAAAATCTACTGTCAAACAGCGGATCCAGAGCGGACCCATGTCGGATCCTCGGACGCGCACGCGCCTTTTCTGTAACGGGTGAACTACGCACACACACCAAGAGCCGATATCAGTCGAGACTTTCTTCGCTGGGACACGGTTGCGCTGAACCCTCTTTTGAGTAAGTATTGATTTATTGCGACATTCACAGTAAACATTGTTTTTTAATCGTCGTGTACTAATGATTGTAATGACGTTGTTTGACATTAGGACAACTTTAGCATGTTCACTCGTGGTATAATGGTTTAGCGCTATAGCTTTTAGCTAGCTGTGCATTATTAAGTTTGCATTTTGGCAATTTTTGTCCCGTGTAGTGTCTATCTGCCATCCTCTTTATACTGAAAATTAAGCTTCGGCATTTTAATCACTGTTTGAGTCGGTTCAGACAACTAATGGGTATTGGCGCCTGTTTGAACGTCAAAAAGTACGGGCTTATCTGCTAATGTTAGCTAACGTTACCGTCTTACCTTGAAACCATCCAGCAAATTGACGGTACTGTATGTGATTAACGTCACCGCTCATTTTACACAGTTTAAAAACTAAACAAAACGCTAAGTGAACATAGCTACGTTTTTCATGTTGGTTTTGAGCGCGTCTCCCCCGCAGCGGGGAGACACGGGCAGAGGGACCGCAGAGAGTTCACTAACGTGGAGTTCACTAACTTTCTTGTGTCGTCTGGGGTTTGATAAACAGTAAATTCATCAAATTCAGTGTCCACAATGCTATTTTCCATGTCATACTCCACGGGACCCACGTGAGTGCGGATTTCATGTCGCGGCTTTCGTCGCTGTCACTTTGCCTATTTATATTCTAATATATTAATATAAATAAGATTGAGTGACAAGTAGTACTCGCCATTCAGTAACGTTAGAGCAGACAGCTCTGCAGTCGTGTAATTACGACTTTATGACTTTTCATAAACAGCTGAAGACCTGTGACTTGCATTTATTCATAGCAGACGCTTTTATCCAAAGCGACTTACAAATAAGACAAATAAAAGCAGTTAAACTAACAGTAGGACAACAAGTGCTATGACCCTTCTCAATTAAATTTGTGTTCCCTTTCGAGAGGTCTCTTGTATATTGCGTAAGGCAAAACTCCTTTTCTCGAGAATATTGAAGCCACATTTTTAAATAACGCAGTGAAGCTGCACAGCAACTGTGTCTAGCGCGGTCATTGGCTGTTGCGCAGCAACTGCATGGACCTTTGGTGAGGCGGCTCAGACGCTTGAACCAATCAGGACAGCTGCCCGCCAAAATGGGTAGCTGCCCAACCGGAAGCCCTGCCAAATTAGGAGGGACCTGCTATTTTGTGGCATCCAATCAGTATCGTCCAACGTAGCAGCAACCAATCACATGTAACTGGAAGTCAAGCGACATTTTAATAAATATACAATATGATTACGCCATACTAGGCATTTCTTTCTGTACATATATTTCATTATTTAACAAACATGTACACTCATTCATAAATTATATTTATAAATGTACAAATTTATAATTTCAAGTTTAGCTTAATGTTTTGTTTTTTTGTATTATGTCTATGATCTTCGTTAACTTACTTGATTTATATTTGATAAAGCTTTTTTAATCAAATAATATAAAATAATTACTAATAGAAGAAGTCCTATTTTATTTAAATATGTGCTAAAATTGTATATAAATTGATATAATAACTTATTTGCCTGGCTAAAAGCGGCATCCACTGGACACTTGTGCATGCTTTAGTCCATGTTATTCTTTTTTTGATGATTAATAAATACCCCTTTTCTTTCTTTCTACATTAAGGATGCCTTTTCATCTAATTGAATTTCAAGCGAGCGGTACATTGCTGTTGTGCCAATTGACTGGTACGACGACGGGATGGTGTACTGGCCCAGCTTTAAGAGCACTGAACGTGTGAAAAGGGCAGCTGCTAACAAGAAGAAGCATGAGCCAAACTGGCCAAGATATGATGTAAAGGTCGTCAGAACTTGTGGTATGCCAATTCATAAAATTCTTTTTTAAAAATAATTTCATGGTTGCTTCTCCTTCTGCTTGGAATAAAGTATTATTTCTATGTTCTGAAAATGCACATGAAATTGTCTTTGCCTTGTAGTGTTTAAAATTTTCCATTTATATCTACTGATGATATTCTTGGCCAGGTCTCTTTTGTAAGATATATTTTGTGTTCTCAATGATACCAACCTGGTTAAATAAGATGACAATAACAATAATTATTAAAATCATCATCATCAATAATAATAATATTATGTGCAGCTCTACAGCTAATTTGAAACTCATGTTCATTTTAACATTTTCAATTTTAGACAACTACAAAGACGCCATTAGGCTTATGACTCAATATCAGACCGGCTGCAACACCTCTGAGCTACAGTCTGATGCAGAGCAGGACGGTGCGCTGCCAGAGAAAAGACCCAGGAAGCCAGTGTAAGGGTGTTCTGTCTTGTTTTTGTTTTGTTTCTACAGTAATAGGAAGGTTATTTCCCGTAGCATTCAAAAATAGGCCAGAGATGCTTGTACTATATGTATATTTGGCAATTTTGGGATTGCAATAACCATAATGGTTACTTAACAGCCATCGTTTTGGGGACTCTGATGAGAGTGAAAAATAGCCAGAAAATGGTGACTTTGCATCTCTGAGGATGCCACAACCTTCCAACTTGCCTGGTGTATCAGTTGAAGCCTCAAACCCAAGCCAATTGCACTGGCAGAGTAAGGAATAATCTCTTAACATTGAAATAACAAATCATAATATTAATATTATGGTTACCATTCTTAGTGCTAAAGATATTCCCCTCTCCTTGTATCCATTCCTTCAGCGCCACCATCTCGCCGAGTGCCAAGCATAGCATTTCTCCCATAGCACCTGACCATGGGGCAGGACAGCAACACCCTTCACCACCTCAACTCCCTGTACCGGCATTTAACATGCGGAGAGTTACTCAAGGTAGGGACTGATTTCGGAAATTTTAGTGAATAGAAAATAACCCATGTGTATTATCAGTCATGGTTAACAGATGACTACCATTTAATAAAAAAAATCCCCCCTCTCGCACACCACCCACCTCACTATGGGCTAGGAATGGCAGTCCCTCCACAACTCCCTCCACCCCCCGCACCAGCCATCAACATGCGGCGAACAGAGGAAGCCTGCCCAAGCCTGTCGTATAGACCAACATGGCAAGGGGGAAGAATGACCGATACCATTCCCTGCTCTGGTGAGCAATAACTGACAAATACAACCATTACATGTTTTCTTCAAACTTTGTCAATAACTTTTGTCATTAACTAATGTCAATAACTAATGTCAGTATTATGATTAATGAGGATAAACACTGAAACGTGATATATTTTATACACTGCATTTTAGCTATATTTCATGTTTGTCAACAGCAGCTGAGGTACACATCCTAAGCCTGCTGGAAACCATTAAACAGCAACAAGACCAGCTTATGGCAAAGGTGAACTACCCGTGGAGGTGGAGGGATACTGCAAAACTGTCAATGGATTGAGGTGAGACTGCTGAATGTATATATACACCTTTTATCATTGATTGCTTAGTGCTCTCCACTCGTGTTAATTATCTGAACGTGCTCCTCCCGAACTTTGTTAATAAAACATCATTTAGAAAAGAAAAAGTTTTCCAGTTTTTTTTCTTTAATGGAAAAAGTAGAAACAGAAGTTTTCTATCTTTTTCTACGTCTCTGGACACTTTCAAAAGGAACAAAACATTTTAAATGCACCTTTAAATTCAACTTGAGCTTAGAAATGTTTACCTTGCTGTCTATTTGAAAAAATATGTCTTTGACTTTTAGATTTCTTCTTTGGCCACCATTGGAGGCCAGGATGTGAAGAGGGTGACCTGGAACATCTTGGGCAGGCTCTTCACAGATGAGGTGTCCCATCAGATAAACTGGAAGGGTGTTCATAACAAAAAGCCCTTCAGTAGAATGGCAACAAAGACCTTGCTTTTCAGTAAGTATATAATTCGAAGTAATATTTAATACAAAGTAAATAGTTTGTAAATTTTAGGGCGGCCTCGCAGCAACGGTCTTGCCAATATGACCGTGTAGCCTTTTTTAGACTGGCTACTATACCATAGACTTTTTTGATGTTTGATGTCCTTTTTTGGAAACACTTTAAATATACCACGCTGATTTATCCACATACAACATGTGCTCTGAACAAGGAACCATTGAATACCACTGATATTGTTTGAACATTTTGGATGTCTTTTTTAAACATCCGATAGCGAAAGGCGCGGCACACCTTACCCTGATCACGAATTCATAGTTTACCCACCTCTTATTTTAACCACCACAGCCCTGTTTATAACTTTAAGTCATGTTTCTTTTTAAATTTAATCTCCTTAATACCTATCTCATATATTGTATTGTGTAAGCATACTTGGCTTTGGACGCTACATAAACATAAACATATCTGTCTGTTTGATTACAGGTGCTGTGAGAAAAAATACTGTGACCCGCTCAGCTACAGATGCGGAGGTCACCAAGCATGCAATCAGGTGGTTCAACCTGGCGACAGATCGGGCTACGAGAAGACGTGTCCCGCCTCCATCCAGACAAACTGATTAATAGGAGTAATAAACCATGTTTTTATTGAACTTCTTGTCGTTCACCAGTTATTCATTTTCTGATATTTTAGCTGTTTATAGTGCAGCATTTCATTGAAGTTGTAGCTTAATAGATAAAATATTTTATGTTTGCACAGACCTAGGCATATAAAGCACTAAATTAGGTTTTGACCACAAAATTAATGTAGATTAGCCTAGCCAACATAGGCTACTTGAAAACAGAATAGGCTATAACCTATAACTTTCCATAAATGTAAATGTCAATTTTATATTTCCATTGAGTAGTGATTATTTGTGTACAGTAAATTGATGTCTTGTATTGAAACTTTTCTGTTAAGCCTATTTACAATATTGTTAGGTTAAAAATACAAGGCAATGCAGATTTAAGCTTAATATAGGTCTATATTGCTGTAGTAGCCTTGGCTATAGACCCAGTGATAGTTCGGGTTTTATCCTATTGTTTAGTTAATCCTACAGCAAGAAAAGAAGGGATTTTGAAAATGAGATAAACGGGTCCAAAACGGACCCGGGCCAGATGAGCCAGAATTTTTATGAGTCCGTTTCGGGTCCCAAAAGGACCCGCCGCGGATGCAAGGTTTTAATCGCGGATGCAGCGCGGAGCCACAGCGGATCCGCGATCCGCCTTCGTTGCGGATCCGTCACTGCGCGCAAGTGGACGCCGATACGGGTCCGTTTCACGGGTCCGTTCCGGAAGCCGCGATACCTCCGCGGCCGATCCGCTGCGGAGTCCTTTTGCTGTGTGGGTAGGTTTCACTCACGGTCGAGCTGTTTTAACGCGTCTGCCTATCAAAGATTAAGCATGTCAGAGGGCTGTCACTTATTGCACAAGCGATCGGACTAACCAACACATGTTTCGAAAACAAAAATAGGGAACGGCCTCGGAGCGCGTCCAGCTCGTCACGATACGCCCGCAGCGAACGGACGTCACACAGCAACTGCAGGTTCTGACACACACACACTCACTCACTCACTCACTCACTCACTCACAAAATAGCCTATTTATGTATAATATAGTGCATAATAAATGTAGCCTTCAGTAATGTTTTTCATTGATGTTATGGCAGTCCACATTGCTGACTTGTGTGCGTCTCAAGCGCTCTCTTTACGTTCGTCCTAATGCCTGTTTAGTTGTCCGTGGATTTGCCTATGTTGAAAACGGATAAACGCCAAATATAGGCAATTTACTAACGATTCAATGAACACGTATGTCTCAAAAATCGAACAGGATTTTTTTCACAGAAGTGACAGCCCTATACGTGAGGACACCAAAGTTGCAATATAGCTATAACATTTGTTCTGCAAAAATCTCCAAAATTGTGGATTTTTTTTTTTTGCTCAACTTTTAAAAAACTATTTTATTTAATGGAACATAAAACTTGAAGGATAATATTATTTGGTATTATTATTTATATTTATTATTAAACTATTTTATGTTTTGTTATGTAACTGTTAATAAAAGTTTGATTGTTATATTGTGATTTTTCATTTAAGATCCATTAATTTCAAGCAATTTAAATAGATATATAAAATGTATAAGTTTTTTAAAAGAAGCCATTTTCGGCTTCAGTTTCGGTTTTCGGCCAAGTGCATCCTAAATTTTCATTTCGGTGCATCACTAACTACAACCATTTTGAACAGGAAAAAATCTCTTTTGGTGAATTAAAGTATTTTTCTGCAGAATACAGGCTACATACATGAAGGGAAGTATTGTCCAAATTTTACTTGTAAGTCAGTCTTACAGGAACCTTCTACGAGCTTTGGAATTTGAAAATGTCTGTTTTTAAATATTAAAAGTAATTTGAATTAAAACAAATTATACGTTTTAACGCAGTTAGTGGAATTGGCAGACGTTCCCTTGTGCATCATAAGCTGTGGTTAGCGCGACAAATCATTCTCATGTATAAATATGCAGCTACGTAGGGCCAGTTGATTTTCAATTAATATTTCATGTCGATATACAATGGTTGCATATTGTTAAAACTCATCGTCCTATAGTAAGACTATAGCCTATAACAGTGGCTTAAGGGTCAAGGGAAAACAAATGTACTGCGAAAATCGTCTTTAACATTTAAAAACAGACATTTTCAAATTCCAAAGCTTGTATAGCTACTATGAATACAATGTGTAGTCAGATAAAAATAAGCCACGCAACTGCGAAATTTCACGGTTTTTTTTTACAGGAAAAAATGCCAAGCTTATGCCATGTTAAGCTTTTTCTTTTTAACAGGCTCAGGAAGGGTAGGCTATGCCATTAACGTGAAACGCCGCGCGTCGCGTTCATATAGGCTCTTGTCTGTAGGCTATAGTTTTCCTCCCATAGAGCATATTATAAAGAAAAAGCTTCAAGTTAATGCAGTAATGACAGTGATATTTAAACTCAGTAGCCAATACACCTTATTGAACATGCAACGCGCTATTGCACGTTAAGCATTTTATAATGGTTTTCTATGGGTGTTGTTCATAATCTGTTTGCCTCTATAAAGTATGCTTTATTAATAAGGTAGGCCTATATTGTGTACTAAATTCGTGTCACCTCATCCACAAATACACATCTTACTTGTTGCATGCACAAATTCTGGCCTACATTAATACAAAATCGAGGTTTTGTATTAACAACTATGTCTCTATTTGTACAAAATGCTGCACATTCATGTGATTTTGGATTTTGCACGCAGAAGTTGTATTGTATTAGTTTAAATGTAGTGACGCACATTTGTGAATTTGTCAAATAGATGGGTAGTTGTGCACACATTAATAATTAGCACCAGACCTATTAGTTGTTTGTGTGTGGGTTGTGAAATGCTTAAAAACCGCGAAAAGAAAGTCTCAAAATCCAAATGAATCAAATGAGATCGACTCAGAGGAGACTCAATGAATGCACGCGTGCCACCTGATCCACACATGCACATCTTCTGTGTTGCATGCGCAAATTATGATACACTAATACAAAAGAAAACATTTGTATTCACAAAAATGTCTCTATTTGTACAAATTGCTTCACATTCATTCAATTTTGAATTTTGCACACACAAGTTGAAAGGCATGGATAAAACATTTCTGCAACATGTATCAAGTTCATTTATAAGTGTGCTTGCACGTGTTAATCATTTTGATACTATAATCATCCCATATTTATCAAATTCAGGAACGGGTTGGAAATGAGAGGACAAGATATGGAAATAGGAATAAAGATGTCATTATTACAAGGTTAAGAATTGGTCACACTGCATTAAATTATAGTCTTTATAAAATAGGGAAGCATGATACAGGAAACTGTGATAATTGTGAGGATTTAGAAACAGCACTCTAAGAAATTATATGTTGGCTTTAATTAACTATTTTATGTCAACCGGTCCCACATAACTGGGTTATGTTGGATTTATGTAACATTATTTATTTCAATATACTTAAGTTAATTACATAAGGTTAATCCAATGCCGTTTAGTTGAATAAGGTTAACAGTCTTAATTTTGTCCAAAACAATTAAGTTAATTAAGTTCAATTATCCTAAAATTAATATTTTTACATTCAACCAACACAAATAATCCAGTTTCATTATGAGTTTATTCAATGAATACATTCACTTTTTCTTTTTTTACAATTTTGTTTACATTTTTACAAACATTTCCAACGTGAACATGTACACAATATTTACTCTGTAAAGACTGCCTTCACTTTTCAAGAAAATAATTAAATAAATAATTTTAAAAAAGCATATTGCCTTTAGGTGAAAGGATTTATCAATCATTACTTATAAAGGTGTTCTGCAAAAAAAGCAGCAAACAATTTATCAGTTGTTTAAAACAAGACTATTATGCAAAGGAATGTAACATGGTTGATATTGAAACAAAAGTACTGTAACAGTCAACAGTGCAACATTATAGAAAGACCAGAAATGTTCCTAACCTCAGATTTCAAGAGTTTATTTTTCAGGCGTAAATAAGACCTGGCATCGAAGAACACACTTCTGCACATTGTTCAGGTTGTCATGTATTTAGATGCCTTAAATCATGATGCCAACATATTTGTAAGGATCTGTAGCCTCTGCTCCTTCATGTTTGACCACATAGATTCCTAAGGTGGTCTTGCGTACTGAGGATAGGACTTCATGTTCAACATCCTAAAAAAATACATAAAGTAACAATTAACAACAGATCAGGGGTGAAAGGGATAGTTGATTTTAGAGAAACATCCAATATTTTTTATAAATGTAAATAATTTACCATGCACTCCTTCACAAGGTTTGAGAGGGCCAGGTAAACAGCAAGTGCATTCAAGATGAATTCACCTTTTCCCAGTGGTGTCATTCTGAACAATGAGACAAATAAGCAGTGTTCAGAAGAATTAACACAAATTATGCCAAAGTTATTTCTACAAGAGCCAAAACAAAATATTATCTGCAACTGCATCTGTGAGGGCCTCAAAATTCAGAGAACCAGTACAATAAAAGTAATAAGTGGTTCTAAACCAAAAGCTTTGCTACAGAAAAGCCATTAAATAATCTTGGATGTCAGAGCTGTTCCAATTGTAGGTGCATAAATCACAAATCTGATGCTGCTGAGAAATAGGGTAAAGAGACGAACAAGCTCTGAAATTAAAACAGAATTAATCATGTACAT
Source organism: Squalius cephalus (assembly GCF_949319135.1). Lineage (NCBI taxonomy): Eukaryota > Metazoa > Chordata > Actinopteri > Cypriniformes > Leuciscidae > Squalius > Squalius cephalus. The sequence continues at coordinate 7,885,373 of NC_137122.1, forward strand.
ATTAACATTCCAGAGCTTATATACAAAAATTCAAGGGATACCCAAAAGTTCTGTTTTTTTTTTTTTTTACTGACATTTATGTCATTCAAACTCCCAAAGTCTTTTTTCCTGTTTTTCCTGCTCATTTCTGTCATTACAATGACAGTCAATGGTGAATTCTTCTTCCGAAGCTTCAATAGCATCAAACAATTGCATGTGACTTTAGAAGCTTCAGAACAGGAACTCACCGTTGACTTTAATTGCATGGACAGAAATGAGCAGTACAACCACATAATTTACCTTTTTAGTTAGAAAAGCGAAAAATAAAAGGGATTCGGTGACATGAAGCAGAGTAAATGATGTTCATCTTTGGGTATACTATTTTAATCTATAGTGAATTATTGTCAGATAAAAAATGATGAAGAATATAACAGAACATACCAGATCCATAACTGATAGGATGCTTATGATCTTCTTTACCGCTGTTCCTTCTGTCTTTTTGAAATTTTTGAGGAGCTGGGTTCAGAAATGAACAAAAAGGACAAATCAGGTTGGTTGCTGATAAATTTGAGTCTTTACAATATTATCATATACCAAGACTAACAGTATTTCTTTAACAGCATTTATCTGAATTACATCTAAAATACTTCAATTTATAATTTGGAATTGCATACAATAACCATCCAAGTAATTCATCACAGATGACATTATATTATAAAGACTTACCTCTAAAGAGTGCTGGCTATCTGTTATTAAATTCAGTGACGAAACGCAGATCTTCGATCATCTCATGTCTCCTGTGCGTAAATGTTCTGTCCATCAGCACCTTGATAACCTGCATAAGTATTGAGCATATGTGGGACCACAGCGAATTCCATGTTTTAAAACTTTGTCTGTGTCCATGTACCAACCTGAAGTGTTTTAAAAGCTTAGATCTGGATGTTTGAGAAGAGCCACAATCTATGCACGTCACATGTAGGACTCCAAAATTCTGAGGAAACAAAAATGAAGATGTGAGTCTGTTACGGTTGTGATGCTTTTGTTGTTGTTCCTGCTGTCTCCTTCTTTAGGATTGGTCCTGGACTTTATGAGAAGCCGTTGGTGGTTGGACCAGAGAAAGAGGCCTGGACTATAAAATCCCCTGGAATTCCTCTGGAGGGAGCTCTCTGTTTTTTTTGCTTGCACTTTGTTGTACTGTGTGTTTGACCTGTGAAAGTGTAACACAATGTCTGCTGTGCTCTTCCTGTGTAGAGTTAACAGAGTGCTGTTAGCCACCTAATTCTTGGTGATATGTTTTTAGAGACCTCAATGCTTGTGATTACATCTGTTACATACCAGCTACATGACTTTGAGAAGCTGTAGGGGGTGAGTGCCTGGTTTTTTTTGTAGGCCAAAAGGCCTTCACTTTTCTCCTGTTTACTGGATAGTTAAGGAGATAGGGTACTTTTTCTGTATCTTTTGTTTCTTTTATTTGTGATCATTAGGGAAGTTAGCTTTCTTGTGGGAACGTTAGTTTCTGTTTGTTTGTTATTTTGGCATTAGCTCACCCCTGAAGATTTTGCTTCGTATATTGCTTTGTTTGATTTACTTGATTTACTCAAAACACTTTGTAAACTCTGAGATACCATATTCTGAAAACAATCAAGAGAGCAAGAAAAGTCAAATAAAAAGACTAACTGAAAAGCATTGTGTTGTTGTTTATGTTACTTCCCTGACCTAGACCAGGGTCCGTAACATAAATTGGGGGCTCGTCCATTGCATATCAATGAATGTAGTTGATATTAGTTATACAAGCATTTTTTGCCTGGTAATTTTTCTTTGGTGCTTGACGAATTTGAGGAGTATTAGCATGGAATTTGATTTAACGTCGTTTACATTGTCTCCTACCACGGAGGAATTTAATAAGTGTCGTAAAGCTGATTTGTTACAAATTGCAGATTTCTTTAATATTGGTGTTCATAGGGAGGGGCCAAAACGATTGGTTAAAGAAGAGTTGCATAGCAAACTGGTGGAGGCTAGAATTTTGCCAGAGGAATCTGTGGAAGGAGTAATTGAGAAGGGTGCTGAGGCAGCAGTAGATGGAGATATCTTTCCTTTTTCAAGCATAGATCCTAGTCATTCTCGATTTGATCCTATGCTGGCTATTAAATTGAAGGAGTTGGACCTGCAGTTAAAGAAACAGGATTATGACGCGCAGCTTCTTCATTTTCGGACTCTTGAGTTAGAGGCTGATAATAAATTTAAATTACGCAGTTTGGAATTGCAAGCTAGATCGTCACCTAATGTGCCTGTGCCTGTGCCCAGGTCTAGACCACCATCTCCTCGTTTGCCAGGGAATGTTCCAATTTCACCTGCACAGAATCAAAGTCCACCTGCTACCTCTTCTGTTGCGACCAGCTTTGATGTGAGTAAATACGTTACACTTGTTCCTCCTTTTAGAGAGACGGAGGTAGACTCCTATTTCGTCGCTTTCGAACGCATAGCAGCTACATTACGTTGGCCAAAAGAGTTGTGGTCGCTGCTATTGCAGTGTAAATTAGTGGGTAAAGCTCAGGAAGTGTGTACAGCTTTACCTATTGAGCAAAGTTTGAATTACGATACAGTTAAAGCTGTTTTGAGAGCGTACGAATTAGTACCTGAAGCTTATCGACAGAAATTCAGGAACCATCAGAAAATTACCAGTCAAACATTCGGCGAGTTTGCTCGTGAGAAAACGGTGTTGTTTGATAAATGGTGTGCAGCAAGCAGAGTTACAACATTTGAGCAATTACGTGAACTCTTGTTGTTAGAGGATTTTAAAAGTTGTGTTTCAGAGAACATTGTTGTATATCTGAATGAACAGAAGGTCTTGTCTGTGACTAATGCCGCTGTTTTGGCAGATGAATTTGTGCTCACGCACAAAACTGTTTTTACTCCGTCTGTGTGTAGAGAGAAACATGGTTCATCTGTTGAGTTTCCTGTGAGAAACAGCTCAAGGTTTTTTTTTAAGGGTAAAGGAAAAGGAGAGAATAGAGAAGCAGCTTCGAATGTGTTTCGTAATACCAATGTGGCTCGTGAGGGAGAGAGGCGCGTTTGTTTTTTCTGTCGCGAGCCAGGACATTTGATTGCTGATTGTAAACGCTGGAATCAGATTAAACCTCCTGAGAAACCAAAGGGAGTTGCTCTGGTTCATACTGCTCCCTCCGTGTTTAATTCTATTAATTCGCATACAAATTTATACTGCCCTTTTATTATGAACGGTGCAGTATCTCTCACAGGGGAGCAGGGAAATTTGAAGCCGATTACAATCTTGCGAGACACTGGTTCGGTTCAATCCTTTATTGTGGAAAGCGCACTAGACTTCTCAGAACAGTCATCCTGCGGATCAAGCGTGTTAATCCGTGGTATTGAGCTCGGCTGTGTTAAAGTTCCTTTGCATTCCGTTTACCTTCAATCTGATTTGTTTACAGGAATTGTAAGTTTGGGAGTACGTGCTCAGCTTCCGATAGAAGGAGTAGGTCTGATACTAGGCAATGATATTGCTGGGGGTAAGGTGTTTCCTCAGCCCATTGTTGTGGATCAGCCAGATGTGTCTGGGTTTTGTGAACAGCTTGATGTAGGTCAACAGTTTCCTTCTGTTTTTACTGCCTGTGCGGTAACCCGTGCTCAGACTAGAAAGTTTGATGATGTTTTAGATGTGTCTGAAACATTTATGACTGATAAAGTTGACAGAAATGAATGTATGCAGGATGTTTCTCCTAATGTGTGTGTTTCTGACCAGGATGTTGTAGTCCAGTTGGAGTCTATGCTTGGGGCCGGAAAAGAACAGCTGGCGGCCGCACAGAAAGCTGACCCGTCTCTAGCCAAGTGTCTCGCTGAGGCTGTACAAAAAGATGTAGTAGATAAAGATGTGGCTTATGTTTGGGAGGATGGAGTGCTTATGCGTAAGTGGTCCCCATCAGAGAAGGATCTGAGCTGGAAGACTGTGTTTCAAGTAGTGGTCCCTCATAATTATCGTGAACAGATTTTGTGTTTAGCTCATGATCATGCTCTCTCTGGTCATCTCGGAGTAAACAAGACTTTCGGTCGCATTCTTCACTATTTTTTTTGGCCTGGCTTGAAAAAAGCGGTTTCAGAGTACTGTCGATCCTGTCATGTGTGCCAGCTAGCTGGTAAACCTAATCAGGGAATTCCTAGTGCTCCTCTTCATCCTATTCCAATTGTGTCGGAGCCATTTGAGAGAATTATTATTGATTGCGTTGGTCCGTTACCCAAGACTAAGTCTGGTTATCAATATTTGCTGACTCTAATGTGTGCTGCTACTCGGTACCCCGAGGCGATTCCTATGCGTACCATTAGAGCTAAGAATGTGACTAAAGAACTGGTCAAATTTTTCTCTACATTTGGTATTCCCAGAGTTATACAGTCAGATCAAGGTACAAATTTTACCTCCAAGCTGTTTTCTCAGGTTCTGGACTGTTTGTCTGTAAAGCATAAACTTTCTAGTGCCTATCACCCAGAGTCACAGGGAGCACTAGAACGCTTTCATCAGACCTTGAAAAGTATGTTGCGTACGTACTGTTTTGAAACTGGGAAAGATTGGGATGAGGGCGTTCCCTTGGTTATGTTTGCTGTACGAGAAACCGTTCAGGAATCCTTAGGTTTTAGTCCTGCCGAATTAGTGTTTGGGCACACTGTGCGGGGCCCGTTAAAACTGTTTCGTTATAATGTCACACTAGGCAAAAATCTGTTCTGACCTTCCTTGCCTGTGCCTGGTGATGTGGTTATCTGCAAACTTGAATCTAATTGAAGGAGTTTTTTTTTTTTTTTTTTTTTTTTTTTGATGTGTAGTTGTGTTTGGTCCTGTCTTGTGATTGTATTGTCTATTTGTTTGAAAATCTGAAAATGCTACAATAAATATAATATATATAAAAAAAAAAACTGTTTCGTGAACAGTTGTTGGCAGAGACAACCCCCCAAACGAGCGTACTCGAGTTTGTGAATTCCTTCAGAGAACGCCTACGCCGAGCTCGTGAAGTGGCACTTTCGGAGTTGGGCCACACTCAAATTAAAATGAAGACCCGCTTTGATAAAAAGAGTGTTTATCGAAGTTTCCAGGAAGGTGATTTGGTGCTCGTCTTCCTTCCTCTTCCAGGGTCCTCATTGCAGGCAAAGTTCTCGGGTCCCTATACTATCAAGCAGAAATTAAGTGACACAGATTATGTCATTAATACTCCTGACAGAAAGCGAAAGACCAGAGTGTGTCACATTAACATGCTTAAGGCCTATGTAATGAGAGATGAAACTCCTAAGGATGTAGCTCAGAGTGTGCCAAAAGCCACTGATTCCATCTCTGCTGCTATGGCAGCTGTGTATTGTCCTGAGGAGGATGGGCTTAGGATGCGAGATGTATCGTGTGCTCTGTTGGACAATTCAAAGCTTTTAGTGGATTTAAAGTCCCATCTGTGTTATTTGAGTGAAGCGTGTCAAAGTGATGTTGTTGCGCTCATTGAAAAGTTTCCTGTTCTTTTTTCTGATGTGCCTAGTCAAACCACAGTGTTGGAACATGATATTGATGTGGGTGATTGCTCTCCTATCAAGCAAAATTTCTATCGTGTAAACCCCATCAAGAGAGAAATAATGCAAAAAGAGTCTGCATACTTGTTAGAACACGGTTTTGCTGTGCCAAGTTCCAGTCCATGGAGCTCACCCTGTCTGTTGGTGCCTAAATCAGATGGGAAATTTCGGTTTTGCATAGATTACCGCAAGGTAAATTCCATCACGAAACCTGATTCCTATCCTTTACCAAGGATGGATGATTGTATTGATAGGGTTGGCGCTGCAAAGTTTGTAACCAAGCTTGACCTGTTAAAAGGTTACTGGCAGGTACCCTTGACCGCCAGGGCTTCAGAAATCTCTGCCTTTGTTACGCCTGATCATTTCCTGCAGTACAAGAGGATGGCTTTCGGGATGCGAAACGCACCCGCCACTTTCCAACGCCTAATGAGAATAGTGCTGGCTGGGTTAGAAAACTGTGAGGCATACCTGGATGACATTGTCGTTTATTCATCTGATTGGGAACAGCATCTAACAAGTCTTTATGCAGTTTTTCATCGACTAAGTGATGCATCTCTTACATTGAATCTTGCCAAATGTGAGTTCGGTAAAGCGGTCGTGACATATCTTGGGAAATGTGTGGGTCAGGGACAGGTGCGTCCTGTCAATGTGAAAATTGAGTGCATAATTGATTTTCCAGCTCCCAAAACGAAACGAGAGCTGCGTCGTTTCTTGGGAATGACGGGATATTACCGTGCGTTTTGCAAGAATTTTGCTGAAGTTGCATCACCCCTTACTAACTTACTGAGTCAATCCAAAGTTTTTGATTGGAGTTCAGAATGTCAGGCAGCTTTTGATGCTGTTAAAACGTTGCTGCGTAGTGCCCCAGTTCTATCAGCTCCGAATTTTTCACGACCATTTAAATTGGAAGTGGATGCGAGTGAGGTGGGAGCAGGCGCAGTCCTTATTCAGGAGGATGTTACTGGAATTGATCACCCAGTATGCTATTTTTCAAGGAAGTTTACGAAATCGCAACGACATTATAGTACAATCGAAAAAGAGGCTCTTGCACTGTTGCTTGCACTTCAGCATTTCGAAATTTATCTTGATGCTTGTAATGTCCCTATCCTGGTGTATACTGACCATAATCCCCTGGTTTTTCTGTTCCGGATGTCGAATTCAAATCATAGACTGATGCGCTGGTCTCTTTTGATACAAGGTTTTAATTTGGAAATTCGGCACAAGAAGGGATGTGAAAATGTGCTTGCCGATGCCTTGTCACGTGCACCATGTAACCTTGAGGATTAAGAATTGTTTTGTGATTACAAATAATTATTTGTAATTTTAAGGGTGGGGGTGTTACGGTTGTGATGCTTTTGTTGTTGTTCCTGCTGTCTCCTTCTTTAGGATTGGTCCTGGACTTTATGAGAAGCCGTTGGTGGTTGGACCAGAGAAAGAGGCCTGGACTATAAAATCCCCTGGAATTCCTCTGGAGGGAGCTCTCTGTTTTTTTTGCTTGCACTTTGTTGTACTGTGTGTTTGACCTGTGAAAGTGTAACACAATGTCTGCTGTGCTCTTCCTGTGTAGAGTTAACAGAGTGCTGTTAGCCACCTAATTCTTGGTGATATGTTTTTAGAGACCTCAATGCTTGTGATTACATCTGTTACATACCAGCTACATGACTTTGAGAAGCTGTAGGGGGTGAGTGCCTCGTTTTTTTTGTAGGCCAAAAGGCCTTCACTTTTCTCCTGTTTACTGGATAGTTAAGGAGATAGGGTACTTTTTCTGTATCTTTTGTTTCTTTTATTTGTGATCATTAGGGAAGTTAGCTTTCTTGTGGGAAAGTTAGTTTCTGTTTGTTTGTTATTTTGGCATTAGCTCACCCCTGAAGATTTTGCTTCGTATATTGCTTTGTTTGATTTACTTGTTTTACTCAAAACACTTTGTAAACTCTGAGATACCATATTCTGAAAACAATCAAGAGAGCAAGAAAAGTCAAATAAAAAGACTAACTGAAAAGCATTGTGTTGTTGTTTATGTTACTTCCCTGACCTAGACCAGGGTCCGTAACAGAGTCAAATAATAATAATAATACAAAAAAAAAAAAAACTGTAGTAAAATTATTTTGGATGACCTAATAAGCTTACCAGATGCTACAGTAGATGCCATCTTACTCGAGTCAGTGTCAAACGTGTTTATTGCCATATGCCTATGCATTCTGTGTTTCAAAAGTTTCAGAGTTATTATTTGACATTAAATAAAAATGCTCAACATTAAGGAAGTTATTAATTTTGGGGCACAACATGGAGAAACTCTTCTTAACTAGCAATTTTATAAAAAAAATAAGGTCATTTGCCATTTTTTGTATGGGTAAATTCAAATATTATCAAAGTTCAGCAAGTTTAAAAGCTCACATAAGAGCTAAAAAACGCTAGCAGCTAACAACACCACTTGAGGACAAGTGCTAAAGCAACTTCAATAAATACCAACAAAAACAGCGATTGACTATTCTAATTTACTGACAGCATCAATATTAAAAGATAGGAAGTAAAATAACTCACCTTTTGGTCCAGATAAATACAAAATGTTGATTGCAGCCTCCGTTTGAGTATGATTTGATTCCCACAAAATGGAGAACGAGTGCTAAGAGATGAGCTACGCATTAATGTTCTTTGAAATATTTGCGCATGCGCATATATAGCTCCACCTGTTGACCAAAGTGCGGTACTGCAGCGGTAACACAACTGCATTTCGTTAATTTAACTTAAGTGAGTTGTGTAAATTTGAGAAATGACTTTTTCTAATTCTGTCAACACAACTGTTTTAGTTTTAATGCACAAACACAAGAACATTATTTAATTTGAGCATAGTTACATTTCTTTGGTTCAACAACAGCCATGTTTCATTTTTTAGAGTGAGTGCAGCATATTCTTTTAGAAAGTGCTGCATATGAAAGGGAGAGACAACAGTTAAGTCAAGAGTTACGATGGATGGGAGTTGATACAATTTCAATATAAGTATTGTTAGTAAATGGGTCAAGACAATCAAGAATTCATGAATTAATATTTAAATATCTAAATAAAACAGGAATAATAAATAGAATTTTTTTTCTTCCAAAGCCAAGTATACTCCACACTCCAGATCAGTAGGTGGCTGAAATGCACCATTTATGTTGGTCTGCCAATCCGCCATTAAACACCAGAAGAAGAAAAAGAAAAGTTTCAGCGTCGAGTCTTCTGAGGTGAGGAGAGCAGTTCACGGTATTTCTCACATTTACACAACCATCACACACACTTTATACAGTTTGATTAAGCGACAGACTCATTTCTGTATTGTTTTCATCGATCACAGCGATACTTGTGCGTCTTTTCTGGCGTCTTCCTTCTGAAATAAACATTTAGTGCAGCAGCAGCGAGCATGAGGAGAATATGTTGAGTTCATTCAGACCTGAGCGAGTTTGTGTTCGTTTGTGTGATTGTCTCGATGTTTGTGTGAGAACTGTTACTGAATGTCAAGAGTTAAGAGGTAAAGTTTGAGATCTGTGAGGGGAATTGATGTGAATTGATCTCTTACTTTACGTTGAGCCTATAATGAGCCACGTGAGACATTAAATCAACTCTTAAATGTTAATATTAATAAATGAATAGCGCTTTACTCTTTGAACAATATTGCTTTGTGATGCTCTTTATTTTTAAACGTTTTATGATCAGTTTCAGCGCACACAAAATGTAATATTTTAACAATTTAAGTACTTCGTGATTGTCATAAAATGTAACTATTCAAATGTACATATTATGCTTCTGTAATTATTTATCTGTAGAGCAGTTTTACAGGCTTTTATCATGTATCCTGACTCAAATAATGTGTTTCTAACAGCAAACACTCAGAATAAAGTGAGATGATCTGCTGATGATCCTGAATGGCTTGTTGAATGAGTGTTGATAGTCTGAGGCTCATCAATATGAACAGATCTGCTGAAAACACTCTTTATTTCATGACAATAGTTCCTGTTTTCACCTCATTTATTAGATCTCCTGTAAATTCGTCATCAGTGAAGTTCCTCCCACTGCAATTCTCCAATAAATGCTGGAAAACAAGTGAAGACGAGCATCAGAGCATCAGGAAGAGCTGAAATCTGCAAAGACTGAGTTTATTAAAGAGGACAGTGAGAACATGAGTGATCCAGAACCCTGCAGAATGAAACACACTGAAGATCCTGAAGAACAAAGAGGTTGGTGTTTATTCTTCATTCATTCATGATGCTGAAGAACATTCATGTTAGAAACATTCAAGCACTTCATCACATTTAGATTTAAACAGTTACACTATTTATTTATTGTTTATTTAACAGGGACAAATGCATTGAACATTGATTTATAAAGAATACAAAGTAGATGCCATGCATGCAGGTTTATTATAGTCATGACTAATTTGCAAACCCTGTCCCTGGTTAGGCTTGTAAAATTAAAACAGAAATTACAGAGTATTGAATTTAAAAGATTATAACTATTAAAATACATACAATAAATACATCCTATACATGCAATAAGATATGGGCTTAAATAGATGTAGAAATCTAGACACATTTAACAATACAAAAACACGAAACTTTATGTTTGTATGTGTTGTGTTGTATCCTGTACAGTCAGTGTTCACACAATTGTTTCAGTTTCAGCCATTGCTGTAAATGTGCATTAAAAACCTTGAGCTCTGTTAATGTTTTCCACAATTTGCCTCTTACTGAAAATGATGTCTGACCAAATGTTGTTCTACGTTTTGCGGCTGTACAGTTTCCACTTATTGTGCCTCTAGTTCTTATTCCGCTCTTTTGTTTCACTACTAGTTGACAGAATATTTCTGGTGCAAGGTTGTTCACACACTTAAAAAGTAGGTTTAGAAATGAATAATTTACAAAATTGTCAAAACTCTAAACATTATGCTTCCTTAGAATGAGGCAATGGTGCCATCTTACAGGTTTCTGGTCCATTACTTTTAATGCCTGTTTATATAATGACCTAACGGGTGTAATTGTTGTTTGATTGGCCTGACTCCAATCAGTAATGCAATATGGTGGATGAGTAAATATCAGAGAATGCATAAACTGCCTTAATGAGTAGGCCTATCTATAGTCTTATTAATGGGAAGCAGTTTAAATTTGTCTTCTTGACAGTTCTGCACAGTCTCTTTACATGTCTATCAAACTTAAGATGAGAATCTAAAGCACCCCATAGAAATTTTACTTCATGTACCTCATCTATCTCCTTCTCATCAATCTTTATTCTAAAATTTTCCATTGACCTTTCTTTTTTATTGAAAAGCACATAGAGACTTTCTTATTCTGTCTTTATAGATATGGAAAATAAGTATAAGGAAAGTATTCAGATTTTCACAGATGGGTCAAAGGACATGCAAACAGATGCAACAGGAGCTGCAGTTGTTGTTCCTAGATATCAGGTGGAATTTAGTAAAAGAACAACTGATAGTCTGAGTGTGTTTGCAGTTGAACTGTTTGCCATATTGATGGCGTTGGAATGGACATATTAGTGAGAAGGACATCTTAATATGTAGTGACTCCAGGGTTTCCCATACATTCATTAATTTGTGGCGGCCCGCCACATATCAACGCTGACCGCCACAGATTGATTCAGATTTTTTAACTATTTAATATGGGTAAAATTGTATTTTATTCGCGCTGCTTGCTCCCCCTCTCTCTCACAAACTGACACTGGAGGCACGACTAGCCCCTCCTTCTCTTACCGCACGATCTGAATCAAAACATGAGCAAGAGGGCGGATTGTTTGTTTGTGCTTAATGCTTATTCCCCCAGCGAAGATTCCAGAATCAATCCGGAGTTGAATGGTTAGTACAGTGTGTGCAGAATTATTAGGCACGTTTATTTTCTGATCATATTTTATTCCCAGGAATATTTTGCCAATTCCAAACCATATTAATCTTAATAACTACTATTAATTTTGTATTTAATCATTTATAAGTGATATATAATTGTTCATGAAGGCTGGAAATGAAAAATGTCTTATTTTCAGGTGTGCAGAATTATTAGGCAAGTTTTCTTTTACAGATAAAATAAGCCAAAAAAGAGATTTAACAAAGACTGAAAAGTCAAAAATTATTAAATCCCCATAAGAACAATGCAATATTAATGTAATACTAGAGATTGCAGTTAAGGCATGACCATTGGACAGTGAAATGCTCATTGGGTCAGCAGGGTCAGACAAAAACAGGTGGAGAAGAAAAAACACATGTTAACTGCAAAAGAATGAAGAATTCTAGTGAAGAATTAAGTGTGAAACCATCAGGAACCCTTAAGTCTCCAGCGCCACCATTTTCCAGAACTGCAACCTACCTGGAGTCTCCAGAAGAGCAAGGTGTTAGGGTCTCAAAGACTTGGGTTAGGCAAAGAATCCTAAAAAATGACCCCCTCTTAATAAGAATCACAAGCTGAAGTGTTGTGAAATACATGAAGACTGTTTTTTTTATAGGCTTTATAGACAGACAGATTGAGAGTGACTCTTGAAGGACCAGCACCATATCCTCTTCTACCACTATTTGAAGAATTCATCTTCCAGAATCTGACAGTAAGTTTTATGAGTTAATTTTTAGTCCATCTCTGCAAAACGGACATCAGGGTAGGAGAGGGACTAAAAATAAACTCCCAAAACTTATTAAAACATATTCTAGAAGATGAATTCTTCAAATAGTGGTAGAAGAGGATGTGGTGCTGGTCCTTCAAGAGTTTTTTTCTATAAAACCTATAAAAAAACAGTCTTCATGTATTTCACAACATTTCAGCTTGTGATTCTTATTAAGAGGGGGTCATTTTTTAGGATATATATATATATGATATATTTAACTTTGTCCCCGGTCCCCAAAAACCACACCACCGCAAATAGAATCTAATTCTGTGGGAAACACTGGACTCTGTGGCAGCTCTTATAAGCATGAAGACAGGTGTAACTAAAAGTCATCTAGACATTTTGTATAAAGTGTTATTTGTGAACTCAAGACTAGTTAGACAGGGGAAAAATGACATATTTCTGTGGCTCCCTGCACACTCTGGAATTCAGGGAAATGAGAAAGCAGATAAGGTGGCAAGAGAAGCAGTTAAAAAAGGAGATTAGAGGGGAAAGGTGTGGAGAAGTAGAAAGCAACAATGTGAGTGACCACGGGCAGCACATCGTAGATATTTCTGAAGTGCATAGTTGTCGTCTGTGTCGTTATGTGCATGTGTGCGTTCAGAGACATGTGAGTAACCTGGTCTTAATGTTTACATATACAGTGCTATGCATAAGTTTAGACACCCATGCTAAAGTTGACTAAAAAGAGGAATAAAAAATCATCTTTTGGAAATTGAACTTAATGCCTTAATTTAAAAAATGAGGAAAAATCCAACCTTTAAGGACACCAATTTTCTTTGTGAATGAATAATGTATCGTAAATAAATAAATGTTCTTCCTTAAAATACAGGGTGCAAAAGTTTGGACACCCCTATGTTAAATTCCCATAGAGGCAGGCAGATTTTTATTTTTAAAGGCCAGTTACTTCATGGATCCAGGATACTATGCATCCTGATAAAGTTCCCTTGGCCTTTGGAATTAAAATAGCCCCACATCATCACATAGCCTTCACCATACCTAGAGATTGGCATGGGGTACTTTCCATAAGATCATCTCTCAATGCAAATCAAACTAGCTATTAGGCTAACTGAAATAAAACCATGCCAATCTCTAGGTATGGTGAAGGCTATGTGATGATGTGGGGCTATTTTAATTCCAAAGGCCAAGGGAACTTTATCAGGATGCATAGTATCCTAAAAAAAATTTAAAAGAAATACTTAAAAATAAAAATCTGCCTGCCTCTATGGGAATTTAACATTAATTAATTTAATATTAATCTAATTGAGAAAACCACTTTTATGATCCCAGTCTAAGGTTAGCCTACAATTTAAATTTCTGGATTGTTTTGAAATAAAGTTTTTAAAGAGTAATATAAAGTAATGTTTATTTCAGAGTGAATTTATTTTTTCAGATTACATGATTTGTCAGTGTATTTTACAGTTCTTTAAAGTAGGTAATGCAGAATAGGTGTTCATATTTCACTCTCTTAGTGTTCATGTTGTAACTCTGTGTTGGTAGCCTGGGTGCCAGCCCGAACCCCGCCCACAATATTTTTTGGTCGGGAAGTTCGGTCTGGACAAAAATAGTTCGGACCAATCAAATTGTCAGGGGCGGGCTTTATACGATGATGGACAGATGAGCAACGGTAACGTAATCACCCACGTCACCAAAGAGCGCTTGATTTGAATTAGTTTACAACAAAGACGAGTGCAGCTGGAGAATTGAGATTTCACGAGTTCACATTTACAAATAAGTCAGATAGAATAAATGCGTATATAAGATTTCACGAGTTCACACAAATAAGTCAGATAGACTAAATGCGTATATGACGTGCTGTCCGAGGGCTGTGGGCTCGGTAGCCATACTCCCCCCGTGTTCCTGGTTGTGAGAGAACAAGACAAGAGTGAGGATTCGGGGTGGTGGAGGGATGCTGAAAAACTGTCAAGGAGTGTTAGGTAAGTTGACAGAGTGAATATGCTTCCTCATGCTGATAGATAGGGTAACGTTAGACATGGTATTGTTTGATGACAAGTTGATATTGGATTGATTATTTGTACGTGCTCCTCCCAAACTTTGTTTATGAAACATCATGTGTAGATTCCGCCATCGCGTCCGTTATTGAAGATATCGACAGCGCATTCATTTTAAAAGAGGAACAGAGAGCCGCGACATTTTGTTGGTTGAAAATATGAATGAAGAACATGCGTCATTTACTCCGTTGCTCTGATTGGTTGTAGGTCTATCCAATTGAGTGCAGAGTTTTTTTTTTCCTGGTTCGATTGAGACACGCCCCATAATCAAATCTCTATGGAGCAGTCTCAGACTCACATTCTGACTAGAATATGAGTATGACGAAGTCAGGCTACTGTGTTGGTGTTGCGAGAGGCAACACTCTTGAAAGTGTCGAACTAACACTTTGAGGGTTGTTCCCATATTTACACATTTAAAGTGTTGAAATTAAGTACATTGGTGTTGATTTCCGGATCTCAAATTCACTGTGTAGTGATTAATTTAGTTATTATAAGATCAAACTATATATTTAGATTAGAGCCCGACCGATATGGATTTTTGGGCGCCGATACCGATAAAAAAAAGCCAGATACCGATATATCGGCCGATATTATTTGTGTGTATATTATAATACAGTAGCAATATTATTTATGTGTATTATAGTATAGTAAGTTTGGACACTTTCCAATTGGTGTGTACAAACTTTTGATGGGTACTGTATGTAGAATACACAGTATAAACAGAATAAATATATAAACGTTTTGCAATGATAACTCAAATGTGGTGATCAAACACTTGTGTGACAAAGATATGTAATGGAGGCAGGGTGAATGATAGAATGAGAATTTGAGCTGTAACCAAACTAGTTTGCATTGCATTTTATATTATATTATATTCTAAATACTCTTCTATTTTTAATCTTCATTTAGTGGAGGAAGAACTCAGATCTTTTTAGTAAAGTAAAATTAATAATATCATAATGAAAACGTTTATAATTAAATATGTACAGTAGTTTTATACTATTTTAAATTAGTAAGCAAAATGTACTAAACGTGAAACTAGTAGGGGTGCGCCGATCCGATATTCGGTATCGGTATTAGTCCGATACTGGCCAAAATCACTGGATCGGATATTGCATGAATCGCGGGAGTATAACCCGATCCGATACGATCACGTCCCTTAGTCCTAAATTGTCATACAAATGCTTAAAGGGGGGGTTGAAATGCTCATTTTCACTCAATCTCCTGTTAATCTTGAGTACCTATTGAGTAGTATTGCATCCTTCATATCTCCAAAACGTCTTTAGTTTTATTATATTTATAAAAGAAAGATAGGCTGTACCGAGTCTTTCCGGAAAAAACCGAGCGGCTGGGGGCGGGCCGTGTGGGCGGTGTGCTATAGCTGTGCTAACCGAGCTAACAACAACACAGAGAGACATTTGAAGCACTTTACTCACCGCATGCGACAGCGAACCTTTATCATTGTGACTGCTCAATCCTTAAGCATTAGACGATCTGCAAATCCGTCGATCTGGGCTTTGTTTATAAAACAATCATCGTCGAAATGCAGGGAACAAAGAGTCTTGCACAACCTCTGTTGATGCTTCGAAAAAACAAACTCCATCCACTGTTCCCTTAACGCTGGGTTCTTTGGGAATCTGTGCAGGGTTGTCTTGCCCTGGCAACCAAAAACCCACTTCTTTGGTGACATTGACTTCCCTAAAAGCCGGGCAGGGCGCTTTGAGGTAACGTACTGTACTGCTTTCGCTCTCTTCTCTCTCTGGTCTATGAGTGCGCGCACGCGCCCGCGGAGAAGTGCCCTTAGGACCCATATAAGGAAATTCCACCCTATCTTACGTAAGACAGAGCCATACTTGAAAAAATAAAAATTAAGCAGCAGTATTGCACAACTGAGTCATGTTGTGGGCTACTTATTTCTTCCTTTAGGAAAGTAGAACATTTATTGCACTGTTTGAGCATGATGCTTTTTAGATGGCTAGGTTAAGCACAGTGCATCCTCCTGACAAATGTGTTATTAACAGCTTAATTAAGAAAAAATATATGGTATTGTATCGGTATCGGTATCCACAGATACTCAAGTGTGTGGTATCGGTATCGGACATGAAAAAGTGGTATCGAGCCACCCCTAGAAACTAGGCTACAAGGCTGGACCCGAATATTCGTTCGGTGGGTTGGTATTCGATTTGACATTCGAATATTAGTTGTTGTTGTTTTTTTCACATCTGGGATCCCCCGCGAAACGGTTCTCATTCGTGCTTGAATAAGGCCGGCGACACACTGACTGCGTGGCATGGCCGTTTTTATTTCGGCTCCCATGTTAACAGGTTGGAGTTTGCACACTGCCTGCGTGAGACACGCGTCTCTCAGGCGCGGCTCGAGCCACGCGGAAAACGCGTGCATGCTAGAAATAGAACCGACGCGCAAGTCTTCTCTGGCAAGAGCGCAGAACAGCGGAGTTTGTATGGACCGAAGTGCATGCCTGAGCTTGTGTTTTGGATTAAGCTGTGTTGCTTTGACATTGTGGAAAATAGAAGAATAGAAACAAAATGTATTAGAATTTTTACCCGTTATTATCAATCTAAATTAATCTCGTTTTTTAATTTAACTTAATTTCGTTTTTCTTTATTTAAATTTCGTTTAATTTCTTTATTTAAATTTCGTTTAATTTCTTTATTTAAATTTCGTTTAATTTCTTTATTTAAATTGAGTTTTTCTTTATTTAAACTTCGTTTAATTTCTTTATTTAAATTTCGTTTAATTTATTTAAATTTCGTTTAATTTCTTTATTTAAATTTCGTTTAACTTTATTTAAATTTCATTTTTCTTTATTTAAATTTCATTTTTCTTTATTTAAATTTCGTTTTTCTTTATTTAAATCTACCCTTGACTGTGTCAGTAATTTTGTTAGTCAGAAAAATATTAGACTACCTTAAAAGTATTGCTTAATTTAACAGACCTGTGTGTGTGCGTTTTATATCACTAACAGTGTCCGTTCTCGGACGCGTTCTCTGCCCGCGTGAGGTGCGCCGCTTCCCGCTCGCGCTGTTCTGTAGTTTACTAAAAGTGTATTAATTCTGAACGTGTCGCGTCTCCATCTGGCTACTTTTAATGCAAAATAGCCCTATATAAAGTGTTAATTACATAAATTATTGGAATATTGCTTGATGTTGTAACGTAGCAGAATGAGCTTTAACACTGTGTCTACACCAGACGCGCTGTTATTTTTTTGCCACTTTTGCCAGTTCTTTGTAACAGCTTTTAGGTGCTTTATTGGCAGCGCCATCCTTACATAAATCACTGCACGCTGCATTTTTTTTAAATATTAATTTATCGGCCGTTATAAATGCCGATACCGATAGTTAGGAAAATGCCTAATATCGGCCGGGCTCAAATTTAGATTAATTTGGACATTATGCTGCTGTAATCTGTAGTGGTTGAGGAAGATGAGTGTCATTGTTTTGTGTTATTGATGATTTATCCATGTCATAGTTTGAGAAATAAGAGTATTGTCTTTCAGTGGAGCAGTTTAACAGGCTTTTATCATCTATCCTGACTCAAATAATGTGTTTCTAACAGCAAACACTCAGAATAAATTGAGATGATCTGCTGATGATCCTGAATGGCTTGTTGAATGAGTGTTGATAGTCTGAGGCTCATCAATATTAACAGATCTGCTGAAAACACTCTTTATTTCATGACAATAGTTCCTGTTTTCACCTCATTTATTATGCTGATGTCTTCAGATCTCCTGTAAATTGACACTTAAAGCTCATTTCATTGGTGTCAGCAGACTGAGGGGATTTGCTGCTTACTATATGTACATTTATTTCTGTGTTTATGATTTTAACTGTTTTTCTTGCCATTTTTCATATTGGGAAGAATTTAAATTAGTTATATATTTTTTTTTATTTCTAGATGCCTGTATTTTAATGAAGAAACAGAATAATGTTAGGATTAGCAATACAAATAATGAATGGATTGTTATTTCTCACAGGGTTATTCACTTGAGGTTGTGTTTCTGGTGTCCCACTTTCACATGCGTATGAATGGAAGTCAGTGCAAGGAAAAGTCTAGTGTGAACGGCCATTAATAATTCAAAACGTTTTTAGTAAAATCATTATCAATCTCAAAGTTGGTGTCAAAATATGGCAACAATGGGATTTGTCCCTGGATTCAGATTCGATAATGTTTTAAAAATAATTAGAAGAAAAATGTCCCTCATTCAAGGAAATTTTCAAGTGTCAGTTAGTATAAAAACAAACTCAGTAACTGATATATTTTTGATTTTGGGCAGATCAGTGAAGCTCCTCCCACACCAATTGCATCATCAACGAAGCTCCTCCCACATCAGTCACATGGTCAGTGAAGCTCCTCACACATCAATTCTCCAATAAATGCTGTAAATTCCCATCAGCTACAAGTGAAGACGAGCATCAGGAAGAGCTGAAATCTGCAAAGACTGAGTTTATTAAAGAGGACAGTGAGAACATGAGTGATCCAGAACCCTGCAGAATGAAACACACTGAAGATTCTGAAGAACAAAGAGGTTGGTGTTTATTCTCCATTCATTCATGATGCTGAAGAACATTCATGTTAGAAACATTCAAGCACTTCATCACATTTAGATAAACAGTTC
Organism: Squalius cephalus; assembly: GCF_949319135.1. Classification (NCBI taxonomy): domain Eukaryota; kingdom Metazoa; phylum Chordata; class Actinopteri; order Cypriniformes; family Leuciscidae; genus Squalius; species Squalius cephalus. The sequence goes on from NC_137122.1 coordinate 7,904,189, forward strand.
AACTATGAAATGGTACAGAATGTTCTTGGTTTTTCTTCAACAAATGGTCAGTAAAGGGAGGTTTGAGAAATGTTGATATTGATTATCAACATACTATTTTAACTGATAAATAATCAATTTATAAAAAGGCATCAAATTATCATAATAATAAAAACAGTTGTCTACTTTCTACTATTACTTTAGGGCTCACTTTCATGTCCTTTCAATTTGTATTTCTTTCAGTGTATTATTTTGATGTACTGAATTGTACTTAATACATTTTTCTTTCATGTCAGACCTGATGGAAGAGAGCGAGGAGAGTGAAGAACTGAGTGAAGTGAAGGAGGAGAGAGAAGAACTGAGTGAAGTGAAGGAGGAGAGTGAAGAACTGAGTGAAGAGGAGGAGGAGAGTGAAGAACTGAGTGAAGTGAAGGAGGAGAGAGAAGAACTGAGTGAAGTGGAGGAGGAACATCATGTCAAACCTGGAGAAAAACCTCTGAGTCGCTCAAAGACTAAAAACACATTTTTAAAGGAAAGAAGAGCCAAGAAATCTTTCACCTGCTCTCAGTGTGGAAACAGTTTCACATGCAAACATAGTCTTGATGTTCACATGAGAGTTCACACTGGAGAGAAACCATTTAAGTGTGATCAGTGTGGACAGAGTTTTGCTTTTAAAAGTACACTGAAGCTACACATGATGATCCACACTGGAGAGAAACCGTTCTCATGTGATCAATGCGGCAAAACATTTATCTGTGTATCAGAGCTGAAGAAACACCTGACAGTTCATACGAAGGAGAAGCCGCATTCATGTTCTGTGTGTGGAAAGAGTTTTTCACTGCTGCTATATTTACATAGACACGAGAAAATACACACTGGTGTGAGAGAGTACATGTGCTTTGAGTGTGAGAAGACTTTTACTACAGCGGGCGGTTTAAAACGGCACCAGAGAATTCACACTGGAGAAAAACCTTACAAGTGTTCACACTGTGATAAGAGATTCAGTCAGCCAGCAAATCTGAAAACACATGAGAGGATCCACACTGGAGGGAAACCTTACACGTGTGATCAGTGTGGGCAGAGTTTTGCTCTTAAAAGTACACTGAAGCTACACATGAGAGTTCACACTGGAGAGAAACCGTTTAAGTGTGATAAATGTGGGAAAGATTTCAGTCGATCTTCACACCTTAAATTACACATGATGATCCACACCGGAGAGAAGCCGTTCTCATGTGATCAGTGCGGCAAAACATTTATCTGTGTATCAGAGCTGAAGAGACACCTGACAGTTCATACGAAGGAGAAGCCGCATTCATGTTCTGTGTGTGGAAAGAGTTTTTCACAGCTGCAATATTTACATAGACATGAGAAAATTCACACTGGTGTAAAAGAGTACATGTGCTTTGAGTGTGAGAAGACTTTTACTACAGCGGACGGTTTAAAACTGCACCAGAGAATTCACACTGGAGAAAAACCTTACAAGTGTTCACACTATGACAAGAGATTCAATCAGTCAGCAAATCTGAAATCACATGAGAGGATCCACACTAGTGTAACGACTGAGTGCAAATCAAACACAAATGAAGCTTCCAGGTGTTTTGTTCAAACATAACTCCACACAGGACTCAACATTCCAGAACTTAAATCACCAATCCAGAGCCATAAAATCAGGCTTCAGCCAGTTTACGCTAACCAACGAAAACCCCCAGCTAAGAACTTTATGGCCATGCGGGCTTCAAAGAGATGAGCCCAACTAAAGGAAGAACGTGTCAATGTTAGATTGGTTCCAAAGACTGATTGGTTCAGAGATGGCTAAAGCTCTGTGCTCGATCAAGATAACAGCAGAGAAGCTGCTGGACTCCACACAGACACAAAGCAGACCCCAGTCTCCTTAAGGAGACCTATGAATGACCCAGTGTTGAAATCACTTCAAACCAAAGAGACTGAGACTTTGACTCTGGGATAAAATTATCCCAGAACAATTGTCGATGGACTTATAATCAAACATCATGCAACTACATAATTCTGTTGTTTTTACAATATGTGTGCATGTCTAATATGCTTAGATCCCATATAATTCATGTAATTGTTGTAACTATTAGATGCTTGAAAGTGTGTCGTGCTTCCTATCGTATCGTATGTTCTTAATTCAAAAGATGGCTTGCGTGAAATCTGTGTGAAATGTTCTGTATTCTTATAATAGTAATAATGTCTAAACTGTGGCCTCTTTCCTCTCTGCTAGAGCTTAGAGAGTAAGGAGAGCACAGATAAGCTTGATTTATGATAAGAGATGAAGAGAATGCCACCTCCTAAATTAAGCCAGTGTCTTAATTGGTCAGTTCTCTTAGGATGCTGGACAAACATGAGTTTAAAAATCTTAGACCCGAACAAAGTTTGCGCGCTCTCTCGGTGAAAGAATTTTCAACAAGGTTGAAAAGGTGCGCGAAGGGAGAAGAGAACAGAAAGACAGTAACCATGTAGAAGCGCAGAGACAAAGAACCCAAATCAAGATCAGAAGAACGGGTTCAACAGCTTCATTCAAGCCATCTAACTACTCTCGTCTCAATTTCCTTTCTTTTCTTAGTTTCTTATTTTCCGTTGTGAGTCTCAGTTCTAAGTTAAGTTTTGTCACAAGATTTTGGCCCACGTTTCTTCTGCAAAGCCAGCTTCAACAAAGACTTTCATTCATTCGCCAGCACACCACGTGATTGGCCGCCCCAGACATCTGTTCAAGCACGAGGACATCAACCAACGAACGCCGACAAAAGGGAATCCCTACGCAACACAACACAAGTAACCTCCAGACCAAAAGCTGAACTGGTGTATTGTATTGATTTAATAACCCGCCTAAGAAGGGTTAAATTAATGATTGATGGTTCGTTCAGGTTATGTCTTATAAGTGCATAGAATCTTGGGATTTCATCATCTCACTCTTAAACTCACTCTTTCCTCACTCTCTTCCTTTCTGCAACTCGTGTGTGTGCGCGTGTGTTTGTGTTAGATATTAGTTTTAGTCTGTGTTAGAATAATCAATAAAGTCTTGTATTTTTAAAGAGAAGTGTTACTTGTGTTATGTGCTTACAAAATTAATGTCTTAAACTGCTGATCTAAGTTACCTTGTTAACTATAGTGTTTCACTATAGTTTGGATATTTATATCCGTTGAAGAATTACAGCCAGTTCAAATGAACCGCGAACGAGTCATTTGCTCGGTTGTAATAAGTGATTCTTTCGAATTCCCTATAAATTAATTAATAATCCCTTTGAGCTAAATTGACCAGTCAGAATCACTCTATTAACGCTACAGGGACATAAGGTTTCGCCTTGCATGATCCACACACACAGCTGTCTGAGAAAACCTGCTACCACTAGATGGCAGTATTCCGCTAAAACAGACAACGGCAGCGAAATCAAGCGTTCTTCCTCATTCTTCCTCAAGCGTTCTTCCTCATCTTCCTCAACCTGCGAAATGAAAGTCTCAAAATGTCCAAAAATCCAAATGAATCAAATAGGATCGGCTCAGAAACGAGTCAATGAATGCACGCGTGTCACCTCGTCCACAAATACACATCTTACTTGTTGCATGCACAAATTCTGGCCTACATTAATAAAAAATTGAGGTTTTGTATTAACAACTATGTCTCTATTTGTACAAAATGCTGCACATTAATGTGATTTTGGATTTTGCACGTTGTATTGTACAGTTGTATTGTATTAGTTTAAATGTAGTGACGCACATTTGTGAATTTGTCAAATAGATGGGTAGTTGTGCACACATTAATAATTAGCACCATGCCTATTCATTTGTAGTTGTTTGTGTGTGGGTTGTGAAATGCTTAAAAACCTCGAAAAGAAAGTCTCAAAATCCAAATTAATCAAATGAGATCGACTCAGAGGAGACGTCAATGAATGCACGCGCGTCACCTGATCCACACATGCACATCTTCTGTGTTGCATGTGCAAATTATGATACACTAATACAAAGGAAAACATTTGTATTCACAAAAATGTCTCTATTTGTACAAATTGCTTCACATTCATTCAATTTTGAATTTTGCACACACAAGTTGAAAGGCATGGATAAAACATTTCTGCAACATCATGTATCAAGTTAATTTATAAGTGTGCTTGCGCGTGTTAATCATTTTGATACTATAATCATCCCATATTTATCAAATTCAGGAACGGGTTGGAAATGAGAGGACAAGATATGGAAATAGGAATAAAGATGTCATTATTACAAAGTTAAGAATTGGTCACACTGCATTAAATTATAGTCTTTATAAAATAGGGAAGCATGATGCAGGAAACTGTGATAATTGTGAGGATTTAGAAACAGTGCAGCATATTATTTTAGAAAGTGCTGCATATGAAAGGGAGAGACAACAGTTAAGTCAAGAGTTACGATGGATGGAAGTTGATACAATTTCAATATAAGTATTGTTAGTAAATGGGTCAAGACAATCAAGAATTCATGAATTAATATTTAAATATCTAAATAAAACAGGAATAATAAATAGAATTTTTTTTCTTCCAAAGCCAAGTATACTCCACACTCCAGATCAGTAGGTGGCTGAAATGCACTATTTATGTTGGTCTGCCAATCCGCCATTAAACACCAGAAGAAGAAAAAGAAAAGTTTCAGCGTCGAGTCTTCTGAGGTGAGGAGAGCAGTTCACGGTATTTCTCATATTTACACAACCACCACACACACTTTATAGAGTTTGATTAAGCGACAGACTCATTTCTGTATTGTTTTCATCGATCACAGCGATACTTGTGCGTCTTTTCTGGCGTCTTCCTTCTGAAATAAACATTTAGTGCAGCAGCAGCGAGCATGAGGAGAATATGTTGAGTTCATTCAGACCTGAGCGAGTTTGTGTTCGTTTGTGTGATTGTCTCGATGTTTGGAGTGAGAACTGTTACTGAATGTCGAGTTAAGAGGTAAAGTTTGAGATCTGTGAGGGGAATTGATGTGAATTGATCTCTTACTTTACGTTGAGCCTATAATGAGCCACGTGAGACATTAAATCAACTCTTAAATGTTAATATTATAAATGAATAGCGCTTTACTCTTTGAACAATATTGCTTTGTAATGCTCTTTATTTTTAAACGTTTTATGATCAGTTTCAGCGCACATAAAATGTAATATTTTAACAATTTAAGATTTATTTCCACATATAAATAAACCCCAGGCAAAATTAATCATTAGGGCCCGAGCACCGATGGTGTGAGAACCCTCTTGGAATTGCTCTGTTTATTATTATTATTATTATTATTATTATTATTATTATTATTATTATTATTATTATTATTATTATTCTCCGCATTTAATTGCATTTTTGAGGGCCTAAACATGCTCGAAAACTCACGAAACTTTGCACACGCGTCAGAACTGGCGAAAATTTACATCTGATATAGGTTTCAGAATTGGACGGGGCAAAATGGCTCGATAGCGCCACCTATAAAAGTTCAACGGAGTGCGCCTCCCGCAACGTTCCACGTACGTGCACGAAATTCGGTACATACATGTAATGACCTAATACCTACAAAAAAGTCTCTTGGAGCATAGCCCTAAACACAACAGGAAGTCAGCCATTTTGAACTTCCTCTCAGATTTTTGTGCAGTTTTTGCCATTTTCAGGCCTCGTACTTTAACGAACTCCTCCTACAGTTTTAATCTGATCATCTTCAAATTTGGTGAGTGTAATCTTAAGGCCTTTGCGACGTTAAATTGCGAAGATCTTGAGTTTTCGTCAAAGGGCGGGTCCTCGGCGGCCTGACAAATTTCGATGTTTCGCCATGAAACAGGAAGTTGCTGTAACTCAGGCATGGAATGTCCAATCTGCCCCAAACTTCACACTTTTGATAAGCGTTCTGTCCTGAACACATGACCATGCTCATATTCAGTTACAGTCATAGCGCCACCTGCTGGCAACAGGAAGTGACATGTTTAACACTGTTATGGACTCCTAATAACATATAAAAAAGTGCCAGCAAGTGCTAAACATGCTAACAACATAATAGAAGCATGCTAAAACATGCTAGCAAACTCTTAGCTAAGTGCTAAAGCATGCTATTATTGCAATTAAATAGGAATTTGCTGTAACTCAGGCATGGAATGTCCAATCTGCCCCAAACTTCACACTTTTGATAAGCGTTCTGTCCTGAACACATCTACATGAGAAAATTCAGGTATAGTAATAGCGCCACCTACTGGTAACAGGAAGTGTCATGTTTAACACGTTGATGCCATTCTAGCAACATGTTAAAAATGCCATTGACTTCTAAACATGCTAGAAACATGTTAAAACATGCTAGCAATACTTAGCTAAGTGCTAAAGCATGCTAATTCAATGAAACAGGATGTTGTTGTTACTCAAGAAGGCAATGTCCAATCTGCGCCAAACTTCACACATTTGATAAGAGTTATCTCTTGAACACATGTCCATGCTCATATTTAGTTATAGTCATAGCGCCACCTGCTGGCAACAGGAAGTGACGTTTAACACTGTTATGGACTCCTAATAACATATAAAAAAGTGCCAGCAAGTGTTAAACATGCTAACAACATACTAGAAACATGCTAAAACATGCTAGCAAACACTTAGCTAAGTGCTAAAGCATGCTATTGCTGCAATTAAATAGGAATTTGCTGTAACACAGGCATGGAATGTCCAATCTGCCTCAAACTTCACACGTTTGATAAGAGTCATGGCCTGAACACATCTACATGAGAATATTCAGTCATAGTAATAGCGCCACCTGCTGTCAACAGGAAGTGACATGTTTAACACTGTTGTGGTCTCCTAATAACATATAAAAAAGAGCCAGCAAGTGCTAAACAGGTTAGCAACATACTAGAAACATGCTAGCAAACACTTAGCTAAGTGCTAAAGCATGCTATCACTGCAATTAAATAGGAATTTGCTGTAACCCAGGCATGGAATGTCCAATCTGCCCCAAACTTCACACGTTTGATAAGAATCATGGCCTGAACACATGTCTATGCTCAAATTCAGTTATAGTAATAGCACCACCTACTGGCAACAGGAAGTGACATGTTTAACACGTTGATGCCGTTCTAGCAACATGTTAAAAATGCCATTGACTTCTAAACATGCTAGAAACATGTTAAAACATGCTAGCAATACTTAGCTAAGTGCTAAAGCATGCTAATTCAATGAAACAGGACTTTGTTGTTACTCAAGAAGGCAATGTACAATCTACCCCAAACTTCACACGTTTGATAAGAGTTATCTCTTGAACACATGTCCATGCTCATATTTAGTTATAGTCATAGCGCCACCTGCTGGCAACAGGAAGTGACGTTTAACACTGTTCTTGACTCCTAATAACATATAAAAAAAAGGCCAGTAGGTGCTAAACATCCTACCAACATACTAGAGACATGCTAAAACATACTAGCAAACACTTAGCTAAGTGCTAAAGAATTATATTACTGCAATTAAATATGAATTTGCTGTAACTCAGGCATGGAATGTCCAATCTGCCCCAAACTTCACACTTTTGATAAGCGTTCTGTCCTGAACACATGACCATGCTCATATTCAGTTACAGTCATAGCGCCACCTGCTGGCAACAGGAAGTGACATGTTTAACACTGTTATGGACTCCTAATAACATATAAAAAAGTGCCAGCAAGTGCTAAACATGCTAACAACATACTAGAAGCATGCTAAAACATGCTAGCAAACTCTTAGCTAAGTGCTAAAGCATGCTATTATTGCAATTAAATAGGAATTTGCTGTAACTCAGGCATGGAATGTCCAATCTGCCCCAAACTTCACACTTTTGATAAGCGTTCTGTCCTGAACACATCTACATGAGAACATTCAGTTATAGTAATAGCGCCACCTACTGGTAACAGGAAGTGTCATGTTTAACACGTTGATGCCATTCTAGCAACATGTTAAAAATGCCATTGACTTCTAAACATGCTAGAAACATGTTAAAACATGCTAGCAATACTTAGCTAAGTGCTAAAGCATGCTAATTCAATGAAACAGGATGTTGTTGTTACTCAAGAAGGCAATGTCCAATCTGCGCCAAACTTCACACTTTTAATAAACGTTCTGTCCTGAACACATGACCATGCTCATATTCAGTTACAGTCATAGTGCCACCTGCTGGCAACAGGAAGTGACATGTTAAACACTGTTGTGGACATAAAAACATATAAAAAAGTGCCAGCAAGTGCTAAACATGCTAACAACATACTAGAAAAATGCTAAAACATGCTAGCAAACACTTAGCTAAGTGCTAAAGCATGCTATTGCTGCAATTAAATAGGAATTTGCTGTAACACAGGCATGGAATGTCCAATCTGCCTCAAACTTCACACGTTTGATAAGAGTCATGGCCTGAACACATCTACATGAGAATATTCAGTTATAGTAATAGCGCCACCTGCTGTCAACAGGAAGTGACATGTTTAACACTGTTGTGGTCTCCTAATAACATATAAAAAAGAGCCAGCAAGTGCTAAACAGGTTAGCAACATACTAGAAACATGCTAGCAAACACTTAGCTAATTGCTAAAGCATGCTATCACTGCAATTAAATAGGAATTTGCTGTAACCCAGGCATGGAATGTCCAATCTGCCCCAAACTTCACACGTTTGATAAGAATCATGGCCTGAACACATGTCTATGCTCAAATTCAGTTATAGTAATAGCGCCACCTACTGGCAACAGGAAGTGACATGTTTAACACGTTGATGCCGTTCTAGCAACATGTTAAAAATGCCATTGAGTTCTAAACATGTTAGAAACATATTAAAACATGCTAGCAATACTTAGCTAAGTGCTAAAGCATGCTAATTCAATGAAACAGGACTTTGTTGTTACTCAAGAAGGCAATGTACAATCTACCCCAAACTTCACACGTTTGATAAGAGTTATCTCTTGAACACATGTCCATGCTCATATTTAGTTATAGTCATAGCGCCACCTGCTGGCAACAGGAAGTGATGTTTAACACTGTTCTTGACTCCTAATAACATATAAAAAAAATGCCAGTAGGTGCTAAACATCCTACCAACATACTAGAGACATGCTAAAACATACTAGCAAACACTTAGCTAAGTGCTAAAGAATGATATTACTGCAATTAAATATGAATTTGCTGTAACTCAGGCATGGAATGTCCAATCTGCCCCAAACTTCACACTTTTGATAAGCGTTCTGTCCTGAACACATGACCATGCTTATATTCAGTTACAGACATAGCGCCACCTGCTGGCAACAGGAAGTGACATGTTTAACACTGTTATGGACTCCTAATAACATATAAAAAAGTGCCAGCAAGTGTTAAACATGCTAACAACATATTATAAACATGCTAAAACATGCTAGCAAACTCTTAGCTAAGTGCTAAAGCATGCTATTATTGCAATTAAATAGGAATTTGCTGTAACTCTGGCATGGAATGTCCAATCTGCCCCAAACTTCACACTTTTGATAAGAGTCATGGCCTGAATACATCTACATGAGAATGTTCATTTATAGTAATAGCGCCACCTACTGGCAACAGGAAGTGACATGTTTAACACGTTGATGCCGTTCTAGCAACATGTTAAAAATGCCATTGAGTTCTAAACATGCTAGAAACATGTTAAAACATGCTAACAATGCTTAGCTAAGTGCTAAAGAATGCTAATTCAATGAAACATGACTTTTTTGTTACTCAAGAAGGCAATTTCCAATTTGCACCAAACTTCACACGTTTGATAAGAGTTCTGTCCTGAACACACATCCATGCTCATATTCAGCAATAGTCATAACGCCACCTACTGGCAACAGAAACTGACATGGTTAACACAGTAATACAGTACTAACCACATAATTATTGTGTACTAAGCATGCTAGAAACAGACTAAACATGCTAGCAACACTTAGCTGAGTCATGAAGCATGCTATTATCACCATTATACAAAACATTTTGTTACTAACTTTGACATACTCTTACTATATATACCTCCTTAAATGTACATTTCCCAACCATGCTCTGTCTTCCTAAAGCCACCGAGTGTTGATGGCACGGGTGCGAGGGCCCTTTCATCGCTGCTTGCAGCTTTAATTTTTAAATATATTTTATATAGTCCTATAATGTTTTTTATATAATATATTAAAATGTATATTTGTTAAGGCTATCTTCATTGCCTAGATATAATTAAACAAAAACACATCTAACAGAACATAACCTGAGTTGTTCATTTTTTACAATATGTTCTTATTTTTATTTTTTATTTTTTTTCATTAACGAAATGTCAATCTTCGTCTTTATAACAGAAGATACAAAAATCTTCAGCCTATTACATGTATAACGGATTATCACCTTATAAACAGTCCTTTGTGGAATAAGGCTATATAGAAATAGCATAACCTATGGTTATAGCATCTTAATTTAAACTTTATTTTGGTATTAGGTTATTAAAATGCTAACTCATCTATCTAATGTAAAGAGCTGGATAAGGCTACTTAAATAGGCCTTATGTCATTAAATGTAGGCCATCTACGATAGACTAAATATTTTTAACGTTAGTCATTCATTTAAGCAATGACTAATATCGCACGTTAATCAATCCTGGGTGCAGTTCAAGCATCAAGCACCGGCAAAAGTAGGCTAATGATAATAAATGTGTCTAAAAAAAATAAAGCATTTTCATTATGTATTAATAGGCTGTGTACAGTATCATAACATTGAACAACTCAACAGAAATCAGATGATTTAGATTAATTCACAAATAACACACATGTAAATGCGGTGGACAAAAAATAAATAGCCCTATCTAAGCTTTCACATTGCCTTTTAAGTCTAGTAATTTACATAATAATAGCAGACGCTTTTGTCCAAAGCAGCTTTAAAAGTGAGGAAAACAACGAAACCGTTATAAAGATAAAATAATACATAGATAAAAAGTTTCAACCGTTTTTAGAAACACACACACACACACACACACACACACACACACACACAGTGTGAGCAATGTTCTTATTAGGTGTTTACGCGTTTGTCACAGAAACGATAAATATTTAATCATAATCACGACAAATATTAGAGAAAAATACAGTATGATGTATGCCAGCATATTGCGCATCAAAACAAACTTGTCCTTCCATCACGGTTGAACCAAGCGGCAACCTCCCCGTCTCTCTCTTGAAACCAACACGGAAGTGAGTTAAACTGCAATTCATTGACTGGCCGCTTGAGGCTGTTGTCAGAAGTGAGTCAAATCTGTATCTCCCCCATGTTAAAATGACCAACTTTACAGCAGAAAAAAACATGTTTACAGCCTGGTGTCTGTATGTGGCTTTGGTCTATACAGCTAATTTTGCCCTTCATGACAACTGTGAGGGGGGTGAATTTTTTTATAACTCTTCCGTTTAGTTGATTAATATTTAAAGTTCTGCAAGGGTGTGGCCACTTGAGTGACAGGTGGATTGCCGCTGATGTCAATGCTAGCCGTTTGTCTGCTGTTGGCTGTTACTAGCCGTCAGTTCACCTCAGCAAATTTTAGCTGCTGAACTTATCATCTCTGCAGTGTTTTGTGCTTTTTTTTCGGGATTATTTCATACAATTTAAAACACCCATTACTTCGCCCACGACTTTGGGTTCCGTCGTTGTCGTCGAGTATCATTCGAGAGAACAACCAGCGCTGTATTTCAGTTGTTTTCCTCTGTGAACATGCACTAATGGATGTCTGACAATTTCGTTGCTTTTTGGAGTTTTCAGATTTAAAAACGTCAATAAAGGCTCGTTCGTTCTGCTCTCACGGAACAGATAGATTATAATATGCTTATGTACCGTCAGATGAAATCCTGCAGGCGTCGGCGCTTTCTCCGTCCATGCAATAACGTTAAATGTACATCCTTGAATGAGCGCGGATTTTCTAGCTCATTTACTTGAACTTCATAGGCAATATATCTATGGAGAGGTGGCCAAAATCAGAATTTAAAATGGACCGAATAAGCTCTCTACGAACTTGACGAGCGATGCCGCGCTGACGGACCATAGACTATAAAAAAAGAGTGACTGACATGTATGCACATAAATCACTGTCTCACACACACACTCTCAGAGTAATATTAAGTTACTGCATAATGCATTTTCAACTAGCAGAATAGTACAGAATCACGATACACAGTCTCACTTGTAGCCATGTCTTTTAACTATTATAATATTTCGAAGGGCAAAAATAGGAACTTTTAATTGAGCTCCTCAGCTCCACTCACGCCCCGCCTCTTTGCCCATTTTCTGTTATCCGGGAGTGACGCAAGGCCAAGATGGCGACGGCCGGCTCCGCCCACTTTAGGCTTCAAAAATGCTCTTCAGAAACCTACGGGTGACGTCACGGACACTACGTCCATATTTTTTTACAGTCTATGGGTTGAACTCGCACTAGATCCAGCAACAGTGAGCTAGAGCTCTAGCTCCTCCCATTTGACACTGCAGCGAATCCCCGCTCACTAAATTTAGCAAGGTGGAGCTGGAGCTCCAGCGAGGGGAGGAGCTGGAGCTCTAGCTCCTCCCATTTGGCTCTGCATCGAGCACCATCTCTAATTTTCGCATGTTTTTGACTGTTAAAGCGATATAATCACGAAAAATAACTTTTGTTACCCGCGAGCTGTGTGTGAGGCGGCTTTACTCTATGTATGTGTGCAGAAAAAACAACATCTCTCAGACAGCGCGCAAGTACCGAAAAGTTTAAAATACGCGTGAATGTTTAAACTGGTAAGACTCAAAAAAGACTGCAAATGGTAAACTTTAGTTACGTTACTCATGATGCAATGCCTGCAGCGCGCTTAACGATTGCCTAGTGCAACACATTTAGAGAGACGAGAGATAGAAGACGCAGCACCGCTGAAGCACTCACGCTGTTTGTGAAATTGCGTCTCGTAGACAGTTTTAAAATGACTGATTTGATTTTATAATCTGTGTGGATTAATTTACCAATACAACCTACATGCTAAAGTGAATCAATGTTTGCGGGAATTTCCCGCATTATAAGTGGGAGACCTGCGGGAATGATTAAAATTATGCGCAATACCCGCGCCGAAATTCAAGCCCTGATTTTACAGTTCTTTAAAGTAGGTAATGAAGAATAGGTGTTCATATTTCACTCTCTTAGTGTTCATGGTGTAACTCTGTGTCGTCGGTGTTGCGAGAGGCAACACTCTTGAAAGTGTCGAACTAATACTTTGAGGGTTGTTCCCATATTTACACTTTTAAAGTGTTGAAATTATGTACATTGATGTTGATTTCCGGATTTCAAATGTACTGTGTAGTGATTAATGTAGTTATTATAAGATCAAACTATATATTTAGATTGATTTGGACATTATGCTGCTGTAATCTGTAGTGGTTGAGGAAGATGAGTGTCATTGTTTTGTGTTATTGATGTTTTATCCATGTTATAGTTTAAGAAATAAGAGTATTGTCTTTCAGTAGAGCAGTTTAACAGGCTTTTATCATCTATCCTGACTCAAGTAATGTGTTTCTAACAGCAAACACTCAGAATAAAGTGAGATGATCTGCTGATGATCCTGAATGGCTTGTTGAATGAGTGTTGATAGTCTGAGGCTCATCAATATTAACAGATCTGCTGAAAACACTCTTTATTTCATGACAATACTTCCTGTTTTCTCCTCATTTATTATGCTGATGTCTTAAGATCTCCTGTAAATTGACACTTAAAGCTCATTTCATTGGTGTCAGCAGACTGAGGGGATTTGCTGGTTACTATATGTACATTTATTTCTGTGTTTATGATTTTAACTGTTTTTCTTACCATTATTCATATTTGGAAGAATTTAAATTAGTTATATTCTTTTATTTATTTCTAGATACCTGTATTTTAATGAAGAAACAGAATATTGTGTTTCTGGTGTCCCACTTTCACATGCGTATGAATGGAAGTCAGTGCAAGGAAAAGTCTAGTGTGAACGGCCATTAATAATTCAAAACGTTTTTAGTAAAATAAATATCAATCTCAAAGTTGGTGTCAAAATATGGCAACAATGGGATTTGTCCCAGAGGGTTGTTCCATAAAAGACGCTTAGAAAAGCGGGGATTAAACTCCAAAACCGGACTTGAATGAGCCTAACAAATGAGTTGGGGCTAAAGTGGTTCCATAAAAGGTAATTGAAGCTCACGCAATCTCACTAATTTGATCCAGGTTTATCTAGTCTAGATAATTGCGTGTGCACGCGTTTCTTAAGCAGCCCTAGAGGTCGATCATAGATCAAATCGATCCACCATCAAACAGCGTACATATTTTGTGCTGTTTTATGCGTTTGTGACATGTTTTCCCCCCCCCCCCTCAGTTCAAAACTTACATTTTACAGTTATATTCTCCATCTGTAAATGTTCGAAAGCCATGCAAATGTATCCATTTTGCTGCTAATTTTCATATTGAACGAGTGCTGCTGCGCGCATGTGCGCCAAATAGGAGCGCAATAATTCTTAAAATCGGAAAATTCGGAAAATTAATATGCGATATTTTATAACACTAGAAATATCTTCTAATTATAATAATTTATCTTTAGGATGTTGGATAAGTTGCACTGAACTTCAAGCAAACAGAAGTACTTCAGTGAAGTAGCCTATAATTTAGGGAAGTTTATTTTAAGAAACTAAATGCCTATATAAATATACAAAATATAGTTTTGGGTATAGGACCTATGCTATTTATTAAAGAAGATGTATACTTATTTAGAATGCTGAGAATTACAGCTTTTAATGCAATATTTTTTTGGAAAGCAAGAATCCCCAGTTTTAAATGAGTAGATTTAGTTTCTAAAGTACATTATGGAGAGGATAACATTAAATTAAGAGCAAATGTATACATTTTGAAAAGATATGTGCAACTCTAAAATCAAAGAATATTCCATAAAATAAAGGAATATATATTATTAACTACATTTTTATATAACACTCCCTCCCTTTTATTTCTAGTAATTTGTTCTTTTATTTATTTACTTATTTAATATTGCATATTTGATATTCAAATAATATTACTTGAATAACTATTAGGAATTATGTGTCATTATAAGAGTTTGATATAAATATGTTAATGTTACATTTTTATTACTATTTATTTATTGTTTTTTGTCTTATCCCCCTTAAATCATATGTAAAAGTGTCTATGAACTTTTTGGTTATTGTTCTATTCATGTGTGTTTTTAGGCTATGTGTTGGTGGGTATTATCACAAAAGAAAAAAAGTAGAAGGAAAAATAAGGAATATTTATTGGGGGAAAATATGATGTCTTTAAAGGAACTGTAAATTTGTATAATTGTGTTAAATGTGTTTGAATTGAAAGACATAATAAAGTACATATATATATATATATATATATATATATATATATATATATATATATATATATATATATATACACTAAAATATTTGTTATTTGGACATTAGATGTGCCTTATTTAGAATTTTAAACCTGTGTGTATATTTTTATGATAGCAATAACTGTAAAGGGACTATTGTAATGGGGTAAATCAAATGTAGGCTAATATACTGTCAATTACTAAGCTCAGATTCATCTTACCAGTTAAAATTTAAAATTTAAAATTTGCTTTTGTAATTATTTATTTTTAATTTTGTGATTTTAACTTATGCTTTACAAAGCTTTTTTTAGATTGTGTTCTAATGTTCTTCTAATCATAAACATGTACTACAGCTGCCAAACAAAACCAGAGAGAAATGTATTCATAAATCTTTAAAACAATCTAATTAAATCTTGGGCACAAAACATTCAGCCAGTAAAAAAAGAAAACCTGTAGTATATATATATACAGTGCTATGCATAAGTTTAGGCACCCATGCTAAAGTTGACTAAAAAGAGGAATAAAAAATCATCTTTTGGAAATTGAACTTAATGCCTTAATTTAAAAAAATAGGAAAAATCCAACCTTTAAGAACACCAATTTTCTTTGTGAATGAATAATGTATCGTAAATAAATAAATGTTCTTCCTTAAAATACAGGGTGCTCTCAATGCAAATCAAACTAGCTATTAGGCTAACTGAAATAAAACCATGCCAATCTCAAGGTATGGTGAAGGCTATGTGATGATGTGGGGCTATTTTAATTCCAAAGGCCAAGGGAACTTTATCAGGATGCATAGTATCCAAAAAAATAAAAAAACTTAAAAATAAAAATCTGCCTGCCTCTATGGGAATTTAACATAGGGGTGTCCAAACTTATGCACCCTGTATTTTAAGGAAGAACATTTATTTATTTACGATACATTATTCATTCACAAAGAAAATTGGTGTTCTTAAAGGTTGGATTTTTCCTCATTTTTTAAATTAAGGCATTAAGTTCAATTTCCAAAAGATGATTTTTTATTCCTCTTTTTAGTCAACTTTAGCATGGGTGCCTAAACTTATGCATAGCACTGTATATATATATATATATATATATATATATATATATATATATATATATATATATATATATATTGTATTTAGGCCTATCTTTCTATCTATATATATATATATATATATATATATATATAGGTCTATATTGACTAATTTATCATTGTAGCCTTATTTAAGTTGATTTTCTGTATACTGTGTATTTATTTTTGGACTAATAGTGGTCAATAAAGTCCAATAATGGTATGAGAGAGTGTCAGTGGTAATATCATTGTGTTCCTATTGGTCAGTGTTAGAGGATCTGTGTAACAACTGAGGCTTAGCCTGACAGTTAGCCTGCCCTGGACCAGACTAGTTTCCCAGCATAAGTTGCCGGGGTAACTGAGTTTGAACTTTTTTAAGTTTGATTTATGAAACCGAATCTTCCAAAAATAAGCCTGACTAACCGAAATAAGCCTGGCTTATACTCTAATCTTGGTTTATGGAACAGCCCCCAGGATTCAGATTCGATAATGTTTTAAAAATAATTGGAAGAAAAATATCCCTCGTTCAAGGAAATTTTCAAGTGTCAGTTAGTATAAAAACAAACTCAGTAACTGATATATTTTTGATTTTGGGCAGATCAGTGAAGCTCCTCCCACACCAATTGCATCATCAACGAAGCTCCTCCCACATCAGTCACATGGTCAGTGAAGCTCCTCCCACATCAATTCTCCAATAAATGCTGTAAATTCCCATCAGCTACAAGTGAAGACGAGCATCAGAGCATCAGGAAGAGCTGAAATCTGCGAAGACTGAGTTTATTAAAGAGGACAGTGAGAACATGAGTGATCCAGAACCCTGCAGAATGAAACACACTGAAGATCCTGAAGAACAAAGAGGTTGGTGTTTATTCTCCATTCATTCATGATGCTGAAGAACATTCATGTTAGAAACATTCAAGCACTTCATCACATTTAGATAAACAGTTCAACTATGAAATGGTACACAATGTTCTTGGTTTTTCTTCAACAAATGGTCAGTAAAGGGAGGTTTGAGAAATTTTTATATTGATTATCAACATACTATTTTAACTGATAAATAATCAATTTATAAAAAGGCAGCAAATTATCATAATATTTAAAACAGTTGTCTACTTTCTACTATTACTTTAGGTAGGGTGACCATACGTCCTCTTTTTCCAGGTCATGTCCGGCCGGGATTTCGAGATCGCCCAAAATATCCGGGATTCGGCTTTTGCTTTCTCGTCGCCATTCATTTTGTTTACATGCACACCTTTTGATTCAATAGGACTGAATTAATTCTGATTGGTGAATCTGAATGTAGTGTTTACATGAACGCTAAACAAGTGATCGGTTGATGTGCGTTTTAACATTGCTAAGAAAATTCCTGTGTTTTCGTCTCGATCGGGATCCGTGTGAAGCAGAATGCATGACCTGCAAAGATGGCATGTACGTGTCAGTGTCAAATAATGTAATAATGTAAACATAATGAATGGTGACTGTAGAAAGCAAAAGCCGAATCCCGGATATTTTGGGCGATCTCGAAATCCCGGCCGGACATGACCTGGAAAAAGAGGACGTATGGTCACCCTACTTTAGGGCTCACTTTCATGTCCTTTCAATTTGTATTTCTTTCAGTGTATTATTTTGATGTACTGAATTTTATTTAATACATTTTTCTTTCATGTCAGACCTGATGGAAGAGAGCAAGGAGAGTGAAGAACTGAGTGAAGTGAAGGAGGAGAGAGAAGAACTGAGTGAAGTGGAGGAGGAGAGTGAAGAACTGAGTGAAGAGGAGGAGGAGAGAGAAGAACTGAGTGAAGTGAAGGAGGAGAGTGAAGAACTGAGTGAAGTGAAGGAGGAGAGTGAAGAACTGAGTGAAGTGGAGGAGGAGAGTGAAGAACTGAGTGAAGTGAAGGAGGAACATCATGTCAAACCTGGAGAAAAACCTCTGAGTCGCTCAAAGACTAAAAAGACATTTTTAAAGAAAAGAAGAGCCAAGAAATCTTTCACCTGCACTCAGTGTGGAAAGAGTCTCACAACCAAAGATGGTCTTGATGTTCACATGAGAGTTCACACTGGAGAGAAGCCGTTCTCGTGTGATCAGTGTGGGAAAGATTTCAGTCAATCTTCAAACCTTAAAGGACACATGAGGATCCACACCGGAGAGAAGCCGTTCTCGTGTGATCAGTGTGGGAAAGTTTTCAATCGATCATCATCCCTTAAAGGACACATGAGGATCCACACCGGAGAGAAGCCGTTCTCGTGTGATCAGTGTGGGAAAGTTTTCAGTCGATCATCATCCCTTAAAGAACACATGAGGATCCACACCGGAGAGAAGCCGTTCACATGTGATCAGTGTGGCAAAACATTTATCTGTGTATCAGAGCTGAAGAAACACTTGACAGTTCATACGAAGGAGAAGCCGCATTCATGTTCTGTGTGTGGAAAGAGTTTTTCACTGCTGCAATATTTACATAAACATGAGAAAACTCACACTGGTGTAAAAGAGTACATGTGCTTTGAGTGTGAGAAGACTTTTACTAGAGCGGGCAGTTTAAAACAGCACCAGAGAATTCACACTGGAGAAAAACCTTACAAGTGTTCACACTGTGACAAGAGATTCAGTCGATCAGCATATCTGAGGTCACATGAGAGGATCCACACTGGAGGGAAACCGTACACGTGTGATCAGTGTGGACAGAGTTTTACTTTTAAAAATACACTGAAGCTACACATGAGAGTTCACACTGGAGAGAAACCGTTTAAGTGTGATAAATGTGGGAAAGATTTCAGTCAATCATCACACTTTATTGTTCACATGAGGATCCACACCGGAGAGAAGCCGTTCTCATGTGATCAGTGCGGCAAAACATTTCTCTGTGCATCAAACCTGAAGAAACACCTGACAGTTCATATGAAGGAGAAGCCGCATTCATGTTCTGTGTGTGGAAAGAGTTTTTCACTGCTGCAATCTTTACATAGACATGAGAAAACACACACTGGTGTGAGAGAGTACATGTGCTTTGAGTGTGAGAAGACTTTTACTACAGCGGACAGTTTAAAACAGCACCAGAGAATTCACACTGGAGAAAAACCTTACAAGTGTTCACACTGTGACAAGAGATTCAGTAACTCATCACATCTGAAATCACATGAGAGGATCCACACTAGTGTAACGACTGAGTGCGAATCAAACACAAATGAAGCTTCCAGGTGTTTTGTTCAAACATAACTCCACACAGGACTCAACATTCCAGAACTTAAATCACCAATCCAGAGCCATAAAATCAGGCTTCAGCCAGTCTACGCTAACCAACGAAAAACCCCAGCTAAGAACTTTATGGCCATGCGGGCTTCAAAGAGATGAGCCCAACTAAAGGAAGAACGTGTCAATGTTAGATTGGTTCCAAAGACTGATTGGTTCAGAGATGGCTAAAGCTCTGTGCTCGATCAAGATAACAGCAGAGAAGCTGCTGGACTCCACACAGACACAAAGCAGACCCCAGTCTCCTTAAGGAGACCTATGAATGACCCAGTGTTGAAATCACTTCAAACCAAAGAGACTGAGACTTTGACTCTGGGATCAAATCATTCAGAACAATTGTCGATGGACTTATAATCAAACATCATGCAACTACATAATTCTGTTGTTTTTACAATATGTGGGCATGTCTAATATGCTTAGATCCCATATAATTCATGTAATTGTTGTAACTATTAGATGCTTGAATGAAAGTGTGTCGCGCTTCCTATCGCTACGATCGTATGTTCTTAATTAAAAAGATGGCTTGCGTGAAATTTGTGTCAAATGTTCTGTATTCTTATAATAGTAATAATGTCTAAACTGTGGCCTCTTTCCTCTCTGCTAGAGCTTAGAGAGTAAGGAGAGCACAGATAAGCTTGATTTATGATAAGAGATGAAGAGAACGCCACCTCCTAAATTAAGCCAGTGTCTTAATTGGTCAGTTCTCTTAGGATGCTGGACAAACATGTGAGTTTAAAATCTTAGACCCGAACAAAGTTTGCGCGCTCTCTCGGTGAAAGAATTTTCAACAAGGTTGAAAAGGTGCGCGAAGGGAGAAGAGAACAGAAAGACAGTAACCATGTAGAAGCGCAGAGACAAAGAACCCAAATCAAGATCAGAAGAACGGGTTCAACAACTTCATTCAAGCCATCTAACTACTCTCGTCTCAATTTCCTTTCTTTTCTTAGTTTCTTATTTTCCGTTGTGAGTCTCAGTTCTAAGTTAAGTTTTGTGACAAGATTTCGGCCCACGTTTCTTCTGCAAAGCCAGCTTCAACAAAGACTTTCATTCATTCGCCAGCACACCACGTGATTAAGTGCATAGAATCTTGGGATTTCATCATCTTACTCTTAAACTCACTCTTTCCTCACTCTCTTCCTTTCTGCAACTCGTGTGTGCGCGCGTGTGTTTGTGTTAGATATTAGTTTTAGTCTGTGTTAGAATAATCAATAAAGTCTTGTTTTTATTTTTAAAGAGAAGTGTTACTTGTGTTATGTGCTTACAAAATTAATGTCTTAAACTGCTGATCTAAGTTACCTTGTTAACCCCCTGGGTTCGACAATCGCGCCGTCGCGATAGGCTCGCTTTTTTCAGTTCAGTTCAAAAGAAATTAATTTTGCTCTGTGGACTTTGATATTACAAGCAAGTTTCATACATCAATCGATTCTGTTAAATGTGTATTATTTTTGTGTATACTCACAATAAAAACAAAGTGTTGTGCTTTTTGCCAAATAAAGAAAAATAAACATGATGCGAGTTCTGCCTTCTCTCTGTCAGTAAAGACCATTCTGAAACACGTCCGAAAATGAACTGTAACTCAGCGAATACTCAGTCAAACAGGCATACAGACACACAGGCATGAAGCTTGAATTATCTTCTTTTAAATGAGGTAATTTATATAAAAAACAAATATTCTCATCTTGTGAAATCTGTATTAAAAGAGAGCGATTCCAGTCAAGCTCATTAGAGCTAATTCAAATGTAATGTGACTCCGCCCACGGAGAGCGCACGCTATTCAAACGCAAATTACTGAGGCAATCCAAGCAAACCTGTGAACGCCCCAATATCAGCGCGAGAAAACACAAGTTTAATCAGACCATTGTAGCCTACGTGTTTACACCATCTGGCAGCGCTGTGAGGAATAATAATAATGGAAAATCTACCTCAGAGTGCGGGTATTGCAGGAGAGAGGATCCGAATATGTAGTAAGTTTTTTTTCCTTCTCAAGTTAATCGCGTTTCTGTGAATGAATGAACGGCAGCCGCAGAGATGCGCGCTGTTTATCACAGCTCGCAAAAAGACAGTTTAAATTTAAATTGCGTCTCTGTGTGAATGAATGATGATGTTTTAGCAAACTGTATTGCTATACTGAGTTGAGTAAAAATCGACAGAAATATGTTGAAATAAAATGTAGGCTATTTGTATAAGCAACGTATTGAACTGAAAATTAACATTTATATGCCCTAATATTTCATAAAAACAACGTTACAGTCAGGCGTTTCTGTTTGTGAATGAATGTTTCGGTTTTAGCAAACTGTATTGCTATACTGAGTAAAAATCGACTGAAATATGTTGAAATAAAATGTATTTGTATAAGCAACGTATTAAACTGCAAATTAACATTTATATTTCTTATAATAAAAATGAAAGACCTATGTTACAGACATATGAAAGACAACATTTCCTTGATTAGTTTTGGATAGATTATACATTTTTACTGTAAAATATCTGCCACCTCAAATAAGCTTTTGTTTGCCAATATTTGCTCATGTTAAATATAGTATGTTTTGTCAAAAATAAAGTTATCAAATAATCAATCAAATACTTAACTTTGAAATATGTATGATAAAATGCATACTTTAGTTTTTACAAAGAAAGATTACACTTGAATTGTTGTTGTAATTGTAACCTTTTTAATAAAAACTATATATTTACAAGGTGTAAACAAACTATTAAAAGGTAAATATAAGCCTATAAAATTATTTCTTTAAATAATTTGTATTGTTTTATTAGTGACAAATTTGGGGAGAGGATAAATATTCCAAATCTGAAAATACAGTATGAGAATTAACTGCACAATTACTAGACATGTTTTCCTTGGATATTATAGGCCAAATTGCAAGCACAATATGTGGAAAAATAAAAAAGAATTGAGATGCTTCCAACTGTTGCTCTTGCATTCTTGTGGCTCAGTGACTCACCTGAATGAATGGCTAATTAAGTATGCAGGCCCCATTGTCTCCAGGTGTGAACCACTAAATATGAAAGATTGTTGACGCCCACTCCGCATATTGCCTTTCCAAACAGAAAGTGCTTTGCAAAATTCAGATCAATGTATTGTGTTATGTGAATGATAAGGCAGGGTGATTTTCACACCATTTTGAAGAAAAAACACTAGGGGCCGGTTGCACCAGCTGTGCGTAAGTTATAACTTAGCCTAGTTTTGACGTAAATGGACACTAAGTTACGACTTACGCACTTCTAAATATTTTTGCGTTGCACCATTAAACTTAGTTGAAGCGTAACTTTACGTTTAAACTAAATATTTACGGCAGCCTCCGATCAGGGGCCTGTTTCAATAAGGAGGTTCAACCAACTCTGAGTTAAAGCTTGAGCTCTGAGTTGACTTACCCTGAGATGGGAAACTCTGAGTTTTCGGTTACAGAACAGCTGAAATGAGTTAGTTCAATCAACTCTGAGTTGACCTACTCTGAGTTAAGCGCGTGCACCACAACTATAAAAAGCCATTATCAATGGAGCACAGATATTATGAGTCACCATGGCAACAGCCCCAGACAAAAAGAGGTTGGCACGTTTCTCACCTTTACATTTTAATTAGTTATACAGTGTTGGGTGTAATATATTACCAAGTAATCTAAATACTGTAATTTAATTAAAGGGATTACTCTTAATTCTTCTGTAATTTAAAGTAAAATCGGATGTAATTGCATTAGACAGAACAATTCTGTATATTTAACATTTTTAAAAGGTATATTTTTTATGTAACCTTCTCCCTCTACGCACTTTGGTCAATTCAAGAATAATTCATGCAATTGTAGATTGTTTATTTGAAAGCATTAAAAGTGCAGTTTCTTGTCTCTCCTTGTATTGTTCAAGTGGTTGAGGTTGATGTGGGATTTAGTAATTAGTAATAAGTAGACATTAATCTAATTACACTGCTGAAGATGTCATTTGTAGTTAGTAATACAAGTAACTTACCCAACTGTTATAATATCAGAGGTGAAACTGGAAGAACAGTATGTTATTCAACCTAATTTTAATTTTCATAGGTACAATCCTACAGGCATTAAAAGAACATGGCAGCAGCTGAAAATGAAATATAAAAAATAATTTAATTAGGTAAGGCTTGAGCATATCATGGGTGTAGGCTACCTGACTTTACATTTGACATATTAAATAACTAAATAGCATCCGGTGTCTAGCAGTGCAGCAGCATTTTTGGCTGAGGGAATTCCTGGAGGGACTTCAGAGCCAGTCACTCCCGAAGATCCAAGGGCCTTCATAAAATGTAAGAGGTTTACATGTGTAATTTTTTATATAGGCTATTTTTGATATTTCCATTTATTTTACTTTGGGTTGGGTTTTTTGTTGGTCCCAACATATTCTGATGGTAATATCTGTCTTTTGGAGCCTCCTGTCCCAACAGAACCCCAGGCAGTTGTAAGTAGCCTACTCAGTACACCAGAAATTATTACAAATAGTGCTATAAAGTGCACTCAACCAAATGCTCATCTTCACATGACAATGAGGATAAAGAGTTTCTGCTGCCACAGAGAGGTTATGTTAATATTATGTGTCTACACATCACACAATCAGATTTTTTTTTCACATATTTATGTGGAGTAGCCTATAGAATGTAAGTTTATATCCAAGTATAAACGGGTATTCTTATCCCCCCCCCACTTCTGTTGCACAGATGAACACAGTTCAGTGATTTTCAGTAAATGCCACCGTTTAATTCTGTAGAATTTGTTTAGAACTACATTATGTAACTCTAATCTACAACTGTATTTTCATTTGCCAGTTAAGGAGTTATATAGACTTCATCTTATTAAAAAAAAAAAAACAGCAGTAAAAATAGCAATATTTTATTTATAATTTTTATTCATAAAAATGTACTGAAAGAATGAATGAGGTGTTTAAACACCACTTCCTCTTTAAAAAAGGGGAGGAGACAGAAATAAACTCTGGGTTTACCAAATAAAACCTGCTCCCGACCAGGTTAGGTTCACAGAGTAAGTTACCATGGTAACTGACTCTGAGTATAAGTTACCTCTCTTTCAGAAACAGGCTTGACTTACTCTGCTTTCTCAGGTTTAACATACCTCCCATTCTGAAACAGAAAACTCAGAGTTTCCCTCATTTTAGGGTTAACATACTCAGAGTTTTCACTTAACCTCCTTTCTGAAACAGGCCCCAGGAGTAACGGATGGAATAAAATATCAAACACACTGAACTGCATCAATAAGCTATTCTTTTACCTGACAGACTTCAATTCTTAATACATATATGATAATGCAGACATTTACACTCGCTTACATTTTAAGAGAGAGAACATTATGTGAAAAGATTACTTTGTTAGAGGCTATCTATCTTTAACACGAACCCATCCTAAACAGCACGTCGCTGTGTGCATCGGTCCATGGTGTGCATGTCAAATATCAGTCATAATCAATAAACGTAATTTCTTATGCTTTTTGTATCAATATTTATTTATTGATCCTTATTCATTTCATTTCAAATACAGTTTCTGAATGTTACATATAAAAACACTTATGCTATTCATGATCAAGTATCGTATTTAATGGAAACTTATTTTTACCGTTTTGTAACGTGAGGCAAAAGAATGAAGGATAAACTGAAATTCACAGCATTTCAACACAACATCTGCTCACGTATTTGAAGGCTGCTATTGGATAACCAAGGCTAAACGTCATATTATGCGACTACGCATTACTTTACGGAGAGCTTACGACCTACTAGTGTCACGATGTGGTTTTGTGTCATGTTTAGTGGTTCCCTGTCTGTCTATTAGTCATCCCAGGTGTTTCCCATTAACCACGCCCCCTTGTTATCCTGTCTAGCTCGTTTACCCCTGTATTTAAGCCCTGTGTTTCAGCCATGTCTTTGTGAGTTCTTGTTTGACAGTCTTTGTGTCAACAGTTATGCTGTCGTTCGGTTGTTCTGTTCCTGTGTTCTTGTCCTAGTTTGTTCAAGTTAGTATCTATTTAATAAAGTGTGCTGCAACTGGATCTTGCTTCATCTGTACCTCAACCGCACCTCATAACAGAAGAACTCACCAAACCTAGATCCAGCAGCCATGCCTACCTGGAGTCCTGATGTCCAGATCATCCGTCTTCGCCAAGAGAATCGCGCCATCAAGGATTATGTCGCAGAATTCCTCGAGCTGGCACATCTTGCACAAATGAGCACCCAGTGCTTGATGATCTTCTTCCGTGGGGGATTATCGGAACCACTCCGGTCTCTGATGCCCGAACCTGATCCGCACAGGTCTTTAGAAAGGTACGTTGACCTGGCCCTGTTGTGGAGCAGTTCCTTGTTTACTGTGGGCGAGGAGGAGAAGAAGCTCCCTGAACCCGCAATGTCCCCTCAGACCGCGCTCCACGTCTTGCCTGCAATCAAGCCAGCCACCAGATCGGTCTATGGCCGTACAGGACCGATCTCTAGCGTGGCCGATTCCCCGCTGATGTCAGCACGTGCTGCCACGAAGGCCATCATTCCAGGGTCTCGTCCCGCCGAGCCTGAGCTTCAAGTCACGCCTGCCGAGCCTGAGCTTCACGTCACACCTGCCGAGCCTGAGCTTCACGTCACGCCTGCCGAGCCTGAGCTTCACGTCCAGCCTGCCGAGCCTGAGCTTCACGTCCAGCCTGCCGAGCCTGAGCTTCACGTCCAGCCTGCCGAGCCTGAGCTTCACGTCACGCCTGCCGAGCCTGAGCTTCACGTCACGCCTGCCGAGCCTGAGCTTCACGTCACGCCTGCCGATCCAGAGCCTGTGCACGTCACGTCTGCCGATCCAGAGCCTGTTCACGTCACGTCTGCCGATCCAGAGCCTGTTCACGTCGCTTCTGCTGACCCAGAGACTGTTCACGTCGCTTCTGCTGACCCAGAGACTGTTCACGTCGCTTCTGCTGATCCAGAGACTGTTCACGTCGCTTCTGCTGATCCAGAGACTGTTCACGTCGCTTCTGCTGATCCAGAGACTGTTCACGTCGCTTCTGCTGATCCAGAGACTGTTCACGTCGCTTCTGCCGATTCAGAGCTTCACCCCAGTCCAGCCGAACCTGCACTTCACGCCAGCTCAGAGTCCTCTTCGCCGCTGGTTCTGTCCAGCTTAACGCCCTCTTCATCGCTGGTCCTGTCCAGCACAGAGCCTTCGCCACTGGTTCCGCCCAGTTCAGAGCTCTCTTCGCCGCTGGTTCCGCCCAGTTCAGAGCCCTCTTCGCCGCTGGTCCTGCCCAGCTCAAAGCCCTCTTCGCCGCTGGTCCTGTCCAACCCAAAGCCCTCTTCATCACTGGTCCAGGATTCTATACCGGGGAGCCTCCCCAAGAAAATTTGGGGGGGGGGGGGGGCGGCAATAGGCCTCCGGACCAGCCCGATCCGCCGTGGCCACCCGAGGGGTCGTCTCCGCCCTGGCCGCCCGAAGGGTCGTCTCCGCCCTGGCCGCCCGAAGGGTCGTCTCCGTCCTGGCCGCCCGAGGGGTCGTCTCCGTCCTGGCCGCCCGAGGGGGCGTCTACGCCCTGGCCGCCCGGGGGGTCGTCTCCGCCGTGGCCGCCCGAGGGGTCTTCTCCGCCGTGGCCGCCCGAGGGGTCTTCTCCGCCGTGGCCGCCCGAGGGGTCTTCTCCGCCGTGGCCGCCCGAAGGGTCTTCTCCGCCGTGGCCGCCCGAAGGGTCTTCTCCGCCGTGGCCGCCCGAAGGGTCTTCTCCGCCGTGGCCGCCCGAAGGGTCTTCTCCGCCGTGGCCGCCCGAAGGGTCTTCGCCCTGGTCGCCTGCACAGCCTGATCTGCCCTGGTCACCTGCACAGCCTGATCCGCCCTGGTCGCCTGCACAGCCTGATCTGCGCTGGTCACCTGCACTGCCTGATCCGCCCTGGCCTCCAGTCCTGCTACAGTCTCCAGGCCCTCTGCTGCTCCACGGGCCTGGCCCTCCATCCCGCCCCCGAGACCGCCTCCGCTTCACCACCCTCCTGAACTTTTTGTTGTTTTTATGGGCGTCAGGAGCCGCCCATAGGGGAGGGGCTATGTCACGATGTGGTTTTGTGTCACATTTAGTGGTTCCCTGTCTGTCTATTAGTCATCCCAGGTGTTTCCCATTAACCACGCCCCCTTGTTATCCTGTCTAGCTCGTTTACCCCTGTATTTAAGCCCTGTGTTTCAGCCATGTCTTTGTGTGTCGTTCGGTTGTTCTGTTCCTGTGTTCTTGTCCTAGTTTGTTCAAGTTAGTATCTATTTAATAAAGTGTGCTGCAACTGGATCTTGCTTCATCTGTACCTTAACCGCACCTCGTAACAACTAGCTACGTTCTGCCTTACGAACAAATGGTGCAACGGAATAAAGTTCAGAGTTAGTTACAAACTAGCTAGTAGTTACTAAGCCTCTAGTGTGGACTTTACGTTCCAATTTAAGAAAGAACTTACGAACGGCTGGTGCAACCCTACCCAGGTGATGACATCCATTAGACAAAAGTCTTATTGGCACATATTTAGAATGTGTTTTATGGCCTTATTTCAGAAACTTTAGTTTTTAGTTTTTTCAATAACCACGCATAAACATTATTCTCTCAAAAATGCAGACATGTACATTCTTGTTGTTCACATATTATGGTAGCCCTGTTTGTGCTAAATAGTGTGTAATTTTTTTTTTTTTGCCATTAATATGTTTATAAGCAACTGAAAAAAGCACAAATGTTAGGGCATGTCAGAACATCTCAAGGACCCCAAAAACACCTTAGACCCCAGAGGGTTAACTATAGTGTTGCACTATAGTTTGGATATTTATATCCGTTGAAGAATTACAGCCAGTTCAAATGAACCGCGAACAAGTCATTTGCTCGGTTGTAATAAGTGATTCTTTCGAATTCCTTATCAATTAATTAATAATCCCTTTGAGCTAAATTGACCAGTCAGAATCACTCTATTAACGCTACAGGGACATAAGATTGAATATCTTGCCTTCAACACCTGACCCAGCTGTGCTGCATGTCATGTGGTTTTCAATCAATTCACACCAATTTCTCTCTCGTCTTTGCAGAGAATTATAAACAAGCTAAAACCCACTGGCTCCTCTCTTGATGTAATTCCTCCTCGCCTTGTTAAACATGTGAAAACCTTTTAGAATTTAATAAATAAATGTCTTGAATCAGGAACTGTACCTGATAATTTAAAACACGATTATTTAGCTAAGCCAAAATTGTGGAATATTCTGCCGGCTAGTTGTCACGTTTTGGGTTTGTTCATGTCATGTTTCCATGTCTGTCATGTGATTCCCTGTTTGTCATGTGATCCTGCCATGTGTCTTTTCTTTGTCTGATCATTGTTCACATGTGTCCCTTGTCTTGTCATTAGTCTGTGTATTTAAGCCCTCATGTTTGCCATGTGTCTTTGTCAAGTATTGTTTCTTACCACTTTCAAATAATGTGCATAAATGTGAATCTCTGAACATTCTTAAAGGGATAGTTCACTTTGAAATTAAATTTTGGTATGTTTTAGCTTACCTCAAGGGCATCCAAGATGTAGGTGTCTTTTTTTTCCACAGTAGTTTCAATTTTGATATTTTTAGGTCAAACCGTTCTTGTCTGTCAGTCATTTCATGCAGGTCTGTGGTCACTGTCTCAAAGAGCGTGCACAGAGTCCAAATGAAACAATTCCCCATCGTAAGTACACATTGATGGCCTAAGACACGAAACGAGCGGTTTATGTGAGAAAACGAACAGTATTTATATAGTTTTTACCTCTAATAACACAGCCACGTCCAAGTGATCTGAAGGCGTGGGCGCTTCTTATTGTGTGACGTGTGCGCAGACTGTTGCATAGATATATACAATAGATTCCGCCTTGGCTACGGCAGTTCATTGGAACGAGGCGACATCTAGTGTGTATATATTTATGCAACAGTCTGCGCACACGTCACACAATAGATGATAGATATAGAATAGATATGGCGGATAAAGGATTTCTCATCAAGGACCTTCTCACTGAAATCAATGTCTCCCTTGTGATCCCACCCTTTTTAGTCCCACGTGGACATTTCAGCCAAGAAGAGGTGAGACAGACACAAGCCATAGCCAGACTTCGCATTCATGTTGAGCGTGCCATTAGGAGGATCAAAGAGTATCACATATTCGATAGGGTCTTACCAATGACACTAGTGGGCTCTGTCAATCAACTGTGGACTGTTTGTGCCCTCTTGAGTAACTTCCCAGGGCCTCTGTTCTAAAGAGTGCCAGTGCACCCTTGAAATTATACCTGTCTTTATGGACTGGTTTGAAATTATACTGTCCACCACATGAAGCACACTGAATTACGCTGACAGGTTGATTTACAGTCAAGTTTCTTTTATTTTTAACACAGTGTTTATTTTTGATGTCATTTTTAATTTGTCACAAAAAACTATATACAAAATATAAAAGTTAAAGTTTTTACTTTTGTAAAAGTCACAATAACTTTTAAATATAAAGCACTTGTCACAAAACCTCTGAAAAATAAAACACTTTAAAACATTTTTAAACATGGCCTCCTGTGTTTCATTTCATTTCATTGATGCTCTTTTCATGTACCTTTGTTGCACAAGGCAGGCAGGAAGTATGTGAAAAAGAAACTGTCAAGTTTGGATTTCATGTTTTCCCATTCTTCAGGGTTGAAGTGGACCCTCTCCAGGTGATGGTCCTGTTTGCACCAGACAAAGATATCGCACCATGTCATACCGGTGATACCCATCTGTCCCACCATCTGGTAGTAGTACTCATGGATTGTCTTCAGAGCATAGGTTCCATCGGTCTTGCAGTACAAGTATGCACACTCTTTAAAACTCTCCTTGTTTGGACACTTGATTTCCAGAAGTCCGTAGGTTGGTGCTGCACTAAGGTCACGCACTTTCCTATCAGGTGAGGCCCCCAGATGTGGGGCATGGGGGTTAATTACAAACCCGCAGGGGTAGACTTCATTGCCAGTGATTTCCTTGTATTCAGCAGCAACGACTGGCTCCATTTCAAGGCCTCTCTTCATTGTTT
The DNA here is from genome assembly GCF_949319135.1 of Squalius cephalus. Classification (NCBI taxonomy): domain Eukaryota; kingdom Metazoa; phylum Chordata; class Actinopteri; order Cypriniformes; family Leuciscidae; genus Squalius; species Squalius cephalus. The sequence goes on from NC_137122.1 coordinate 7,934,877, forward strand.
TAGTTTGTGTCAACCGTTTCTCCTTCATGTTGGCTGCCAAACTGTCAAAGTCTCTCACCCTGGAGCAGATTCTTTTGAATGATGATGATGTCAGGCGTTTGGCTCGTACTTGATGCCAGGTCTTGCTACTGTTTGTCCTCTGGTTTCCATCTCTAGATGCTTTGCATCAGACAGTGTGACAGCCAGGCCACCATAGAAGAATGTTTCAGTATCATCTAGAGCAGTGCTAAATGAGCATGGCTGTGGAGGTAGAGGAAGTTCAGGGTCATTTTCACTGAAAATGGACAGTGGACGTTGAGTTTGGTAAGTTAATACAGAACCCCGGGGAAGTTCCCCAAATTCTGTGGAGACCAGATCAGCAGGCTGCTTACAGTTTGCTTCCAGTAACTTTAACATCTGGCTCTTACTGCCGATTGTAGCCAGGTTGCTACGAAGAGTCTCTGCAAATTCAGCACTTGGTAATGGAAGTGGCACAGGACAATACAAATTAGAGACAATCCCCTCAGTAGAGCGCTGTTTTTCTTTGGTGATGCATTAGCCAATGGTGGTTTAACTTTGGATACAGTCACAGTGCTAACTGCTCTTGGGCTGAGACCTAATGTCCTTGATGGAACATGCCAGGCTTGAGGTAGAGAGTTTTGCTTGCAGTTTGGGGGACAGATGCATACCCCATTTTAATATAGTGGGCCAGTGTGTAGAGCAGTCCTATTATGTGATTGCACTGTCCCAAGCCAGCTTTACAGTTGCAGGTTGTATTGCCAATGAATGGCTCCTCGAAGGACAGCTCCACCTTTAAGAATAATCAAACAAGTTTAAGAACACATTCACATTTAGATAGGTATACCAACATATTGTTCTAAACGTCTGGTCCAGACGCAAACAGTCATGGTAACTCTTAAGGATTTAAAAGAACATGTAACTGGCCTAGCAAAATAGGTGTTGATATGCATACCTAACATGAAATTACAGAGCATGGTGATGTACACTGAGTGTGCAGTTAATTAGGTACAACTGGCGTTTTCATGTTACAGCATGAAAGCATAACAGTCAATGTTTAAGTTGCTAGGTTTGTCCTAGACATCAGACATGATACTGATTAATACAGCTTGCAGGGTACCTAATATATTGGACACTCATTGTACTAAAACCCAGGGTTGGGGAATAACAGTAATTTGACAAGCTGTTTGACACCAGCTGTTTATTAAAATAAGATATTTTTGAGGCAGAGATGCATAAAAGTTTCAAGGTAATCAAATGATGTTACTGGGTTTGTGCATCCCAGTGGACGACATTACTGATTAGTTTTTAGCATCTGTGTTACCTGTGAGACCTGAAGAGCACCTTCCCCAACCCTACTTAACATCGCTATGTAAACTGAGCAACCCATGCCTGTAAACAAACTTACTTATACTTAATATGCATTAATTTTAATAACCAACAGTAGCACCCTGCCTTGCTTTGTAGTGACACATTGGAAAAAAGCTATTTTTACTGATGGTTCCAATACACTATTAGCTAAAGATCACATCAACTGCACATAACATGTTATTTTTAGTCTAGCAGGGAAAGATGAACTGTTGATATGAACGATCAAAATTAACATTTGAACGTTTAGCAAGCGTATTTGTTCTAGCAGTGGCACCACTCCGCGAACTGAGCAGTTTATCCACAGTCATGATACCCGAATGTTGTAAGGTGCCTCGTTTTTTTGCATTGAGCGAAAAGACTTAGCTCGCACACTGACTGTCTCGCTCCTCTTGACTGTCGGTAAAATAATTTATTGTTAACACTCAAAATAACAGTCAGTTTGGTGTGGTTAATATATCTTAATGCTTAACATCAGCTTGTAATGTTGTCGCGTCCTGTTGTATTAGCTAGCTAAGAAACTAACAGTTTAAAAGTAACGTTTGCTAATGTTGATTTTAGAAAAAAAGCCGTCATCGTCCGAAAAACTTGGAATCTTGCAGTCGTTATTTGCCCATTTTTCAACATAGTCCACTGTTAATTCAGGAAGAGATGAAAGGTTTGTTGTCCACACAGTTACCACCATGATTACAGACGCCCACTGCGCTCTGTCACTGAACTTCCGGTTTAGAGTGTACCCCCTAGCCTCGTTTTGGTTCTAGAGATGGTAACGTAGGTGAATAAGGCAATGACCAAAAGGCCCTTTGTAAGGGCTAACCACCAGAGGTGGAAAGAGTAATAAAATATTCTACTCAAGTAAAAGTACTACTACTTGAATAAAATTTTACTTAATGGTGAGCAAAAAGGTTTTTGTGTGTGTCCCTTTAAATGTAAATGAGCTGCTGCTCAGGCATGGGCTGTCTCAGTGAAGGATTTTCCCTTGCAGTAATTTTGAGTGGCTCAATAGCGCGATATGCGGTTTTATCGCCATTTTTATTTATTTATTTATTTATCCATGCACAAAAACGAGTACATTTTCAGTAACCAATGTAACCGAAACTAAACAGCATCTATCTGCGCATTGAAAGGCTGTCGATCAGCGCACAGTTACAGTGGGAACAGACTGTCTTTCAATGAGTCATTATAACCGTTCATTCAACACACACGTTCAAAAACGCTGATTCATTAAAAGATAGTAATGAAATAAGGTGTTAATTATTTTTAACTTTGAGCTCCACTTTTCAAGGCTCAGCTGACCAGCAATGCGTCGCATGGGTAACGCTGAAGCTGATGCGATTCAATGCATGACTCTCTGATTTTTGTTTTCCGCGGCTGTCTCGAGCTGTGGAATGCTGACCAGCGCTGTCGCTGATGCCATTCATGGTAAATGCCCTTAAATTTTAAAAGGATGACACAACATATTTCGCTTTCCTTGGACACAGCAACCTTTTCACAAATCTATATGACTTGACCTCAATGACAGATGCAGGTAATCGCACGCGCTTAGTCGATCACTCTCATTCACGGTTGAGGGCGAAGCAGAGGAGCAAAGCAGAGGAGGTCGTTCAAGAGTGCGGGCAGGGTCCGAGGAAGTAGTTTTTGCCTTGTTTGCCTTCGCTGACTGCATATGCAGGTGCTTTGAGCTGAATATTTCCGGGAACGGTGACATGTGATGAGTGCACGCAGGGCAGCGCGTGCAGTGGGGCTCGGGCACGAGACATGAAGGCATCTGATTGGTTCTTTACATTCGCACCGAATGGCAGTGATTGGTCAGAGTTTTTACTGTCCTGCAGCTGCTACAGAGGTCTGATTGTTTTCATTCCTTTTTCTGAACACATAATGTATTGACTACTCTCAGGATGGAAGGACCATTTCACCCAGTATAAAAAAAAGTGTTTCTGAACAGGATTACCTACCCTACCTTTAATGTATTTTCATCATGTTGAAAAAGTTTGGTGGGGATAAAATAAACCACTTAAGAGGAGTGGGTAAAAATTCAGAGGTAGGCCTGTCACGATAACAAATTTTGCTGGAAATTATTGCGATAAACGTTCTATTCATATTGTCGTACTGAGACCATTTTCATCTAATATAATGATAATGGCATAATAATGCAGGTACACCTTTTCAGAGATCTATAAACTTTTATTTCTAAAGAATATTAAACATTGAAAACAGAAAACATTTTAAATATCCACAAAAAATGAACAAAACAACCAAAAACAATAAAAGCAATGGACTCTCAGTGTCTGTTAACAAAAAAATTCACTTGAATAAATACCAAAAACAATAAATAAAATGGATGTAAACAAAATTGCACTTCAAAAAATATTAAACATTAGGCTCAGACATAAATAGTGATACATTCCATAACAGGGAAAACTGCCAGTTAGGACCTTTGTAAACAAATAAAAAAAGCCTCAACAGGCCATATCACACCATTTTGCACTGTCCTTCTGTTACTTTGTCGACTAAACGCCCGAGTGATTGTGTACTGTCGGGAAGACGGAGACGCATTTTATTGCGTTTATATGCTACGCACTGAAAATCCTTGGTTAGGATTAGGGGTGAGGAGTACGTGCGTATTACACGCCTTAAAGTGCGTATCATATGCACGCAAAAACTATTTTTGGTGTATAAATGGCACGAGAAATAACATTCGTGGTATAGATACGCATTTTCATGAGATCGGGCTCGCTGTCGCGTTTAGCTTTGAAACCAATTCTATCTTTTTCTTTTTTTTCCCTCCAACTCACAACTAGCGTCTTCTCTCTCTCCCGGCAGTCGCCGCAAGCAGTCCCGCTTTCCCATACAAAGACCATGTGACTGACAAGCGCCGCGGCGCCGCCTCCCCACACAAAGACCATGCAACTGACAAGAGGGTTCACTCCTCCTATACGCTAAGGAACCGAGAGTGGTCATCCAGTCTCTTTGATAGAGAGAGAGAGAGACGAGGAAAACAAACAAGTATGCAAATGGAACTATCGCGGCCGGAAAAATTATCGAGCTCATTTTTTTTTTATCGTGCGATTAATTGATTTATTGACTATCGCGACAGGCCTATTCAGAGGCCGATTTTGCAAAGAAATCCACATTCAAACCAAAATATCTGACTTCCTGTTGGTCGGAGCTAATGACTGTAAATTAGAAAGTTGTCCGGCTCGATGAAACCAATATACAAACTGATTTTTGTAACTGTGGGTAAAACTAACCCCCCCACTTTTGTCAAAAGCATTTTGAAAGTGACACACTTCCTGCTACCAGTTGGTGGCGCTATAACTTTGACTCACAATAGTTACATACATCTGATCGGCCTCTTACCACGAACACACTGCTGAAGTTTCATCAAGATCAGTTAATGTGTGCAGAAGTTATAACACTTCGTGTTTCTCTTTTCAAAATGCCAAAAGTGGCAAAAAGGCACTATGTCCTCTAGTTTGAGAACCACTGACTTACATGAAAGTGAGTTTTGCATGTCTCTGAACCTTATTTAGAGAACAAAATAAGAGACAGATAGATACATACATTTTCACTTATAAGATTGATAATATCAGGGACAAAATTATAACTATGCAACCGTCTACTACAGTATCACATCAGGCAGTGCATTGTAGTCTCCCTGAGGAAAAATTTGATTCATTCGTTGCTATAGGAGAGGAAGAATTTACTAAACTCATTAAATCATCTAAATCTACAACATGTATGTTAGACCCTATACCGACTAAGCTACTGAAAGAAATACTTCCAGAGGTCATAGATCCTCTTCTTAATATCATTAATTCGTCTTTGTCTCTAGGATACGTACCAAAAAACTTTAAGCTGGCTATGATTAAACTGCTTGTTAAAAAAACGCAACTTGATCCTACAGAATTAGTCAATTACAGGCCGATCTCGAATCTACCTTTTCTGTCAAAGATATTAGAAAAGGCAGTGTCTTCACAACTGTGTTCCTTTCTTGAAAGAAATGATATCTGCGAGGATTTTCAGTCAGGATTTAGACCGTACCATAGTACCGAAACAGCTCTCGTTAGAGTCACAAATGATTTGCTCTTATCATCCGATCGTGGTTGTATCTCTCTATTAGTGTTACTCGATCTTAGTGCTGCATTTGACACCATTGACCACAACGTTCTTTTAAATAGATTAGAACATTATGTTGGCATTACGGGAAATGCACTAGCATGGTTTAAATCCTACTTATCTGACCGTTATCAGTTTGTAGCAGTAAATGATGAGATGTCTCATCGATCACAAGTTCAGTATGGCGTACCACAAGGCTCAGTACTAGGACCGCTGCTGTTCACTCTGTACATGCTACCATTAGGAGATATCATTAGGAAACATGGCATTAGCTTTCACTGTTATGCCGATGATACCCAGCTCTATATTTCTTCAAAACCTAACGAAACTTATCAATTCACAAAATTAACGGAATGCATAGCGGATATAAAAAATTGGATGACTTGGAATTTCCTACTTCTAAATTCTGAAAAAACAGAGTTTCTAATTATTGGACAAAAAACTTCCTCACGTAATAACCTAGAATACTGTCTAACACTTGATGGCTGCTCTGTTAAGTCTTCGTCGTCGGTTATGAACCTGGGTGTGCTCTTTGATACCAATCTTTCATTTGAAAGTCACGTGTCTATTATCTGTAAAACCGCATTTTTCCATCTTAAAAATATATCTAAATTACGCCATATGCTCTCATTGACAAATGCGGAACAATTAGTTCATGCGTTCATGACCTCAAGGCTAGATTATTGTAATGCTCTACTGGGTGGTTGCCCTGCACGCTTAATAAACAAACTACAGCTGGCTCAAAACGCAGCAGCTCGAGTTCTTACCAGAACCAGGAAGTATGACCATATTAGCCCAGTTCTGTCAAAACTGCACTGGCTCCCTATTAAACATCGCATCAATTTTAAAATATTGCTGATCACTTACAAAGCACTAAATGGTTTAGCTCCGCAGTACTTGAGCGAGCTCTTAGCGCATTATAGTCCGTCACGTCTATTGCGATCTCAAAATTCCGGCCAGTTGATAATACCTAGAATATCAAAATCGACTGCTGGCGGTAGATCCTTTTCCTATTTAGCACCAAAACTCTGGAACAGTCTTCCTACCATTGTCCGGGAAGCAGACACACTCTGTCAGTTCAAAGCCAGATTAAAGACACATCTCTTTGACCTAGCTTTCACATAATACATTATAGACTTCTATAATTTAATGTTAGGCTGCATATATTAGGTCAGCCGGAACCAGGAACACCTCCCAAAAATCCTGATGTACTCGTTACATCATGAGAAGAATGGCATCTACGCTAATTTTAGTGTCTGTGTTTATCCCGAGGTTTTCCTGCAGCCTGCCGGATCCAGGCCGTATCCAGATCTGACGAAGGACCTTCGCCTGGCCTGATGACAACGCAGTGCTAAAGTGCCAACTAGTCTCTCCCTATGGAGGATCCCACTACCACTCTACAGATAAGGCGTTGTCGGGAAATTTTGTTTCGCGTTCCTACCCCAAAGCAACAAAATTAAAAAAAATTCTTTATCAAAATTTATAAGGAAAGACAAGTACTTTGTTTAGGCTTGGCTTGTAGGGAATTCCAAACCTGCGTATATTCAAACGCAGTTGCAATTGGAAGCCAATTTTTTAGGACCATACACCATTAAGGCAATCCAGGGTAAAAGTGCTGATCTCCAAGATGAAAACGGGGCAATATTCCACAAAATTAACATTGACCAACTGAAAATAAACGTTGATGACACACCCAGAGTGCCACACTGGGATTTTAAAGAGAGAGGGAACACTTCAGTGGTTTCTGAAACAACAACATCCCCATTACAACCACTTGCCCCACCTGCTACAGCTGTTGCATCCTCAGGAACAGCCCAACCAGCAGCCCCAGAAGCTACAGCCCCCCCAACCTCAGCCCTGCCAAATACAGCCCCACCAAAACCACCTGCCCCACCACAACCAGCAGTCTTTCCAGCCACAGGTCCACCAGCAACAGCCCCACCAAAACCACCTGCCCAACCACAACCAGCAGCCTTTCCAGCCACAGGTCCACCAGCAAAAGCCCTGCCAAATACAGCCCCACCAAAACCACCTGCCCCACCACAACCAGTAGTCTTTCCAGCCACAGGTCCACCAGCAACAGCCCCACCAAAACCACCTGCCCAACCACAACCAGCAGCCTTTCCAGCCACAGGTCCACCAGCAACAGCCCCACCAAAACCACCTGCCCAACCACAACCAGCAGCCTTTCCAGCCACAGGTCCACCAGCAACAGCCCCACCAAAACCACCTGCCCCACCACAACCAGCAGTCTTTCCAGCCACAGGTCCACCAGCAACAGCCCCACCAAAACCACCTGCCCAACCACAACCAGCAGCCTTTCCAGCCACAGGTCCACCAGCAACAGCCCCACCAAAACCACCTGCCCAACCACAACCAGCAGCCTTTCCAGCCACAGGTCCACCAGCAACAGCCCCACCAAAACCACCTGCCCAACCACAACCAGCAGCCTTTCCAGCCACAGGTCCACCAGCAACAGCCCCACCAAAACCACCTGCCCCACCACAACCAGCAGTCTTTCCAGCCACAGGTCCACCAGCAACAGCCCCACCAAAACCACCTGCCCAACCACAACCAGCAGCCTTTCCAGCCACAGGTCCACCAGCAACAGCCCCACCAAAACCACCTGCCCCACCACAACCAGCAGTCTTTCCAGCCACAGGTCCACCAGCAACAGCCCCACCAAAACCACCTGCCCCACCACAACCAGCAGTCTTTCCAGCCACAGGTCCACCAGCAACAGCCCCACCAAAACCACCTGCCCAACCACAACCAGCAGCCTTTCCAGCCACAGGTCCACCAGCAACAGCCCCACCAAAACCACCTGCCCAACCACAACCAGCAGTCTTTCCAGCCACAGGTCCACCAGCAACAGCCCCACCAAAACCACCTGCCCAACCACAACCAGCAGTCTTTCCAGCCACAGGTCCACCAGCAACAGCCCTGCCACCGACTCATGGACATACTCTAGCTGTTGCAGAGAAGTGTAAGATTTATTTTTAATTTTAATGGAAGAGATGTTAATACCCAAGCACACTAGTTTCATAATTATGTCTCAATCACCCTTAATGATTTACATGAGACTGTGACTGCTGTACTAAATTTATGGACAATGTGGTTACAATAATGTATGTAGTGATGCATTAGGAGCTTCGATTGCATTTTAATTGCTACTTACATTTTCCACATCGATTTATTAGATATTTTTATTATTATTTTACTTCTTTATTCATTATTTTCGGCAGATGTACGGGATGCCTGGGCAGGAAAGAATGCCCATGTCCTCCTCTCTAGAGTAGGGGCTTACAAATTATTTTACTGGGATATTCAATTACTTGGTCCGAACATGGAGCTGGAAAGTGAGGTATGTACAGTTTTAACTGTTCTGTAAATCAACTGTAGCTCTCAATGTATTTGTTTTATAATTCTATCATAATCTCTTGTTTAAAATTTCTCAATAGTCAATTAATGCATATCTAGCGGTCTTGGTGCGTAAGTACAATGCCCAGAATACTACAAAGGCAGCATTCATTGATTCATTTGCAATGACATCAATTTGGAAAAGATGGACTCTAAGACTCAAGGTCTGTATTGGTATAAAGGATCTCATTGATGTACTATTCAGATTAATTACAAATTCCCATTGTAATAAAGCTAAATAATATAAATAAAATGTAATGCTTTAAAATAATTTAAAAACATTTAAAGGGATAGTTCCCACAAAAATGAAAATTCTGTCATCATTTACTCACCCTCAAGTTTTTCTAAACCATATTTTATGGACAATTCAAATACCACAATAATTTTTGTTAAATTTTAGATGAAACCCCTGGAGTACGATATCATTGTGGGAATTATAAATGATCATCACCACTGGACACTAGCGGTAAAATTTACTATACGCATATTATAAAAGTAAATTACGTCACAGAAGAAAAATGCACTGCCATAATATGCTGATTTATGCTTGATTTAGTAAAGAACTAACGTGTCATTTGTTTTCATGAAAAAAGGTGATCTACCCACAACAAAGGAAGTCTGTGTTCCTGGATCCACTGGGAGAGTCTAAGCAAGACATCAAAACATGTCTTGAAACAACAAGGTAAGGATAGCTGTAAAAATTAAACTTCAGCATTATTAACATTTCAACATTTAATTTAGTATGTCCACTGTCAATAAGAAAACTTAATTATAACATTTTAACAAAATAATCATAAAAGAGAAAAGGAGTAGTTGGCAGCACAGGATTTTAGCCACCATTAGAGCTTGTCATTCTTTACACAGCCCACAAGTTATCACCTATCCACCGAGGAGCTCTATAAAGATGTGAAAAGCTACGAATCTAACAAAAAAACTAAATGTGATAACATAAATGTGAATCTTTGGTAGTTTTTATTAGTCTTTTGTTTTTGTACGGTTTAAAAATGCATGGTGGCATTGCCCCCTACTGTGTGTGACAAAATTGCAAATCATAATATTTTTTATATTGTTATTTTCTTTCTTCAGGGCATTCATGCGAAACAAGGGATGCAATGTCTCAAGGTGGACATGCGACACAGTCCCACATCCCAAACAATCGGACGGTACCTCGTGTGGAGTCTTTGCCTTGAAAGTATGTTTACTATTCAGAGCAGTGTCCTCGCCCTCACATTATAATATGACCATTGTTTAGTTAAGACTAGTTAAGTTATTCACTGACAGTAGATTTATATTTCTGTAACATGATTTTTTTTATGTAGTCAAAAAATGTATTTTTCAGTTTGCAGAAGAACTTTTGAAAAATGAGACAGTAGATTTTCCTGCTACGAAAGAGGCTATCATCAAACACAGGCTGCAAATCGCTGTCACTCTTCTCCTAGAGACTGGTGAGTAATAAGATATCAGGGGATGTTTTAGCAATACAAATAATTGTCCTTATAATTGCTGTAAAACATCGTATGCAGCTATCAGAATTATTCCATACTTACCTAAAAAGTATTAGTGTGAAAAATGAAGAATTATAGATGCATGCTCTGTGATTTTTGTTTTGTTTCGAAGATGACCTGACAAACATATGTCACTTCTGTGGGTCAGAAGGGCCTGAGACAGACTTGAGTTGGGTAAATCAAACTTAAGAAATGTGAAATGAAATACGTTTTGTTATAAAGTTATCAAGAATTTTCTTGTATTGTTATGTTGGATTTTTCTATTCTATTTCTTCTATTTTACCCATGACTAACAAACATTCTATTATTCTTTTATCTCCACATGAATTACTGTATATTAAAAATATACCTTCAATTGCACAAGAATGAAAATTTGCAGCCTCTTACCCAAAAATCCAAATAATTTGTTTTCCAGATTCAGTGTGACATTTGTTTGCGGTGGTTCCACCATATGTGCGTTCAAGGCCCACCAACAGATGCCGCCTTCCTGTGTACTGCTTGTACTCCTTAGTTTTCTGTACACATTATTGTTGTGGAGGAATTTATTCATTACATCTTGTTGTATTACATCACACCTTCCAAGTTTGTGTCTTCTTATCTTTTTTATTTTGCTTGAAAAATAGCTTACAATATATTGATTAATAATACAATAATTGCAGATTAAAATAATTGATTGATTAATAAAATAAAACTTGGTATGTAAACAGCATGTCAAAAACAGTGGCCAAAGTTATTGTCTTACTGTATATTTTGTACATTCAAGTGATGAAGAAAGTGGATACAGGATCTACTGTGTGTATCCTATTATACATTAAAACTGAAAGTGTACTGGAGACTCACTTCAAGTTAAGGCCTAAGCTTTAAGAATTCCTAGATGCAAAAGGGGGGGTATAAGTGTTCTGGTGTGTGGAAGTGTTTGATGTTCATTTTGCAGGAGTGTTGAGAATAAACTGAAACTGTTTCATAATCTGGTGATGGCAGCGCGGATGCTCTGGTATCTCCTGCCAGAGGGTAGAAGGGTGAAGTGGGTGTGTGGAGTCCTTCATGATGCTGACGGCCCTCCAAATACACTGAGCATTGTAGATGTCATAGATTGGTGGGAGTGCAGTTCCTATGATCTTACTAGCTGTCTTCACTATCCGCTGCGGTCGGAGGCCGTACAATTCCCACACCAGAAAGTGATGCAGCTGACTGAAACACTCTCTATAGTATCTCTGTAGAATGTGGTGAGGATGGGTGGTGGGGGGCTTTCCTTGCTTTCTTCAGGCGCCAATGGAAGTGGAGACGTTGATAGGTCATCATCTGTGCATTATGGAGAGGGGATATTTTTATAGCAGGATTAAAAACGGTCTGAAAAAAAATCCCACTATAACTTAACTATAACTAAGAAACTTATCCATATTCACTGCTGTTATTAGACATAATGTACAGTATTCACACAATAAAACACTTGATGATAGGTCATCATCTGTAGATTTTGGAGGGGGGATACGTATTTTGGCAGGTCAAAAATACAGTATGAAAAAAATCTGTATCCCACTATAACTTTTGTCAGGAAACAAGAAACTTGTCCATATTCACTGCTGTTATTAGCCGCTAACTTCTATTGTTATGAAATGTTTTGAGAGGATAATGGTGTCATTTCTTAAACAAGATGTTGGTGCATTTTTGGATCCGTTTCAGTTTGCTTATAGGCCGGGGCGCAGCATAGACGATGCTATCAATAGCATTTCACATCTGGTCAGTAAACACCTCGAAGACCCTAAAGCCTATGCACGTATTTTATTTGATGATTTTAGTTCGGCTTTTAACACTCTACAGCCTTATATGCTTATTCAGAAACTGAAACACATGAATGTTAATTCTTTTATTCTTAACTGGTATTTTTTCATTTTTAACAAACGTACTCAACAGGTTAAAGTGAATAATGCTCTTACGGAGCCCAGGCCAATCAGCACTGGTGTCCCGCAGGGCTGTGTCAGTTCGCCAGCCCTTTTTACATTATATACTAACGATTGCCTTAGACTTCATACCGAAAATTACATTATTAAATTCTCCGATGATACAGCAATCCTTGGCCTCATGCATAAAGATAAAAGTCCAACCGCGTATCATACAGAAATTGAGGAATTTGTTCAGTGGTGCGATGATAATTATCTTGTGCTAAATGTAACTAAGACTCAGGAGATGGTGTTTGACCCAAAAGCCATAGGCGATACCAGGCCTGTAGTAATTAATGTACCCATTACTCAGGTTAGCTCTTACAAGTACCTGGGTGTACATATTGATAATGCACTGACCTGGAAGGACCATGTAAACACGGTCTGTTCCAGACTCCAGCAGAGGATGCATTTTTTTACGGAGACTTCGATTGTATGGAGTAGAACAAAAATGTATGTTGTTGTTCTATCATGCAATATTAGAGAGTATTTTAAAGTACGGTATTACAAGCTGGTATGGTAACCTGACAGTACAATCAAAATCACAGATCGCTTGTCAAGTAAAGACATTATGGGGGTCAAAAACTATTTGCCCCCCCCAGAAAATCTATGAGCAGTCGGTTATCAGACAGGCACAAAAAATAGTTTCTGACCCGACCCACATTCTTCATCCGGAATTTCAGCTTTTACCATCTGGTAGAAGATTTAGAGTTCCTAAATGTAGGCTAAACCGTTATAAAAACTCTTTTTTTTTTTACCTACAGTATGTCTATTAAGCTCATTAACTCTAATATGTAGGTGTGTGTAATGTGTTCTTCTTGCAATCTGTAGGCTTTTGGGGTGTGCAATATGTTGGTTGTTGAGGTGTGTGATATGTCATTTGTGCGATTTTTAGGCCATAGAGAATGTGCAATATGTCAATTGTGGATTTTTGTAGGCCAGATAGAGTGTGCAATACATAAGTTGTGAATCTTAGGGGTACTATGAGTGTGCAGTATGCCAATTGTGTATTATATAGGCCTTGTGGAATATATCAGTTATGTATTTATGGGTACTATGGAGTGTGTAGCATGCCAATTGTGTATTTTATGGGCCTTAGGGAGAGTGCAATATGTTAGTTGTGTATTTTAATGGGTGCTATGGAGTATGCAATATGTCAGTTTTGTATTTTGTAGGCCATATGGAGAGTGTGCAATATATCAGTTGTGTGTTTTTGTGTGCAATATGCCAGTTTTTAATTAAGTAACAGTTTTAAAGTTTTATAAGTGCCAATGGAAGGCGTTAATGTGTCTACTACTATACATACGTAAACGTATATGAAATGCTCATTCTTTTTGTACAGTGTCTTTTTTTTGTGTTGTCTCTGTAAAGCTATGGAATGGACAGAGTCCAAAACAAATTTCCCTTCGGGGACAATAAAGTATATCTCATCTCATATCTCATCATTATGGAGATTCTCACTTCCGAAAACATTTGAGCACATTTTCGATTCGCCATAAATTTTCGTGAAAATGCCAATATTTGAAATCTACACAGTTGATTTCTCGCATCAAATGTTCTCAGAAGTGAATTTAGTGATGAAATAGCGTGGGAAATTGTAGAAAAACGCCTGCCTCTCTTTCCTCGAATGCCAAAATGAATGCTGGAATATTTCTGCCGTCAAGTTCACACAAGTTACCAACCTATGCATCCTCTGTATCCTCTGTAAAATGGGCGTGTCAAGAACACTTCCGGGATTTTTACCCGTTCTTGCCAAAATGCAAACTTGTGTATTGGGACAGTACTTGGGCAGCGACTGATGACGTTTCACAAGTCCACAAGAACACAAGTACAGACAAGAACGCATATTGAGAAACGGCCAGAAAGTTGCGCAGCGCTGTTGTTTTTTCCGTTTTTCCATGAGCGCCACCTACTGTCAGAGATTGACACTGCATTTACTGACATTTTTCTTTTGCATTGGACTGAACAGACAAACCTCATGTGAATTTGGTGCCGAACATTCGTGTTAATGTGAAAATGTCCTGTCGATCGTCATGGCTGTTGGGAAACTAACTTAGAAAAAACATGTTTCTCGGCACATAAAGATGAGCTACTGTGATCTCAGACTGAGGTGATGTGGTTTCTCCACTGCATGGATCTTCAGGTGTAGCTTCAGGCCACTTTTAAAAGAGAAACTCTTTCCACACTGATCACATGTGTGCGGCTTCTCTCTGCTGTGGATCCTCTCATGTGATCTCAGATGTGATGAGTGACTGAATCTCTTGTCACAGAGTGAACATTTGTAAGGTTTCTCTCCAGTGTGGATCCTCTCATGTATTTTCAGATGTTCTGACTGACTGAATCTCTTGTTACAGTGTGAACACTTGTAAGGTTTTTCTCCAGTGTGGATCCTCTGGTGCCGTTTTAACTTGGCCGCTGTAGTAAAAGTCTTCTCACACTCAAAGCACATGTACTCTCTCACATCAGTATGTATTTTCTCATGTGTATGTAAATATAGCAGCAGTGAAAAACTCTTTCCACACACAGAACATGAATGCGGCTTCTTCTTCATATGAACTGCCAGGTGTTTCTTCAGGTTTGATGAACTAAAAAAATTTTTGCCGCATTGATCACATGAGAACGGCTTCTCTCCGGTGTGGGTCCTCATGTGACTCTTAAGATTACCTTTGCATAAGAATCTCTTTCCACACTGATCACATGTGAACGGCTTCTCTCCGGTGTGGATCCTCATGTGAACATCAAGACCATATTTGCGTGCGAAACTGTTTCCACACTGAGTGCAGGTGAAAGATTTCTTGGCTCTTCTTTTCTTTAAAAATGTCTTTTTAGTCTTTGAGCGACTCAAAGGTTTTCCTCCAGGTTTGACATGATGTTCCTCCTCCACTTCACTCAGTTCTTCACTCTCCTCCTTCACTTCACTCAGTTCTTCACTCTCCTCTCTCTCTTCCATCGGATCTGACATGAAAGAAAAAAATATTAAATTTCATTTCATTCATTACCACTTCATTCACCGTGAATTTGTTTGTTTCTTTTATTATTTTATGCAATCAGAAACCCTCAAACCGGTTTCGCTTTGTATCTCTCTGTGCAAATCCTTCCTTCCCGCTCTGCCAGAAAGCAGCTGTCATTTACTGACGGAAAGCATGACAATAACCGCAATAAAGCCGCATATTGCCGAAAAACGCATGTTGTCTTTTTTAGGAGCAATTTGAATGGTTTTGATAGGACCCGATGACAATGCAGTGCTGAAGTGCCAACTAGTCTCTCCCTATGGAGGATACCTTTACCGCTCTACAGATAAAGCGTTGTCTGGAAAATTTGTTTAGGCTTGGTTTGAAGGGAATTAAAAACCTGTGCACATATATTCAAGCGCACATAACTATAGAACCAACTCTTAATGCGCATGTGAACGCCATCAGCGTTTCTCACAGGATCGCGTTTAAAGTTTGTGTAGAGAGAATGGTGTCGTCTTGGCGGCCCCTAATTTAAAGGAGAAGTTCACTTTTAAAATGAAAATTCTGTCATCATATACTCACCCTCATGTTGTTTCAAACCTGTATGAATTTCTTTCTTCTGCTGAACAGAAAGGAAGATATTTAGAAGAATATCAGTAACCAGACAGTTTTAGATACCATTGACTTCCATAGAAAGAAAAAAATATACTATGGAAGTCAATGGGACCCAAAAACTGTCTGGTTACTGATATTCTTCTAAATATCTTCCTATGATGACAGTATATGATGACAGAATTTTCATTTTAAAAGTGAACTTCTCCTTTAATAACAAATGATCGTTGCGACGGAAGCGAATCGATCAAAACTAACTTTAGCTGGAAAATAACTTTATTAAAGAACCGCTATAAAGCCAAAACATTCTCTGTTACCTTAAATTATACGTTTATCTCTGTAAAGCTGCTTTGAAACAATCTACATTATTAAAAGCGCTATATAAATGAAGATGACTTGACTTGTAACATGTCACCGTGCAGCTCTCAAGCCAGATGCTGTGGACAGGCTGGTGTTTTTATCACACACCTTGAAACGCATGTAGATCCAAAGAAACGCAGTTAATGGCAAAAAATGTTCAAGCTGCTGAAAGCCTGTTTCCTCTGTTCTAGTGACTTATATTATAAAGGCTATTTTACCTTTTAGTCTTTAAATCGTAGACTTTGTTTACATTAGGGCCGCAACGACGAGTCAACGTCATCGATTACGTGGACTATGAAAATACATCAACAGACATGAAATGCGTCGACACGTCATTCATTAGTACGTTTAAATATCGAGTAATGGCAGCTTCTGCTCCCACTCATGCTGAAAATGACAGACCACGATCATCCAAAGTGTGGGAATACTTTAAACTACGGCCGAACAGAAAGGTGCTTTGTTTACTATGCAAACTATGCCCCATTCGGCGAAAATAAAATGGACTTTAATTTATAACTTCAACTCAAATCTGTCAACGAAGCTTTCAGTGCATTTGCCAGTTTTTAAAAGTTGTGTATGCACATGTAGACTAGACACCTGCACTCCCGCGGATCTGATGGCTATTTTTTTTTTTTTTTGCAGGGTGGTAGGGGAAGACTCATGAATATTCATTAGGGAACTCATCCCTGATAGGCTCGCCGATACTCCAATGTTCTGAGACGCCATGGTAACCCCAAACAATGAGATATCAGATCGCTGCGTGTCACCAGTGGTGGGGACATTCCGTGAGGGATTGTGATTGACCTACACGATTAATGTTATGATTTAAGTGGATTAGCGGTGAAAATCACAAACACAAATGGTTATAGGAATATAGTATAGGCCTAATTGCATGGGATGCAGTTCTAATGTTGTGCTACTTGCATGGGATCACGGTCAAAATCCCCAATACAGGCTATCACACCAGAAATCATGTAATTGTAGCAAACCATGAATAATTATTATATTATGGTAGTCTTTTCTCTCTGTTTTGCATGTGTCATCATCATCATCATTATTATTATAATTTATTTATTTTTGGCTCTTGTCACAGTGTATAATAATAATAATAATAATAATAATAATACATTTTATTTGGCCGACGCCTTTCTAAATACCCAAGGACATCTTACATGTTTCGGAGGACATAAAAGAATAAAGAAATTAAAATATATTAAAACTCATTGTAGGCTAATACATGATACAAATAAAACAAATCAGAAAAGTGCTAAGAACGCCAGAAGAAAGCACTATAAAGAGTGTCAGGAGAGTTACTATGGCGATGTAGAAATAAAAAGTTTTAAAGATTAAAAGCTTTCTTAAAGAGATAGGTCTTTAGCAATTTTTTAAATGAAGTGACTGTGTCTGCCTGTCGAATGTGGGAGGGGAGAGCATTCCAAAGTCTTGGAGCAGCGCAACTGAAGGCCCTGGCCCCCATGGTGGAGAGGCGGAATTTGGGGGTGACAAGGAGGCCAGTCGAGGAAGAGCGGAGGGAGCGTGTAGGAACATATCCTGATAGGAGGTCATAAATGTAGGTGGGTGCAAGATTATGAAGTGCTTTGTAAGTGATGACAAGGGTCTTAAAATCAATACGGAAGTGCACAGGGAGCCAGTGTAGAGTGATAAGGATAGGTGTGATGTGTTCTGATGGTCTGATACCAGTGAGGATTCGAGCGGCAGAGTTCTGAATAAGTTGAAGTCTATTTATCAGCTTGGAAGGGAGACCGATGAGAAGGGAGTTGCAATAATCCAGACGTGACGTGACAAGGGCATGAATTAGGGTTTCAGTGCTGGCTTGTGTCAATGAGGGTCTAAGCCTGGAGATATTTCGGAGGTGAAAAAATGAAGTCCGGGTAAGTGATTTAATCTGAGATTTGAATGAAAGGGAACTGTCCAGAATGACACCAAGGCTTTTGACTTGCGTTGACAGAGGGACTGTGATCTCATCAATGGTTAAATTTAGGTTTTGCTGTTTTGAGAGAGAAGATTTGGAGCCGATGAGCAGGACTTCAGTCTTATTGGCATTCAGTTTTAAAAAGTTTGAGTTCATCCAGATTTGAATGTCTTTAAGACAGTTGCTGAGAGAGGTGGGTGGAAGGGGAGATGACGGTTTAGTTGAAATATAGAGCTGGGTGTCGTCAGCATAGCAGTGGAAATGAATTTTGTGGTGTCTCATGATCTTGCCCAGGGGAAGCAGATATATAATGAAGAGTAGTGGACCCAACACTGACCCCTGGGGGACACCCTGAGGCACAAACGCACAGGCCGATTTAAAGTGTTTGAGTTGTACGAACTGCTGACGATCCGTGAGGTATGAACAGAACCAGGAAAGTGCATCCCCCATGATACCAATGCTGGCCAGACGTTCAATGAGGAGGGGATGTGAGATGGTGTCAAAGGCAGCGCTCAAGTCAAGTAAGATCAGGATGGACAATAGACCAGAGTCAGCAGCTACAGTATAGGCTACTTAGCCTGAATTAGCACTGTTCATAGAGGTACGGTAGGCAACACCATTAGGATCATGTAACACAAAATAAATGTTTTTTTTTTTTCTTCTTCTTCTTTATGATACAGGGAATAATCTTAGTTTCATATTTATTGTGTTACCATAAGATCTGCGGACATCACTGGGTTTTAATTTGAGGTATAAGAACCTGACGATACATATCGTGACATAGCCTACACATATTGAAACATAATATTATATTTATTCATATTACATAAATTGCACCATTTTCTTAATTTCAAATGTCAATAAAGTGTAGGCTAAATTAATAAATGTAGAGTAAATGTAGTAATGAAACAAACTTCCATTCAAAAGTTTGGGGTCAGTAGTTTTTCAAAATAAATTAATACTTTCATACAGCAAGGAAGCATTAAATTTATAAAAAATTGACAGTAAAACTTTAACATTGTTAAAAAAAAAATCTATTTAAAAAATCTATATGAATATGAACTTTCTGTTCAAAGAATCCTTTAAAAAACTATCACAGTTTCCCAAAAAATAAAGCACCACAACTGATTTCAACATTGATAATAATAATAATAATAGGCCTAATAATAATAATAATAATAATAATAATTGTTATGCTAAAATTTGTCTTTGCATCACAGAAAAAAAAAAAGAAAAAAAAAACTTTTAATACATGTCCAAATAGAAACTGTCCTTTAAAATCGATTCGTGGGACTCGCGCAAAATAGAATTATCTATAAATTGAACATCTAAAAACGAATAAATTATCATTCATCTGTTGCACAAAAGCAACAAGAACAACTAAAACAAAATAGAAATGATTTACAGGCGAGAGTCTCTATCCATTTATAACATGTTTGCAGCGTTGAACAATGTAGCCAATCACAGACATATGTGTTGATTTCTTTAACGCCAATCAGATGCAGTTAAAGGAGACATATCATGTTAAATCCACTTTTTTAGCCCTTAAATGCATTTTGTTGTATATTTGGAGTGTTTAGAAGTACAGAAAAGTTGAAATTATTCTCTTCAGGTGCTTCGTTGATATCTTTATATTCTGTTTTGGTCATATTTTTCAACCTGTTCCGATTTTTCTGTTCTCTATGACGTTTTTTGAACTATTACGTCACAGTATTTGCAGCAGAACTGCCAAATAAGGACATTGACTTCCGGCCCAACACTTCCAGCAATCCGCCATTTTTATTTCTCGCTGCAATTTTGTAGTCCAAGCTAAAGGATGAAGAAGTTACGAGAGGGCAAGTTAAAATGTTCGGTTGTTGGATGTAATAACCCACACGCTTCATTACACCGTCTAATGTAGATAAACTGCCGCGCTTGTGACAGGGCGCATGTTTAACTGAAAGAACGAGCAGAGAGAGAGAGAGGTCGCGCGCACACACTCTCTCTCTCTCCGGAGCCAGGCGAAAGTGTAAACAAGACATCACCGTCTCCAAACTAGACGCTGTCTTGCTCTCTCTCCCTCCCATATTAATCAAAATAAATCGACACGGTGGTAAAAGGTCGGAAGACCAAAGTTTCATGTGTAAATACAGTAACACACCAGTGCGATACATCCATATGAAGACGTTGTTCTGCAGGTTCGTCGTCTTCATTTTCATCTCGCTCCGGCTCCGACTCTGGATCGAACATGTAAGGCTGGCTGGACAAGTCTTCCGTTGTTGACATTTTATTAATAACGTGTGAATAAAACGTTTCTGTGCCGCTAGATAATCGTATCTCTGCTATCAAACTACAAAAATGGCCGAACGGGGTGGAGTTGAACCTCTGCAACCTGGAGAGGGGGCGGGGTATGAAGTGTCTCAATTGTATTTAAAGAGACCGCACCAAAACGAGTTGCTCTCAGACGCACATCAGGAAAGGGGCCTGTGGAGCTATAATAATGAGGAATTCAGACCCAAGCATTGCAGTTCCGCTTTATCTAGACTACAAATGTATGATTTATATGTAAAAAGGAACGATTTAAAAGCATGATATGTCTCCTGAAGGGTTACAAATTTAACAATCTATTTCAGATATGCTTCCATGCATAACATCACAGTGAAGAATACTGATTTTAGCTTTTAAGGTTAAGATCTCAGCAAAGTTGCAATTCCTGTTTTCTCCTTATTGTCTTTAATAGCTCTTCGAGCCCCAGTTTCACTCAGACTGATGGGATTAGCACACGAATGATTCACCTTTTGTTCTGCAAATGGCTTTCGGACCCAAATGGCTCTTGGAGCCTTATGCTGATTTAATTAGGATTGGCCAGACCCTCATAGTTTAGGGTGTTACCTTAACCTGTGTACTCCTTTACATGCTTTGTTTGAATTTGTCTCCACCCCCAAAAGTCCCTCCTCCTAAAAAGCCTATAAGGCAAGGCAAGGCAAGGCAAGGCAAGTTTATTTATATAGCACATTTCATACACAATGGCAATTCAAAGTGCTTTACATAGAAGAAATTTAAATAATAAAAAGAAATAAGAATAATTAAAACAGTTTAGAAAAATAAAAAATAAAATACAGTACAAACAGTCGGACGAACATTGGCACAGTGCTCATTCAGTAAATGCATAGTTAAACAGATGTGTTTTGAGTCTGGATTTGAATGTGACTACAGTAGGAGCACATCTGATCTCCTCTGGAAGCTGGTTCCAGCTGCGGCTGGCATAATAGCTAAAAGCGGACTCGCCATGCCAGGGTTTTTCCTACATTGAAAATTTTTTGGCGCCCGCCAAAACGATTTTTTGTCCCGCCAAAGCCTTATTTGATCTGTAATTGGGTTTTGTGAGTGAAGCAGGCTACTGATGGAGTGACGGAGAGAACGATCACAGCGCCCCACCCCCGCGCGGGCTCTCTCCGTCTTCAGTTCTGTCTTTGCTCTCTCCCTCGCATCAAAATCAACTGATCCTAAAGGTCGGAAGACCGAATCCATGTTTCACGCGGTGCATTCGGAGAATATTTTTGCTGAATTAGCGCTGGGTGTGAAATGCAGTCAATTTTTTTGCCTTATCTTCTCTTACAACTTGTGACAAGCATTCCGCACATGCAGCTGACATAACTTTAAATAAACGCAAAAAAAAAAAAGTTTTAAGTGTTTTTGTGTGTGTTGACAAATCTTTCGTGATGTCCTAACAGCCAGGATTCCCAATTTCCCACACAACACGTCCGCTAAAGTCCGATTCGCGACCTAATGACTCCTTTGAGCCGAGGGACAGGACACTGCAGTTCACAAAGGTTCATAATTTGCATGTGCTTTAATGCCCTGTCGGTTAAACATTTAATTCGCGTGCTGATGCGCTGTTCTCAACGCGTGCGTTTCTCAGCGCGTGCATGTGAAGCTCACATGCACTAAACGCCTGTCTACCAGCGCCTGGATACTGGACTAAGTTATCTTTCGAGTCTTATTGTGTGCTTATACTGTTAAATACACACAAGGTTTACATAAAGTCAGTTATGTCTAAAGTGAAAGCAAACTTGAGAAAATTGAGTAAATCTGTTTGTCAAATGCATTAGACGCGTCGCGCGCAGCTCTTTTCAAGAGACAGTAGCATCAGTAAACAAGCTGCCGCTTGTCCTTAAAGGGATAGTTCACCCAAAAATAAAACTTATCTCATCATTTACGCACTCTAATGTTGTCTTGTCCCAAACCTGTATTAATTTCCTTCGAATATTTTCTAATATTTTTCTAATATTAATATTTTGAAGAATGTGGAGAATTGAAGAAACAAACTTATTCGAGTTTAAAACAACTTGAGAGAGTAAATTATGACAATTTGAATTTTTAGGAGAACTATTCCTTTAATGTTAATAAAACAACAAAACTATTGACTGATAACTTTAAGTAGCTTTAATAAGTATCAATGCATAATTTATACAGTGAAGTCTATGTTTTGTTTTATTTTCATATTTGTTCATTTAATTACTTTCTTCAATGCTACTGTTAAATACACCTACTGTAGCTGAAAACATAAAGCACTGTTTATTTAATTTGTATATTAAGTTGTGTATGTGTAATGTGTATCTTTGATCTTAATATTTAATAACAAAGAAAATATTGACAAATATTTTTATCTTTGCCCCTGTCTGCCATTTTGTTTTTTTGTTGTTACCTAAGGCTTTGTTTTTTAAAATATGGACATTAGTTTGGCTGTAATGCTGCTCAGTCACAAAATAGTAAAAACAAAATATAAAAAGAATCATGATAAAATCGTGAATCGTGATTTTCCTGAAAAAAAAATTGTGATATGATATTTTTGGCATATCGCCCACCCCTATGATGGCCCCCCCCAAAAAATAAAATAAAAAGAATGAACAACCAAATATTAACAACGAGGAACAAAAGAAACAAACATCAAGGTATAGATATAAAATAAGTTGTAATCGCTTTCTTTTACTAGCCTGACAGTGATCATTTTTCATGAATAAATAGGATAAGAAAAAAATCACAAACTGTTTCTTTGTATTTATTTTAAATTTAACATTTATTGTCAATATTGGGCTTGCGGATCATGTGGGTACTAGGGGACTCTTTGCTGTGTGTGGATGACCATGTCGGTCAGCCACCACCGAAGACCAATTTTGACCCAGGAAAAACCCTGCATGCTTAGAGTGAACCCTTGGTATTTCAAGCTGATATGATCCTAGTGATCTGAGTGATCTGTTGGGTTTATATTCAGTGAGCATATCTGCAATGTATTGAGGTCCTAGGCCATTGAATGATTTATATACCAGTAATAATACTTTAAAATCAATCCTAAATTTAACTGGGAGCCAGTGTAAAGAACTGAGGACTGGTGTGATATGTTCATATTTTCTGGTTCTGCTCAGAATCCTGGCGGCAGCGTTCTGTATGAGCTGCAACTGTCTTATGGTCTTTTTGGGAAGTCCAGTGAGGAGTCCATTACAATAATCCACCCTGCTGGTGATGAAAGCATGCACAAGTTTCTCTAAGTCTTGTCTGGAAACAAAGCATCTAATTCTTGCAATATTTTTCAGATGATAGTATGCTGATTTAGTTATTGCTTTGACATGACTACTGAAACTAAGCTCTGACTCTAGTGTCACACCAAGATTCCTGACTTGATGTTTAGTTGTTTGACCCCTGGAGTGAAGGTATGCGTTCACCTTGAGAACTTCATCTTTGTTTCCAAACGCAATGACTTCAGTTTTGTCTTTGTTTAACTGAAGAAAGTTTTGACACATCCAACTGTTTACTTCATCAATGCATTGGCACAGGGAGTCAATGGGGCTATAATCGTTAGGCGATAGGGCTAAGTAGAGCTGTGTGTCGTCTGCATAGCTGTGGTAAGCAATTTGGTTCTTTCTCATAATTTGGCTCATTGGGAGCATATACAGGTTGAACAGGAGTGGCGCAAGAATTGAGCCTTGAGGGACTCCGCATGTCATGGATGTCCACTCAGACTTATGGTCTCCTATACTCACATAATAACCTCTCCCATCTAAGTATGACCTGAACCATTTTAGGACTATCCCAGAAAGCCCCACCCAGTTTTCCAGCCTGTCCAGAAGTATGTTGTGATCGACAGTGTCAAATGCAGCACTGAGATCGATTAGTACCAGCACTGATAATTTGCCTGAGTCAGTATTTAAGCGAATATCGTTTATTATCTTTATGAGCGCTGTCTCTGTGCTGTGGTGCGGTCGGAAACCAGATTGAAAATTGTCAAAATATCCATTCGAGCATAAGAATTTGTTCAGCTGATTGAAGACAACTTTTTCAATGATCTTACCTATGAAAGGAAGATTTGAGATCGGTCTATAGTTGCTTAATATGGTCTTATCCAGATTGCTCTTTTTCAGGAGGGGCTTGACAACTGCAGTTTTTAGGGAGTTTGGAAAACTCCCAGAGAGAAGTGAGGCATTTACCACTTCTAGAAGATCTGCTTCTAAACTGTTTAACACACTTTTGAAAAACGATGTGGGAAGTGTGTCAAGAGCGCAGGTTGATGTTTTAAGGTGCTGTACGGTTTCTTCCAAAATTTTGCCATCAATTTCTTTGAAATCAGACATAGTAACTACTTTCTCAGGTGGTTTGATTTGTCTGACCCCAGCGCAAGTCAAGGATGTGCTGATCACCTTTCTGATATTATTGATTTTCTCAGAGAAGAAAGAAGCAAACTCACGGCACTTGCTGTCTGAGAGCATTTCACTGGGAATCTGGCTTGGAGGGTTTGTCAGTCTCTCTACAGTAGCAAAAAGAGTGCGTGTGTTGTTTAAATTGCTGTTTATAATATTTGAGAAGAAAGTCTGTCTAGCTTTGCCTAGTTCCATATTGAAAGCATGAAGGCTGTCTTTGTAGATGTTATAATGGACTACAAGTTTTGTCTTCCGCCACATGCGCTTTGCTTTTCTGCATTGTCTTTTCATATTTTGCACTGCTGTTGAGTTTCTCCAAGGTGCCTTTTGTCTGCCACTCTTCTTCCTGACTTTCACAGGAGCAATATCATCAATTATACCTTTAACTTTTGAGTTAAAAGAATCAAGGAGAAAATCAACAGAGTCTGCAGATATGCTTGGTGTTAAGGATATAGCCTTCATAAATAGGACACTAGTGTTCTCATTTAAGCATCTCTTCTTGACAGACACAGATCTAGCTTCAGTGGCAGGAGAGATCAATATATCAAAGAAAATACAGAAATGATCAGACAGTGCTACATCCTTAATAACAATCGATGAAATGTTTAGACCCTTACTGATAAGTAAATCTAAAGTGTGTCCACGATTGTGTGTGGGTCCATGTACATGCTGAGTCAGATCAAAAGTTTTTAAAACAGTTTTGATTTCTTTTGCCATATTGTTTTCTGCATTATCTATATGGATGTTAAAATCTCCAGCAATGGCAAAACAGTCAAACTCTGAGGTAATTGTTGATAACAGTTCTGTAAAGTCCTCAGCAAAGGCTGGAGAGTATTTTGGAGGCCTGTAAATAATGAAAAGTAAAATGCGTGGAGCACCTTTTAACACAATACCCAGATATTCGAAAGACAAGTAATTCCCAAATGATATTTGCTTACACTGATAGATATCTTTAAAAAGAGCAGCTAGACCCCCACCTCTCTTAACAGCTCTGCAGACACTCATAAAAGTAAAGTTAGGAGGGGCTGCTTCATTGAGGATTGTTGCACTGCAGCTGTCTTCTAGCCAGGTTTCATTTAGAAGCATAAAATCCAGGTTGTTTGTGGTTATTAAGTCGTTGACTAGAAGTGATTTATTTTTAAGTGAGCGAATGTTTAAAAGAGCTAACTAAACAGACTTACTTATCCCCACAGCAATATTAGTTTGACGTGTAATAGGCACCAGATTAGTTGGGTTTGCTGTACGGCTATTGAAGGCCTTAGACTTTCTATCATGTAATAGAACAGCAATAGAGAAAGATACAGGCACACTGGGTTCCCGCTTGTTCTGTAAACATTTGAGAAAGTTACTGTTATCAAAACGGGGACCCGACACATATCACTGAGAGCTGGTATCAGTTGTTTTTGGTTCACCTAGAGCAGAAGGAGGAGGGTGTGGGCCCTGGCGTTGTGGCAGAGGCCGAAGAGCTCTCACAGGAGGAGGGGGAGGGCGAGCTGGGCCCGCAGGCTTTGGTGGTAGTGGTGCCTGTCTTTTTTTAGTTGGTATCTGGGGGCTTGCAGCAAAAGAGTGGGATAGTCTGGTTCCAGCATGCACCAGTTCTTCCATTTTCTGTGAGAAGCACAGTAGTGGCGTTGCAGGGGAGAGGGAGAAAGTGTCTGGTGAAAGGGGCTGTTGCTCTGGTGTTATAGGAGGCTGTAATATGCTGTCCTGGCTTCCCTGGCTGTTTTCCAGGAAGTCGTCCTTGGGTGCTGAATCTTCAAGCAGTTCTGATATGGCTGTCTGTGGTGAGCTCTGTGTGCAGGGCTCAGCTGAGATTGTGTCCGTGAGCAGAGGTTGTTGTGGCGGAGTGGTGTTATGTCCATTTTGCTGCTGAAGTGAAGTCCCGTGGTCATTCATACTGTGTCCAGGTGTGTGTGTGCCGTTCAGATTGAGTGGATTGGCACAAACTGCAGAAGGATGATTTAGGGAGAAGTAGATATTGTCCTTTAACACTCTTGAACCAAGTTTGTTTGGGTGATGGCCATCCCGATGAAACAGTTGTCGTTGACTTCAGAAAAGATTGAAATTGTCAATGAATTTCACTGCTTTTATATTGCAGGTTTTTTGCAGCCATGTATTTAGCCCAAGCAACCGTGAAAACCTGTTTGTTCCTCTTGCTGGGAGTGGTCCACTGATGAATGTTTGAACTTTCAGTCTTTTAAGTGTTTCAAAAAGTTCATTGAAATCCTTCTTAAGGAGTTCTGACTGCTCTTTATGAATATCATTCTTCCCCACATGTATGATGAGTCGATTAGCAGTCTTATGTTTCATCAGAATGTTCTGAAGTTCCCTGTTTATATCAGAAGTTGTTGCTTGTGGAAGGCAGCACGTAGTTGTATCCCTGCTGCTAGTTTCTGATTATGGAGTCCCCCACTATCAGAGTCCTGGGCCCGGCTGCGCTCTGAGCTGAGTGCCGCTGTCTGCTCGACCTTGAGCGCCAGTTAGCATCAGTGTTAGCTACTGGCCCATTCAGTCTGTGTTCGATCACATTCATCACATTTGGGGATTCCTCATTTACATTCATTAGTACTTCAAATCTGTTCTCAAGATGTATAGGCAGTGGTAGCAGACCAGTGTTTGCAATCCTTGTCAGAGCTGTATCTGGGGTAGAGGATGCTACTGCGGTAATATGTGATGCTCGTGACAATCTGATGTCTCGAGTGCCTTTGGGTTTAGCTCCCTGTTTGTGCCATCGATTAGTAAGTCGATCGGCTTGTTTCTCTACCTGTCGAGGAGTACTAGTTTCATGGGACTCACCGGTATGGTGAGGGTGTCCATGACGAAGCTCTGTTGTGTGCTCCGTCTGGTTTGGTGGTCCCGTTAGTAACTTTGTTTCAAGAACTGCAATCCTTTGTAAAAGTCTGTGGCAGTTAGTGCAGCAAGTAGATTCCAGAAGAGGCATTTTCTCTTATCCTTGTAGGCAGTTGTGTTTTCCTTTCCCGGTATGTAAGCTGGTCGGGTAAAAGAATTCTCAGTTTTTGTAGTAATCCAAACTTTGTCGTATGAGCACTGTGCTGATTTGCTGAAGTTAAAATTAGGTGATAAAAGGAAATAAAATAAAGGAAATAAAATATAGAAAAAATAGGAGATAAAATGTAAAAGCGATAGAGCAAAACGCGGAGCAGTAAGCAAGAGCGTCCGAACAGTAGCTGAGCAGGAAGTAGTGTAAGATACCATGTAAAGTTATGTTAGATTAGATCATGTTGGAAGTACTACAGCAACGTACAGCGGAGTTCTCAATAAAGAATAACTTCCGTTGAACGGAATCCCAACTGTCTCCTGGTCTTGCGTTGATGAAAGAAAACTTTCCAACACTCCTTTAAGATAGAATTCCCTCACCTCTCAAAATGGACTTTTTGTTCAGTGCTGAATTCTGCATATTGGCAAATCATCTGATTATAGCAAACAAAGTGTAGATATTATGAAAGATTCATTGTGCAGCCAGTTTCATTGATAATAACAGAGATTTGTGAGATCGCGATGAACTGAGATGTCAGTTTTTTAGGAATTATTAAGGGAGAAATCCATCCCTCGCAGGTCTCTAATGTAGACTTTAAAAACAAATGACTAACATTATATTTACATTAACAGTAGCCTAGGCTGCAATCTAGTGGATGTGAACCTTTTTGCAGATAAACAAGTGCATTTTCAGAGAAGTTAATGGACAAGTTAACCTATTTAATCCCAAATTTTTCCCAGACACAAAAATATCCAAATCATGTGTCATTAGTATCCATTTGAAACAATCAATCATAATTTTTAGAAATTTTCATGGAAAAATGTGTGAAAGTGTGTTTTATGATCGGTCACAATTGTGACCGGTGGGATACTGCGTTGTATCAACCATTGTACAGATTTAATATAGGTCTATTTGACCTGTGCAGTGTGTTTGTGTGTGTGTGTGTGTGTGTGTGTGTGTGTGTGTGTGTTTTTGTGTGTGTGTGTGTGTGTGTGGAGATCAGACATCAGAAGAGACGTGACCATGTGTGTGGCCTGGTAAACCCTACATTGTGGGAACATTTTTTGGTCCCCATGAGGAAAACGGCTTATAAATCCAAAAAGTGATGTTTTTTTTAAAATGTGAAATTGCAGAAAGTTTTCTGTGATGGGTAGGTTTAGGGATAGGGTTAGTGTAGGGGAACAGAATCTACAGTTTGTACAGTATAAAAATCATTATGTCTATGGAAAGTCCCCATAAAACATGAAAACACTACGTGTGTGTGTGTGTGTGTGTGTGTGTGTGGAGATCAGACATCAGAAGAGACGTGACCGTGTGTGTGTGTGTAAAATTAGGTAGAAAGTAAGGTAGAATAGTTAGCCTATGTGTATTAGTATGTAGATACAATGGGTTATCCCACCGGTCACTATTGTTGCCGTTGACATGTTTGTGAGTTCTATGACCACATTAAACAAAGTTGAGTAATTGCAAATGCATATATCAATACTAGACACCTTAAACATGATGTGTACCAAAAATCTATATCAGGGTTCTCAAGTCTCACGCATTGGCCGTGAGACACACGCAATTCAACCAGTTCACACGCTCACACGCCACACCGTGTATTTCTCACGCTGAAAAGGCAATGCCAACCAAGTTGTCCTGCAAGCTTTATATATAACGTTGTATACGAGGCGCGGGCACACAAAGTGAAGTTTCCTGCCGCCAGCACGTATCTCGGCCAGATTGCGTTCGTTAATAGGCGCGCGAACACACGGAAGTTGACGGAACATTCTCGGCCACCGTACGTTCGTTACTAGGTAACCAACAATATCGCGCGAACACACGTCGTGATGATGGAGAAGGTAAGTTGGAAGAAAGCTCGTCAAACATTTTTAGGCTAGAACATTTAATATATAACCCATACATTATTATTGATGCAGTCAAAAACTCTACAACTACTTTGCAACCAGGCCAGAAGCTTTGGCTCAGTTTGGCTAGCTTACGTTATCTGAAACTAAGGGAAATGTTAGTGGGTATGGGAAGGAATGAAGATGTATTTCTTAATTTTATTTTAAATAAATTTAAATGTATTTATTTTATTTTAAATTATATATTATACTGTATTAATAGTCTTTCTAGTTACATTAAGGCTATGTATTAAAGCAGAGTGCTCTAATATTTTATATCCTGTCCTGTCAAAACATATTAATTGCCATTTGTATTTTTCAAACACTTACAACACAAAACACTCTTGTGTATACACACACACACACACACACACACACACACACACACACACACACCTTAATAATACTCTAATATGTCATTTGTTCACAATGTCCCACCACACAATAAATCATTATACCATTTCAACTAGACACTGTTCAAACTGTTTGCAGCAATTTTTTATATTTTTGTAATTTTTGCATAACTTATTTGTAATTTTGAAATATAACATTAAAGAGTAGGCTATATTTGATGTGATGAATTTCTCTGTCATTTATCAGATTTACCAATTGTTATATTTTCAATTTGTGCTGGTTAATTATGAACAATGGGTAAAATTGGGGGGCGGGGACAAGTGGGGGCGGGGCTCCATTAGGGCTCCTCCCGAAACCACATGTGATCTCACTCCAAGCTTTTGATAAAACTTGAGAACCCTGTCTATATCCTATCGTTATGTTAACATACTTTACCACAGCTTTCTTGCTGCCATCCTCTTCTCTTGGCGCAAACAGGAAATAAACAGCTCTGGTCATGTGAAAATTTACAGTAAACATGCGACACTGCACATATTTCATTGAGACCCCTTTATTATGACCGCCGCTAGCGTAGCTAGTGAAAGCGGTCATATAGGGATTGTCAAAGGTGTTTTTTTTTTTTTTTTTCGTTTTTTTTTACATTTTCCGTCAACGATACCAGGGACACCGAAACACCGGGGAACATGAAATTTGGTGAGCATGTAGCCCCACTAGACTTTTACGGAAAAAATTTGTTTGGTCCCCGAGGGCCACTCCCCCCCCCCGCGCTGGGCCCCCCCAAACCCAAAAAATTCAGTTTTTCCTAAATAACTACCTGAACCGTGGAACCGAGGATAACGACATTTTTATGGTATGTTGCTCTTAAGGGCCCACATCAACCTAGCCCATAATCACTCATTTGTGATTTGCGCCCCTCCCATAAAAAATGAAAATGCAATATTATTCTGCTTTAATCGCCCCTATCTTCAGTGGAGATGTTCAGAACTGCACCATATTTCATGTGTATGATTAACTTGACATCCTCTGGGGGTATGCTAAGTTTCGTAGAATTTCATCCATGGGGGGGTATAAAATAAATGCATTTATGTGCACATTTAGTGACTGTACACTCATCGGCCTGTAGATGGTGGTGTTGAGCGAAGGGTTGCTGGTTTAGGATGATACTGTCACACACACACACATGCAGGAATACAAACAAACGCAAGCATGCACACACACTGACATCCACACGCACAGACACACACCCATACAAATCCACATGCACAGACACACACACACAAACACACATGCGCACACACAAACACACACACATACACATACAGACAGACATGCACATACTACTACTTTTTTTAGGTATCTACATAAACACGCAATACAGCCAAATTGCTCCACGTCATTTATTTTTGTGGAAAGCCAGTGCAAGCCTGAGCGGTGGTCATATTTTGTACCGCCATGCGGTACATCTAGTTATTTCAATATCTGCTGGAAATCCATTGATAGATCATTCAGTAACATTTTTATAGCCTTAGGAATTAAACATTTTTTTACGGTCACTATTGTGACCGGTGGGATTAAATGTTTAATTAAGTAAATCAGATAGATTAATCGACAACAAAAATAATCGTTAGATGCAGCCCTAGTTTACATACATATTTTTTTCCTGAGTGCAATATTTTACAAATCTGATTATCGTTATCGGCAAAATCCCCAAAAATATTGAGCTGACATTTTTTGTCAATATCGCACACCGCTACGTTGATCACATTCATCAACCCTGTTACCAAGGTTATTATAAGAAGAAGAATCTCTATAATTATGAATAACTTGTATGATATTTGACAAATACAACTTCATCAGTAACTTAGTGTTTACTGATTATTCCTAAAAAAATAATTTAGTAAACTATACTGAAAATGACTAAAATGCTGGTAACATTGTTGCAAATTGGGAACCAGATATAAAATAAATGTAAAATAAAACAGTTAAAATAGTATTTAGCTTGATCTGATGTTGACAATCAATATAAACATGTCTCAAACCTCCCTTTACTGACCATTTGTTAAAAATAAACCCCAGAACATTCTGTACCGTTTCATAGTTGAACTGTTTATCTAAATGTGATGAAGTGCTTGAATGTTTCTAACATGAATGTTCTTCAGCATCATGAATGAACGAAGAATAAACACCAACCTCTTTGTTCTTCAGGATCTTCAGTGTGTTTCATTCTGCAGGGTTCTGGATCACTCATGTTCTCACTGTCCTCTTTAATAAACTCAGTCTTTGCAGATTTCAGCTCTTCCTGATGCTCTGATGCTCGTCTTCACTTGTAGCTGATGGGAAGTTACAGCAATTATTGGAGAATCGCAGTGGGAGGAGCTTCACTGATGATGTATTCCATTGGGAGGAGCTTCACTGATGATGTATTCCATTGGGAGGAGCTTCACTGATGATGTATTCCATTGGGAGGAGCTGATCTGCCAAAAAAAATCAATAATAAATAATTATTTTATTTTTCAATAATAAATGACACTTCTAAGCATTTATGTCTGTCTATCTATTCATCGTACAGTAATTGAAGCCAGTTCATTAATTATTTTTAATTATTTTTATTGATAATCCTAACATTATTCTGCTTCTTCGTTAAAATACAAGTATCTAGAAATAAAGAAAAGAATAAATAATTTTAATTATTCCTAATATAAATACATGTTAAGAAAAACAGTTAAAATCATAAACACAGAAATAAAGGTACATAAAGTAGCCAACAAATCCCCTCAGTCTGCTGACACCAATGAAATGAGCTTTAAGTGTCAATTTACAGGAGATCTGAAGACATCAGCATAATAAATGAGGTGAAAACAGGAACTATTGTCATGAAATAAAGAGTGTTTTCAGCAGATCTGTTAATATTGATGAGCCTCAGACTATCAACACTCATTCAACAAGCCATTCAGGGTCATCAGCAGATCATCTCACTTTATTCTGAGTGTTTGCTGTTAGAAACACATTATTTGAGTCAGTATACATGATAAAAGCCTGTAAAACTGCTCTACAGATAAATAATTACATAAGCATAATATGTACATTTGAATCTAAATATAGCCTATTACTTAAATCATTAAAATATTACATTTTATGTGCGCTGAAACTGACAATGATCATAAAACGTTTAAAAATAAATAGCATCACAAAGCAATATTGTTCCAAGAGTAAAACACTATTCATTTATTAATATTAACATTTAAGAGTTGATTTTAAATGTCTGACGTTGCTTATTATAGGCTCAACGTAAAGTAACTTATCAGTATAACACTTGAGATCGTTTCCCATCAATTCCTCTCACAGAT
The DNA here is from genome assembly GCF_949319135.1 of Squalius cephalus. Classification (NCBI taxonomy): domain Eukaryota; kingdom Metazoa; phylum Chordata; class Actinopteri; order Cypriniformes; family Leuciscidae; genus Squalius; species Squalius cephalus. The sequence continues at coordinate 7,968,347 of NC_137122.1, forward strand.
CTCACACTTAAACTCTTGACATTCAGTAACAGATCTCACTCCAAACATCGAGACAATCACACAAACGAACACAACATCGCTCAGGTCTGAATGAACTCAACATATTCTCCTCATGCTCGCTGCTGCTGCACTAAATGTTTATTTCAGAAGGAAGACGCCAGAAAAGACGCACAAGTATCGCTGTGATCGATGAAAACAATACAGAAGTGAGTCTGTCGCTTAATCAAACTGTATAAAGTGTGTGTGATTGAGTGTAAATATGAGAAATACGTGAACTGCTCTCCTCACCTCAGAAGACTCGACGCTGAAACTCTCAATGAGGGAAACAGTGTTGCAAACTATTTCCAATGGGAAAGTAGCGAACGCATTCTTCTTCTTCTTCTTCGTTACGTTTTATGGCGGGTGGCACTAGCATTATGGTGCATTACCGCCACCTACTATGTTGGAGCTTCTATGCATATAACTATGCTACTATTTTCCTACTCTTAAAGGAGTCATGACCTAGTATTACCTTGGATACCTACTGCTGTATTATAGTCTTTCAGGCCCTTCTAAAAAAGAAAAGTGGAAAAAAAATAAACACAGAGCTCCTCAGACCCTTATTTCTGAAGGCATTATTGTCTCGCGAGATCTGATGCGATATTTTGGCTGTCGTGGACAGTCATTTTAATAATGCAAATGAGGGGCGCGTTGATTGGTGGCAGGAAGGAGGGGGTTGACACCGCAGGTGACGCTTTAGCATATCATTACAAAATGACATCATGGCGCAAATTATGAATGAACCCGACCTGGCCGCGACCGGCTTCCCGGCCAGTGTATAAGTATGAGGCGTCGTTTAGGGCTTAAATCAAACTTCATTCACGCACACATATATGAAACACGCTTGCATACATACTAAGTAGTCACACATACATGTATATGAACTCTCCACGCACATACTCATATGAGACACGAGCACACACACACACACACAAACTAGACGGCGCCTCATATATAAGCGTTAGGCAATCAATATACAATAGCCGAATTCATGATGATCTCAGTCATTTGTTGTTTGCAAAGTAACGTTAGCAGCCATTCCCCATGTTTACCTCAAAGCTAATACTCCCGCTAGCATACAATAGCCGCATTAGCAGTTAGCTGCTGTTTGTTACACAGAGTAGAGCAATAAAAACACATTCTTACTGTTTCAATTGCAGGCAAGTGTCTGATTGTTGAAAATGGCCCCTTTTTCCCGAGCTTCGATGCCAACTTCGCCTGATATTGCCTCAAATTTGTGAAGGATTCCGGCGTAAAATGTTTAGTTAGCACAGACACATAACGTTAAGCCAGTGGGAAGGGTTGTAGGAACCGCGTCATTAAAAATGAATTTAATCCACTGGTCCCTGACAGCTTGGTCCGTTCTTGGGAGAGAAAACACATTTACATGTTGATTCTGGCAGTCAACAACAGAGCAACTCAGTGTGCACTACGTTTCTGCATCTTTCTCGACTGAATATGAGGGGAGGAGGGGCGCCAGGGCGCACTTCCTGCGGCAGGTCTGCGGTGTCCATATATGGTATATCCTGCCCCGTCATGACGTCAAGTCGGGGCTGAAATCAAAATCTCGTATTTGAGTGCGCGTTCACGGTTTATGAACCCTGGGGTAAACGAACGCTTCACTTTTAAATATCGGCTTCCCGGCCAGTGTATAATCGTTAGGCAATCATAACATACATTGATTCTCGTGGAAAAGTGAAAATTGTAGGTCATGACTCCTTTAATAAAAAAAAAAAATAAAAAAATACAATTATTTAATAAAAAAATAATACATATATATATATTCCCTGCTCCCTAAACTCTATCAATCCAGTTTCTTTCAAATAATGGAATAATGTCCATACCTCAATGTCAAATACATTTTTTTGACTTAATTCTTCCTGTCCAAGCTTTCCCTCCTTATTAATTCCTTATTAATGTTTCTTGCTCTCGAGAGTATTTTTGACAGTGAAGAATCACGTTCTACTGATTCCTCTATTTGACAGTGTTCACATAATCCTGAAGGGTGCTTATTTATTAAGAGCAATGTTTTATTAAAACATAAAAACGAATGAAAACTGACTAACTGCAGTCAATAATTTTTATTGTGTTTTATTAGTGACAAATTTGGGGGGAGAGGATAAATATTCCAAAACTGAAAATACAGTATGAGAATTAACTGCACAATTACTAGACATGTTTTCCTTGGATATTATAGGCCAATTTGCAAGCACAATTTGTAAAAAAAAAAATAAATAAATGAGATGCTTCCAACTGTTGCTCTTGCATTCTTTCTTGTGGCTCAGTCACACACCTGAATGAATGGCTCATTAAGTATGCGGGCCCCATTGTCTCCTCAGGTGTGAACCACTAAATATGCATTATGGTGTAGGATCGTTTTGACGTTTGGATCGTTTGTTGAGAACAAAGATGAACGAACAAGAACAAAGCGGGAGATGAAGAGACCAGACAGATCAGTAACCATGTAGACGCGCAGAGACTAAAGAATCCAAATCAAGATCAGAAGAACGGGTTCAACAACTTCATTCAAGCCATCTAACTACTCTCGTCTCAATATTCTTTATTTTCTTAGTTCTCTTAATTTCCGTTGTGAGTCTCGGTTCTAAGTTAAGTTTTGCGGCAAGATTTCGGTCCACGTTTCTTCTGCAAAGCCAGCTTCAACAAAGACTTTCATTCATCCGCCAACACACCCCGTGATTGGCCGCCCCAGACATCCATCCCAGCAGGAGGACACCAGCCAACAAACTCGGGAAACCCCCTTTTACAACGACAGAAGGGAATCCCCAAAAGCAAAGACAGCCTCCAGATTCTTAAACTGATCTGGTGAATTGATATAAATTTAATAACCTGCCTAAAACGATAGAAGGGTTAAATTAATGCTTGATGGTTTGTTCAGGTCATGTTATAAGTGCATAGAAACTTGGGATTTCATCATCTCTTAGAACTCACTCTTTCCTCACTCTCTTCTTTCTGCAACTCGTATGAATGTGTGTGTGTGCGTGTGTTTGTGTTAGATATTAGTTTTATGTGTTAGAATAATCAATAAAGTTTTGTTTGTATTTTAAAGAGAAGTGTTACTTGTGTTATGTGCTTACGAATTTAATGTCTTAAACTGCTGATCTAAGTTACCTTGCTAACTATAGTGTTTCACTATAGTTTGGAAATGTATATCTGCTGCAGAGCTGATAGTTACGGCCGGTTCAAATGAACCCTGAACGAGTCGAAGTCATTTGCTCGGTCGTAATAAGTGATTCTTTCGGATTCCCTATAAATTAATAAATAATTCCTTTGAGCTAAATTAAATTGTCAGAATCACTCTATTAACGCTACACTATTTACAAATAACTGACGCCAGCTAGCTGTTACTTTCTTTACTATCTTTCTTTAGATATTGAGCAGTAGTTTAAACCATAGTTATGGTTTATTTTGACGTGACGGTGGTTAGCTAATACTTTCTCAGTAACAACGTTAGCAGTCAGTGCAGTGCACAAGGTAACAGATAGGCTAACAATTCCTGTTATATATATATATATATATATATATATATATATATATAATGTCCTTATGAATGATATAAAGCAGACATTACTGTTGAATTGTGTGCATGATTTTTGATACTAATCTTTCATTTGAAAGTCACGTGTCTAGTATCTGTAAAACCGCATTTTTCCATCTTAAAAATATATCTAAATTACGTCATATGCTCTCATTGACAAATGCGGAACAATTAGTTCATGCGTTCATGACCTCAAGGCTAGATTATTGTAATGCTCTACTGGGTGGTTGCCCTGCACGCTTAATAAACAAACTACAGCTGGTTCAAAATGCAGCAGCTCGAGTTCTTACCAGAACCAGGAAGTATGACCATATTAGCCCGGTTCTGTCAAAACTGCATTGGCTCCTTATTAAACATCGTATAAATTTTAAAATATTGCTGATTACTTACAAAGCACTAAATGGTTTAGCTCCGCAGTACTTGAGCGAGCTCTTAACGCATTATAGTCCGTCACGTCTATTGCGATCTCAAAATTCTGGCCAGTTGATAATACCTAGAATATCAAAGTCGACTGTTGGCGGTAGATCCTTTTCCTATTTAGCACCAAAACTCTGGAACAGTCTTCCTACCATTGTCCGGGAAGCAGACACACTCTGTCAGTTCAAAGCCAGATTAAAGACACATCTCTTTGACCTAGCTTTCACATAATACATTATAGACTTCTATAATTTAATGTTAGGCTGCATAGATTAGGCCAGCCGGAACCGGGAACACTTCCCATAAATCCTGATGTACTCGTTACATCATAAGAAGAATGGCGTCTACGTTAATATTAGTCTCTCTGCTTATACCGAGGTTTATCGCAGTCCGCCAGATCCAGGCCGTATCCAGATCAGATGAAGGACCTGCGCCTGGACGCAATGACAGCGCTGTCCTGAAGTGTCAACTAGTCTCTCCTCTTCCTCCGGATCCAGGCCGTATCCAGATCCGATGAAGGACCTGTGCCTGGACGCAACGACAACGCAGTGCTGAAGTGTCAACCAGTCTCTCCGTTTCTGAAGTGAGGTGGACTCCGGCCGTATCCAGACTAGATGGTGGACCTGCACGTGGACCCAACCATGACGCATCCCTGAAGTGCCGGCCTCATCGACACGACCAATCTGACTTCTGACCTGTAATGCTGCCTGAATCATAATCATACACTGTTCGTTCGTTGGCCAGAGGAGAACTGGCCCTCCGACTGAGCCTGGGTTCTCCCAAGGTTTTTTTCTCCATTCTGTCACTGATAGAGTTTTGGTTCCTTGCCACTGTTGCCTTGGCCTTTGGCTTGCTTAGTTGGGGACATTTAATATTCAGTGATATTATTGATCTGCCTAATTAGGGTGGACAATGCTGCAATTTTCTTCTAGAAACAAACTTTGTTGTATTATTTTATTTTATCAATGTGAAGCAGCTTTGATACAATCTGTATTGTAAAAAGCACTGTATAAATAAAGGTGACTTGACTTGACTTGACATTATTGCACCTCATTCTATTATGCTTTTATATTATATTTGGGAAAAACATGTCTGGATTATTTTGATAATTTTTTTTATTTTGCTGTTCTGTTTACTGAAGAAAAGTTTGCACTTTCAAATGTGTAGTGTGTGTGCTATTCTACATATGTTTTCAAAGTCAGCAAAACTGTGAAGATTTTACTTTCTCTTTAAGAAAGTTTTATACTGTGGTGATGCTGCTATTGTGTTATTGGTATTGATTTATATGTTTGGTAATAAAAAGTTAAATGGCAAAAACAAACTTTTTTTTTTTTCTTGGGGGCATCATAAAGGAATTATGCTTAGGGCATCAAAATGGCTAGCAGCGGCACTGACCTTAACCCAAAGTAATAATATCGTTTGTTACAAAGAATGTGTGTGATTTTTTTTGCTTTGATACAACCTAGTGTTTTTATTTTAGAAAAAACTTAACATTTACAATTACATCCAAGTTTTGGATGTTTTTAGTTTGAAATAAACTAATTAAATAGATGTAATTAGTTTCTCTCAAATTATTTTTTTGATTTGGCAGAAACTATACATTTTTACTTGATGTTAATCAAAATTTTGCTTTGGTTCAAATATTTTTTCATTTTGGAAAAACTAATGTTTTCAGTTTCAATAAAATAAATTGAATTTTTACTTTCGTAAAAAAATATATAAAATTGATGTCATTTTGTTACAAGTTATTAGATTAGGTTTTTTCAAGTTGAATTTTTTACTCAGAACAAACTATCAATTTTAATTATAACAAAGTCAATATATTTAGGTCAATATTATAATGCGTCAATAAAAAAAGCCAAAGTTGCTCCCATATTCAAGTTTTGTTGTACTTCAGATAAAACAGAAAATACCTTGTTTCGGTCTGTAGCTCACTTTCCTTAAATAAAGACACAAAAATGAACTTCAAAAGGACTGAAATTTAATTCTGCAAGCATTACATATCTTTTAAAACATGTTCGCAGACCATGTAACATCCACAGCTTTGACAGTAAATATGGTTTGACCTTTTTTGTAACAGCAATTAAGTGCAATACAGTTTCTCCCAGTTTCTACACTGTACAAACTTGGCTAGATTAACAAAAAAATAAAATTAAAAAAGTGCTTAAGAGTCCCATATCAATATTGAGCACATTACCAATCAATGAAAATATGTAAAACTTGAGAAATGTAACTGTAAAACTGTTTAAACGTTTTAATATGTTAACGATGTGCCCAAATATCTATACCACAAAAAACAACTTCACAATAAATTGAGTTTAACATCAGTTTAAAGTGTTTTTCATTGAACAGTGATTCATTAACCTGCAATGTTTTCTTTTTTCTTCTTCACTATGCGGTTCAGGGCTTCCATATAGAATACAGCCTGAATATAACTGCTTCTAGAAATTATTTTGGGGGGTGCTATCGGGGTGCTTTGGTCTTTCTTGGGGGTGCTGAATCACCTGCTAGCCCCTCCCTAGCGCCGCCCATGCCCGGAGGTAATATAGTAATATCATCGGCGCGCACCCGCGAGGCTATAAATAGATGAGCCACAGGTGCGCCGTCATCAGGTCTTTTGTCTTCAGAGGCCATTCTGTGTATGTGTGTGTCAGAAACATCTCTTTCTCTCTATCTGCTACAGATCTTGCTAGGAGTTAGTTTTCAACTGGCAGTGTGCAGAATTTTCTCTTTTTCTCTCTAAGTGCTGTGTCCCTCCATGTGCTCGTCCTATTCAGAACTGGATACACACACTTACTCCTTTGTTTGTTTGGGGATAGATGCTGCCCTTGCGTTTGAGCATGGTGAAAAGTTCACAGTTAAAGTGCTTCGCGTTCGCTTTGCTTATTTCAAAGGGGAAACACCCGCAATGCGATTGTGGGGCTCGCGTGTCGATCTGGCTGAGAAGCGTGAGACGGGTGCGTCCTTTTCGCTCGCTCTCTCTCCAGATCGCGATGTCCTTTTGCGTGACTACCGAAGCGTGCCACGGCGCTTCTTCGGCTCGGGCAGAGGACACAGAATCTCGTGAGTTCGCCGCCTCCGAGCGTTCCTCCCGTGATTATAAAAGGAGAATAGCTCAGGGCGATCGTGGCCAGACTACACTGATCACAGCAAACAGAGTCTCATAAAACACTCAAAGCTTTTAAATAAATAAATTGTGTGTATGGGTGATTCTTCAATTGGGGATATTTTGCCATCTTACATTTTGATGAATAAAATTTGGTTGAATTTAGTTAGAATTATGTCAAGACAATGTTTACATGCTTTGATGTAAAGATATAATAATGGCCACGACTGATCTTAAATATAATTTGAGTATTTATCTATTTGCCAACTGGCACTGCAAAACGTCATTCCCGTCACAACATCAAAAAGTCTCATAATGCAAAGAATGTATCAAGGAGATCATTTAAACTCATTGTTAACCTTCAACAATACGTATAAAAAACAAAATGTTTCCATTCAGCGAATTACATATATTTTCTTGTTCTTACCATCAAAATGTGTTTTTCTGTTCATCAAAGCACACTTTTGTTTAATTTCTGAAAATTAATTTTAGATGTTTTTTCTTTGAATAGGTGGATTTTCATTAGGCTTTTCATGTAGCACCTCAAGATTGAACATAAAACGGTTTTAAAGGTATGTTTGCTGTAAATTAAGCAACGTGGCGGTAATGACATACTGTTCTGGTAATGACATAGTGTTTTGGTAATGACATAAATGAAAAGTGCACTAATACATAAAGCAAATGTAAAGGCTTAAATAATGATTTCTGGTGAGTGTTGTTGAAAGAAATGGACAGATGTGAGGAGATATACGCAAATATGACACAACCATCAACTTGAACATGTTTATTTCAATCATGACGAAACCATACAATATTTCCTAGAGAATCAATTGTCACAATGGGATAACGCAGCATAAAAATATCCTTCATAAACACTTCATAACTATGACTATTACCATTAGGTGAAATAGTGTATGTTTGGGTTAAAAACTCATAAAAGTTGCATTGGGTTAAAACTAACAATGCATAATGAAATGTTTGCTTTCAAACATGTATTTGAACATTCAAAATGTGAATTAAAGATAAAGGGAGATGGATGGGATGTGGAGAGAAAGAGATACTGGGCCCTAGTTTAAATGACAGGCATAGTCACTCAATGAGCAAAGTGTCCTGAAGATTAACTCCAGCCATGCCATTGTGTGTCAAGTGGGAGTATTGTGGTGACCCAAGGTTTTTGCTTAGGATCTTGCTCTTGGTATTAACATAAGCGAATTTAATTTCATAAAGAATTGTCCTTGTTATAAAATTAGGTTTTATTTAGAATTTAGACTTTGCACTTTTCCTGCAATTTAAATTAGGGCCCACTGACAGAAAAAGAGGTAGTAAAAAAGATGAGGGAGAGTTAGTTGACCTAACCTTAGTAGAACACTAGTTGACCTAACATGAAAATCCAGAACTATATATCTCCAAGGACCGCCCTCTTGACAGATCTCTTATCAATGGGAGAACAGTTTCTCCCAGACATCTACTGGCAGCATCATGTGCCTTTTCGTCACTGGCTGAGGTGGTGGGACAAGACACAGAAAATCATGCGGCAGATACCACAGAATATCATCCCTCATAGGCCAAAAGAAGCGGTTCTGGCCTACACGACTCAAAGTTTTAACAAGAATGCAATTCTCTGCATCCACATCTTGAACGATTCCTGGATATACCTCCCTGTCATATTTCACAGCACACCAACAACCTTTCAGTTGGTCTGTGATTTCAGTGACCCTAGAAAAACCTGCTTGTTCATGCATCAGAGGCCCTTTGCACATTGCTACCGACTGTGGACCATAGTATTTGCATTCATCTGGAGCTGAGCAGAAGCAGCTAAGTATTCGCCACTTGAATTGTGCTGGAGTGTTGGTGAAAATCTGTTTCAGAGGGGGGAAGACAGTTAGTGTTGCTGATTATCCAAATTATATTTAAATAAGTTAACCTGAAATTTACCTGGTGAATCTTCATGGTCCCACGGACAGTGTCCAGTTGTTGGGGAATTAAGTCATCATTGGCTGCAATATCATCTTCTTTGATATAAAAGAGCTTTATTTTTGTTTGTTGTTCAGACAATGCTTCAAATAAGACCTCAGCTGATGGCAGATCCATTCACCGTGCAACAAGGGCATCTGTCCTTTTAACAGCTGCCCCTACCCCATCCGCAGGGCCCTTTCCATGTCCAGCTTCGAGGAAATTCCAAGTCAATCTTTGAAATCCTAAATCAAATGGCACAGTTGAAAGTAAGAAGAAATGAAAAAAAACGTGATATGGTTGGTTCTCTGGAGCTGAGGCTGGTGTGAATGGTGGAAGAACTGGGTCTGGGGCCGTGATATGGGCAATCCAAGGCTCTGGTGTCATTAGTGGCAGAGGAGTGGGGTCTGGTGAGCTCATGGTGAACAGCTCATCTGCTCCACAAAACAGATCATCGCTGAATCCGCTGATGTCGAGATGACTGAAGAATTGTCCACTCATTTGCCTCTAGTTTCGCGGGGGGCATGCTCTCTGCATTTTGTGCATTAACCCTAGGAATGGACTCGGAAGAAACTGAAATGTAGAAAAGAAAATTAAACACATGCAGCTAATGAATCTCATTATAGACAAGATGGTGTCTTTACATCTGATCAATTTTCTTTAGAAGTACACAATTCAGTAACCCAAGTTACAGTGTAGGCTTATTAACTCATATGAAACAATTTGTACCCTAAATGTTAGTTTGACTTATAAAACATCAACTATTCAAAAGCACAATGTTGTATTATTGCGAGTAGGGCTGCAACTAACGATTATTTTGATAATCGATTAATCGGACGATTATTTTTACGATTAATCGGTTTATGTACTTATTTTAGTTTTAGCCATTTTTGTTCCAAAAATACTCCTTCCGGTTTGTCACAAGTTTCGGAAAGTTTTTTTCGAGTATGGCTCTGTCTTACGTAAGATAGAGCGGAATTTCCTTATATGGGTTCTAAGGGCACTTCTCCCGTAGAACAGAGCAAGAGAGTGAAAGCAGTTCGCCATCAAAGCGCCCTGCCTGGCTTTTGGGAAGTCAATGTCACCAAAGAAGTGTGTTTTTGGTTGCCAGGGCAAGACAACCCTGCACAGATTCCCAAAGAACCCAGCGTTAAGGAACCCGTGGATGGAGTTTGTTTTCCTGAGCATAAACAGAGTTGTGTAAGACTGTTGTTCCCTGCATTTCGACGATGATTGTTTTATAAACAAAGCCCACATCGACGGATTTGCAGATCGTCTAATGCTTAAGGATAGAGCAGTCACAATGATAAAGGTTCGCAGTCGTGTGTTGGAACGGTGAGTAAAACTGTTAAACAAATGTCTCTGTGTGTTGTTACTGGCTCGGCGCGTTAGCACAGCTTTAGCTTCGCCCACACGGCCCGCCCCCAGCCGCTCTTTTTTCCGGAAAGACTCGGTACAGCCTATCTTTCAATTAAAAATATAATAAAACAAAAGACTTTTTGGAGATATGAAGGATGCAATATTACTCTATAGGTACTCAAGATTAACCCTCTGGGGACGGATTGGGCGGTACCGCCCAAAATGGCATCCTTTTACAAATGTGTAATTATCTTAAAAACTATTAATGATAGAGAGATGCGGTCTTTTTTGCCGTCTTCCTCAGATTCCGCTGAAAACAATGGTATATGGTATACACACTTCCTTGTTGCGTAATACCACTGCGTATAAGGCCAATGAAATCGATGTTGTTAGGAATATTCCACACGCAAAGACCAATGGAAAAATTGCCGCCGGGAGGAATATTTTTCTTATCCAATCAGAAGAAGGTTACCATGACTTATTCTAGCAAATGAGAGGACTCTGTAGCCTTGAAAGGGGTGGGACTATAGTAAGTGATATGATGCAAACAGCCGCGTCGAGTGGAGAAGGAGAGAGACAGAGAGCGAACGGAGCAGCGTATTACACACAGAGATTTATGAGAGAGAGAGAGACAGAACGATTATAATATTTATATATATTAGCAATATTTAATATTTATAGCATATTAGCAATTATAGCATTATTATTTTATAGTTTTAGCACTTGTATGATGGCAAGCAGTAAAAGATTTACCTCAGAACAAGCTCTGGAACAATTACTGGAAAGTGACGGAGAAATCCGAAGCTGACAGCTTTTTGAAAAAACGCTGTATATAAAGTTCATTATTTCATTGTTCTTTACACTTTTGATTGAACAATTACAAATATCTGTCTAGCAAAGGGTTTGAAATATATATTTTTTGTTCAAAAACTGTTCACTATTGTTTTGTGAGGTGTGATTTTCAGTAATATTTGACTAAAATAAAGTTTTCGTTTTTGAAATTCTCTAGGTTATTGTAAATTTTTTTACTAATACTTCCTTTATAAACACATTACATGCATTCTTATGTTAGCTTAGGGTCTTCTGAATCCATAGATACCAAACACATGGTGTTCCATCTCCATTAAATATGGTTTATAAGCCCAAATGTAAAAATAGAGAAAACGGACCAAAAAGGGCTTAGTCCCCAGAGGGTTAACAGGAGATTGAGTGAATCTCAATCCATCTGATGGATCTGATCCCCCCCCCCCCCCCCCGCACACAAATCCTCTTATCTCGCTGAAATCTGGACGGATTTACAAACGGTTTGGTTTCTTACAAACGTTATTAACGTGGCTATAATTCTGAATGCTTAAACATTTTGAACATAATTATTCATATGTATGCAGTATAATAGCTACATCTCTGACGTTTATAACAAACCAAACCGTTTGAAAATCGGTAGAAAATTGAGCAAGTTATGGTTATTTAAAAGTACATGCACCATGTTATGAGTGAGCGAGCACCCTGTCGTAAGATGGCCGCCGTGTGCGGATGTCGAGCTCCATTGGCCAGCAGCGCGGACGAGCCATCTAGCCTTTATATGATATCTATGGCAGAGACGCTGTGCGGGAAGCACGTGACATAAAACAAGGCCAGCTATTGGCTATTCGCTACTTCTCCTGCTGTACTGGCTGAGTAAAACCTCCGGTGGCTCATTACTGCCACACTTTGGTCACCGCAGATTTAAAATATGCACGAAATGAGCCGCTTACGGCAAATAAAAGTTATTTAGCAACTAATCGATGACTAAATTAGTTGACAACTATTTTAATAATCGATTTTAATCGATTAAATCGATTAGTTGTTTCAGCTCTAATTGCGAGTGTACACAAATAGAAGTAAACACTTTGCAGTTTGAATGATGTCCAGTATGAACCGAACCGTGACCTCCGTATCGTTTCGGTTCAATACGAATACATGTACCGTTCCACCCCTACTATGAATGCACAGAGTTTTACCAGTTTTAATAAACGCAACCTTTATTCACATCTGTGTTGTTTTTCTAACAACAGTAACCAAGTGCTAGCTAGTTTGTGTCTTTTAGCTCATAGCTTTAGCGGCAGACTGTTGTATATCCCGCTGTTGGAATCATCTACAATAGTCACACTTTTACACCGTTTAGCTGTAAGCATTTTAACTGTTTAACCGGGACAGTTTCATAGTGGTTGGTGTAAACCGGACGTCTGGTCACCCTACTAATAGCCTACCCACAGCGACACTTAAAATTGAATGTCAACCTCCGGACAACTTTGCACTTTGATAGATTAGGCTAGCCAGTCGGCACATGATGGATATAAACGATGGATTTGTCTTCTCAGTGGATGTTGTTTTCCATGGATTTTGACCATGTTTAAAAAAAAAAAGGTAAGCTGCGCTCTAAGTTATATCTGCTGGGTTGGTTTGTGAGTGTGGTAATGTTTTCTCCTCGCCAGGGGAGGTGTATCGTGAGGCGTCCCCAACCCACTCGCGTTGTTTTCTGTCAGTGAGTGGAGATTGTGAGTCAGAGTCAGATTGGCAGGCCAGCTAGCCACCCTGTATAGCACAAGAAAACTTGTAGGCCTACCACTAGTACTGGTTAATAGTATCCAGGCTTTGATTTATGGTGTCACTATCTATCATGTAGGCTATTTGTGGATCAGGAACAGTTGTGTTTTGTGTGTGTCAAGTACACGCCCAAGCTTAGCCCAAGTTTGCATTGCTAGCTAGCTAACTAGGCTACCAGTATCCTAGCTGAATTTCACAAAATCTGAAGTAGATTGCATATCTAAAAAGATTTTTCTTCATGCATCCATATCATCCTTACCTTGATCTTGGTGTTTGCATTTCAAAGCCATCTCCACCATTTTCCCGCGAGAATAGGCCGTTCTTAATGCTAAATAGAAACAATTTTATTTTCACTAAGTTAATGTGTGTGGCAAAAGTGCTTAAATTACATATAGGCATAACACCATAACTTCAGCGCACGTCCTATGTTTCATCCGTACGTCACTTCTGACGCAAATCCTACACAAAGTTTTATAAATGAGGCCCCTGATGTGTCATGTGACTTGTAAAACTAGTATTTCCAGACTCTTGCTTCTTAAACAGATGTGTACAATAAAAATCAACATGTGGAAAGATATCATGCACTGTAGGAACGAGAATTAACTATAAGCAGGACTGATGTTTCACTGACGCTTATTTTCTCTCTTCTGATGCTTTGACATTCAGATGGAAATGCTAAAGTCAAAAGAGTGTGTACGATACCTGAATTTCTTTACGGGACTGTGACAGTTTTGAGAAAGTCGAGTCTCTCTCTCTGAGTTAAGCCCATCATCTTCTCCGGGGCCAAGGCTTCTTCAAGAACCGATGAATCTGGTGAACTAAAAGACATCTTAGCTTATAGCATATCTACACCAGCATTCATGTACATATTCATTATATGTTTACAATGATTTACATATCACTATGAAAATCACAATACCATTTAACGATAAAATGCCCCCATTAATACACTCATCCCAGCAAACCTTTAGCAGAAAAAATAGAGTAATGGTAAGTTCAGTTCACTTCTGATCATTTTAAAAGAATCACTCAAATCCGACATAAATCACACAATTTTCAGCACCATTATTCCAAGTCTTCAGTGTCACATGATCCTTAAGAAATAATTTTAACATGATGATTTGATGCTCAAGAAAAGGTTTGATGCTTAATGTTTTTGCGGAAACTGTCACATTTCAGTATTCTTTTATGAAATGGGAAATTCAAAAAACAGCATATTTGAAATTCAAATCTTTTGTAACATTGTTATATTTCTATTATAACATGTCTTTACTGTACCCCAATTTACCTACTATATTGGCTCATAGCAGGGATTTCCAAAATATTTAATTTAAGTTAATTTCAATAATTTTACACCACATCGACTTCACATATACTTTCTGATGTTGGTTAATGGTCACATTACATACAGGTAAACAAATAAAATGTTTAAAATGTAAATTACTTCTTAATTTTATAGTTTTTATGATTTAATTATTAGCTTAAAGTCCCTTGGTTCAAAGGTCATCCTTCTGTCAGAACTTGACTTTCTCACAAATGTGTATGGCCACTTGCCGGAACAACTAATCAATGCCATTACAAACTTGAGAAGAGCCAGGATATTTAATATAACTCGATTGTGTTATATTAAATATATAAATTATAAAACGATTGTGTTTGGTTAAAATAAAGTCAAATACACCTAGGATGGCTTGAGAGTAAATTATGGGATAATTTTCAGTTTGGGATAATTTTCATTATACTATTCCTTAACTTCCGTGTAACTTCCGTATATATATATATATATATATACACACAGAAACTAACAAGGGAACGGGAAACAGCTGAGTGCAATGAACAGTGATGAGTCCAGACAAGGATTGTGGGAAATGCAGTTCATGATGTAGTGGTGACAGTATGGGGAAGAGACCTCTAGTGGACACCCGAGATACACAAACCAGACACTGTGACAGAGACTCAAATGCCACTGGGAGAGTGAGATTGTCTTCCTCGTTACAATTTATCCCATTCTGATTCAACACTGTACAAAATTAACTTTATGTCTTTGAATTAAAACATTAAACGGAAATGAAATTTATGACAGTAAATAAAAGATGTGCTCGTAAATACCTGTTACGAAATGGTGGCTGTATTAAAGCGCACGGCGATGAAGATAACTTCAGGAGACTTTTAATAGAACCATCAAAAGGAGAATCCACGAGGAGAAACACCACACGTCAACAATAACTTACGGCAAATGTAATGCAAGCCAACGACCAGGGCGAAACAGATGGCTTAAATACACAGATAACAGATTAGGGAAACGAGACACAGCTGGGGTAAATTAACTCAACGACAGTAACCATAGTAACAAACAGGGAGAGAATGGAGATCTGACTAACACAACACAGCTGAACCAAATGAACTAATGAAGGTGGTGAAACTGGGAACAATGGACATGAAAAGTCCAAAAACAAACACATGTAACAATGCCTACTGGGCAAACTATTAAATGGTTCAGTATTAATAACAACAAATAAGTTCTTAATTTCAATGTTCAAATACTTAAGTGAATTGCACAAATCCAAATGACTCAAATGTTTCGGCTAAAAAAAAACAAAAAAAATCCCTTTACAGCTTTTAGGTACCTAAAGACAAAGTCCTTAGAAATGGTTCAGATTCAAACACTAGTTCTGAAGAGCTGTGGGATAAACACCATTCAAGCTTTGTGTGGGATGTACTCGCCCTTAATACCTGTTGTGCCAAATTTCCACTCCCTGCCAGAATCTGACTCCCCTTCGCGTGAACGGCAAAGAACATTAAAAAAGACCGCCGCGGCTAGTCATGCGCGCGCACGCGAAGGGGAGTCAGATTCTGGCAGGGAGTCGAAATTCGGCACAACACCTGATACAATGAAAAAGCAATTAACCAATTCCTCAGATTCACACATCGTTGGTGTATAAAACAAGCCACAATTAGAAAAACAGGAAAAAGAAAAAGTTAACCAGTGAAGACATAGAAACGCAAGAACAGAAAAATAGACAAAAACTATATATGCCAAACCTGGACAGTTCCTATCCTTAGACAGTTTGTCTTCAGTATTGTAGGGTTGAAAATAATTCAAGATATTTTAAACGAACAAAGATATTTGCTTTACTGTTTCCACCCCCTCTTTCTGCCACAAGGACCATTTGGAGTTCCTAAAGGCACAGAGGTTTCTGATAGTGATCTATAAGCCTGCAGGTCAACATGTTTGTATAGGGGTCGATGAATTGTCACACCTTTAGTACAGTGGGGGAAGTTGTAATTATCTGATTGATCAGTTAGAACATCTCACATTTGGGTTTTAGTCACATGGTCAGGGAAAGGATAAAAGAAGATTGAAACTGTTGCTCTGTCTCTTTGATGCTTGGGCTCTCTTCTTCTCTGGGTCCCTTTCTTGGGGCTCTCTCTCTTTATCTCCTCCTTCCTCTTACTCACTCTCTCTCTCTCTCTCTCTCTCTCTCTATTTTTCCATATAGCTGCAGTAAAACTACGTAAAGGAGCATAGAATTGCCATGTGGCTACAATGTTAATCACAATTTGCATTAACCATGAAACTGCTTTCCTCACAACAGGATTCAGTAACTCTGTACTTTGCACTTTATCATGCTCCTTGAATGCTGGAATGTTCGTCACTATATATACCAACTAAAGTATATTTATATTTTAAGGTTGGAACTAATATGGTGCATTAGCCTACCTAATTAGCCAGGATCCACACATCTTGGTGCTTGGGGACAAAGTGAACTCCTCCCAAGTTTTCATCATTTTCAACAGGGAGGCAATTGAAAAGGAGACCATACTTCAAGCAGTGGATGTATGTTTCAAAATATTCTACATCTATGACATTAACTACCCAAAGCCTTCTGCTCTCATCTGGGAGTTTTTACAGCATGCTGTTTATAATATTGGAGGAGTTCCTTCAATACATTGCCACCTCCTTAAAAGCTTTCAATGGTATCAACACCATATTAAGGTGTTTATAACACAATGCATAAAGTGTACAGTATAGCCTTTTTTAATAAGTCTGTTTATTTTTTTTATTGTATTAAATTTGTGTACTGTATGTACAGATAGATTTTGAAATTGTGAACTGTATGTACAGAGTTTTTTTTTTGTGTAGGGACATCTGTTTACATTTTTAATTGATGTACAGTATAGCCTTTTTTAATAAGCCTGTTTATTTATTTTTTTATTGTGGCACATCTGTTTTTAATTTATGTACACGCATGTTTTAAATTGAATGTGTATATTTTAATATTTGCATATCATAATTGTTTGTTCTATTTATACACGTGTATATTTACATACTAGGCTCACCAATATTTATTACATTAATAATTGAATACTTAAAACATTTATATATTTGTTATACTCAAATTTAAAAAAAAAATCTATTTGTAAACAATGTGTATCTTAATTATTAAAATAAGGTCATAAATATTTAACTCAACTGTTGGGTTATTTTAACCCAACTGGAGTTTAACCCAATGCCAAAATAACCCACAGTTGGGAAGGTGCTATACCAACCCATAGTTGGGTTATTCGTTGGGTTATTTTTAACCCAACATTTTTAAGTGAGTGGGGGATATATGGCATTGACTCTCTTTTGCAGCCTGTCTCTAGTGGCCAGACGATGAACTGCAGTTTAAGTTACTTTTCTATCGGCTTCACAAGAGAGACTGGAAGGTTGCCAACCGCTTGATTGGCACCTTAAAGGTACATATTAGTACCTGTGTACAAAGGTACCTTTTGAAAAGATTCTGACCCAGTGACAGCTTTTGTACCATTTTTACTAAGTGTGATCAGGATGACTCTGAACCAGACTGTCGATGTGGAAACAGGCGATTCAGAACAGGAAAATGTCTTGGTCAATAGTACAGGAAACAGAAGTACGTTTGGCAGTAACTGCTATTTTAAGGGAAAAAATATATATTTCTGATTTAAAAAAAAAAAAAAAATATATATATAGAGGGAACCTAGGATATCAGCACTAAACACTATAGACAATAGAGTCCATTGCCACATTCTGGGCTACAAGGAAATGCTGAACATTTCGACATAGCTGTGTCCCAGTGTGAAGGCTGCATCCTTCTAAGGCCGTATTCGAAGGCCGATTGCGTCACCACTGTGTGACGAAGGCTGCCCCAGTTTGGAATATCATTCAAATGCGACGCCAAATGCGCCCTTCGTTTCTCGGACAAAACGAAGGATTCAAAAATGGACACTTCGCGGCCTACTCTTCCCCAGAATTCATAGCGCGCCTGTGATGACGCAATTTTATTAAAAGAAAATGGTGTGTGTTAGTAGTGTGGTTGCCGAGGAATTAACTTATAAATGCAAGTATTGTGTTTTCATTTATTAAAATAGCTAGCGAAAACAAGCGTTGAAGGCATAAATATGGACCAAGCACTGAACCCCCTGTGGGAAAACAATCAACTGAGTTAAATGAAGCAAATACTATATTTAATATCAACAAAATGCCTTTCTTGCTTAGTTTTTTGGTCTTGTTTCTAGTACAAATATCAAAAAAATATTACATTAAGAAGCATTTACTAGACAAGCAAAAATTATTGTATTGTTTTGGGAAAAAAAATGACTCAATTAAGTGAGTTTTTGCTTAACCCATTAGCAGATTTAGTTTTAAGCAAAAACTCACCTAATTAAGTTATTTTTCCCCAAAACAAGAAACGTTTTACTTGTCTAGTAGGCTAAATGCTTCTTGATTTAAGAATTGTTAGATGTTTGAACTAGAAACAAGACAAAATATTAAGTAAGACAAGCTTTTTTTGCTGTGAATTTCAAGTAGGAGGGTATATTCAAGTAAATAAAACAGCAGCACAAATCCAGCTGAAATTTGGTAGATACAAATACCTGAAAAACATTGCAGTGTCTGCAATACATTATTTGATTTACCCGAAATAGCTAGCGAAACAAGTGTTAAAACCCAGGGGTGTTTTTTTAAAAACCTGAACTTAAACTAAAAAACTGTACAGCTTAATTTATCAGGTGGTCTGAGGCAAAACCTGTTGTAATTCTGTGTTTTGTTTCAGGGACCGAGGAGCAGACGACTGAATTAATTAAATTGCGGGCCGAAAATGATCATTTATTTACAGGGGCCAAAAACTCTTGGAGGTAAAGTCATTAACCATTTGTAATATTTCCACTAGCTGCCTCTTGCATACAAAAATCTTGTATCTATTCTAGCCCTCACCCTATACAAAGCCCACAGCAATGAGACAACAACTAGATAAGGCAAAGGTCTTTCACTTAGTTGTTTTTTTGTAGTTTCTTTGTCTACAAACGTTTTAAGCAAACTTGAGGATCCAGGAATATGATTTCTGGAGTATTTTGTATGCATGTACTGCTGTGTGATTTTCTAATGTTAAGATTGCACCCCTGTCTTAATATTTTTCGTAAGTCTTTCCTTTTTCTCCTATTTTAGGAGAATTCTGGAGAAAATGGACTTGCTGGGGAAGGTCACTCCCTTGCAGGCCAAAAGAAAATGGGATAACTTAAAAAATAAATACAAAGAAAGCAAGTTAATTGACACATCTTTGCTGAAATGTATTGAGGTGTTCTTGTTGTTAACAGGTATGTTGTGACTTGTAATGCATTACTTGTTAGATCAAAAAGTAATCTGATTTCGTAATGCACATAACTTGTAATTAATTACTTTACTTGTTAGATCAAAAAGTAATCTGATTACATAATGCACATAACGTGTAATTAATTACTTTACTTGTTAGGTCAAAAAATAATCTGATTATGTAATGCATGTTGCTTGTAATGCATTACTTGTTAGATCAAAAAGTAATCTGATTTCGTAATGCACGTTACTTGTAATGCGTTTCTTTACTCGTAACATCACAAAGTAATCTGATTACCTTATGCACATTACTTGTAATTAATTACTTGTTAGATCAAAAAGTAATCTGATTATGTAACACGTTACTTGTAATACATTACTTTACTCGTGTAGTGAGTTTTCTTCTGCGTTGTGTTTGATTTTAAAGAAAGAGATCACACACAATGATGTACTTTTGTTTTTCTTTACTCTCAGCCTCACTGTGTCTGTGTCAAAAGAAATAACAGACACGATCACACTTAAGCACAGGTAATTGGCATTTCTGGTCTAGCTGTGCCTCTCGCCACGACAACGACATTGCGCAAATTGCATCAGCATTATCCTCACGCATGACGAAGCTTACGTAATAGTGCTTCCTTAATTTAGTGCAGAAATATTTATCAAGAATAAAACCAAAAACAATAATAAAAAAAAGAAATATACATGTATGAAGAATTGAAAACAACACAAATTATTACGTTTATGATCACATAACCATTGACATCTGTGCAACTTCCAAAACAAATGTTTTCAAAATAAGAGTCCCATAAAATAATACTGTTATTGATTAAATTATATCAATAATCTAGTGTAACAACATACACTCGTAACATCAAAAAAGTAATCTGATTGCGTTATTTATGTTACTTGTAATGCGTTACCCCCAACACTGCTCATTTCAGATGAGATTGAAAAAAACGTGTCGCTAGGTTTTCTCAGAGGTGGGCTATGCTAGAAATGTGTCCATCTTGAACATAATCAGAATTATCAGCTAATAAGAGTAAATTGACATACTCTGTCTCTGGTTCACTGAAGGGAGCATCTGAGTGGTTTCCACATGTTGTACCTTGACAGGCTGTAGAGATCTCTGATGGGATCACGTCCTCATGTTCTGATATCAAAGATACGCCAAGTTCAACTTGTATGAAGTTCAATTGCCTTTGCAATATTTCGCATTTATATTTTACAGCGAGCATGAGGAGAATATGTTGAGTTCATTCAGACCTGAGCGTGTTGTGTTCGTTTGTGTGATTGTCTCGATGTTTGTGTGAGAACTGTTACTGAGTGTCAAGTTAAAGTTTGAGATCTGTGAGGGGAATCGATCCCCCAAGTGTTGCTGTTGTTGCCGTTTTCATGTTTACCTTTATTTGTCGACATTTATCTTTGGCAGATTACATTTACTTATTAAAATTGATGTAGACACTTTATATTGCCACTGTATGAGTAATGATCGTGGGGAATATCAAATCTAGCCATGCATGGGAATATTAATTAATTAAGTTTGACACAGGAAGCGTTACATTTTCTTTATTTTTTTTAGTTTTATGATCATTGTCAGTTTCTGTACTCTGTTCAGATCTCCTGTAAATTGACACTTAAAGCTCATTTCATTGGTGTCAGCAGACTGAGGGGATTTGTTGCCTAATATATGTAGCTTTAAGAAATTCTAGTATGGTAGTCTCAGCAAAAGTGTATAACAGAGGGATTTCTTTGTTCTGTAAGAAGGCACTGTCTCCTATTCTCTCTATTATGAACACAGTATAAGGGTCCTCCAGGCTACAAGTGTACATGTGGTAGGATATAAGAATCTATTTCAGATATGCTTCCTTACATAACATCACGGTGAAGAATCATCTGAGGTTTTAATTTAGATTCCAATATAAACTGAGAAAGTTTAGTAGCAGTTTTTATATCAAGAGATTCCTGCCAGTCCTGTTCTCTAAATGAGTCAATTGCCGAGACTCTCACCCTCACCCTTTGTCTTTATGCATTTCCTGACCGTTAAGTTCAATGTACAGCTGTGCTTTTGTCATTTGAAGGTGTGGGTGATACTGTCAGGCTGAATGGATCATTTGAATGATGGGATTATGTTGATTGGGTCTTTTTCTCTTGAGCAAGCCAGATAACCTGCCAAACCGATTTTCGCTTGATACTCATATGCTTTGTTTATTAGACTGATTTTAGATTTGAGGTAGAAATGATTGTTGAGTTCTCAATAAAGAATAACTTCTGTTTGAATGCGATCCCAACGTCTTCAATTCTGAGTTTCCAACACCAGAAACTGACCATATATATTGCCTTGTTATTCAATGTAGCATATTCATGTACGATGTAAGGTATACACTCACTGTCTTATTGGTTAACTCTCTGTAACTCCTCTCATATTCTTGCTATATCTTCTGAGACAAAGATGCTAATAAAGCATAGGCTAAAGGGTATAGAATAAAGAATAAAAGTTTTGGCATTTGGCATTGTTGGCATTTGGCAATAGAATAGCCTAAACGGTTTGGCATTGTTCATTCAATCTAACAGTAGCCTATGTTTTTTTCTGTTTATGCTTTCAACTGTTTTCCTTACCATTATTTATATTTGAAATAATTTACTTTATTATATTCTGATGTCCATGAGCATAAAAACAAACTCAGTAACTTATATATTTTTGATTTTGTCAGATCAACTCACACTACAATACATCATCAGTGAAGCTCCTCCCACTACAATTACATCATCAGTGAAGCTCCTCCCACTACAATCACATCATCAGTGAAGCTCCTCCCACAGCAATTCTCCAATAAATGCTGTAAATTCCCATCAGCTACAAGTGAAGACGAGCATCAGATCATCAGGAAGAGCTGAAATCTGCAAAGACTGAGTTTATTAAAGAGGACAGTGAGAACATGAGTGATCCAGAACCCTGCAGAATGAAACACACTGAAGATCCTGAAGAACAAAGAGGTTGGTGTTTATTCTTCATTCATTCATGATGCTGAAGAACATTCATGTTAGAAACATTCAAGCACTTTATCACATTTAGATAAACAGTTTCTGTTTTTTAACAAATGGTCAGTAAAGGAAGGGTTTTTTTGTGTGCGTATTTTACAAACATGTATAACAAATAATCATTCCAGAATATACAAATTTACAATCTACTCTGCTTTACTGCAAACATTTGTGTTCTTCCTCGCAGTGAAATTCACGTGATCTTGTGTTTGTTGTGTCCCATTTTCACATGCATGTGAGTTCTATGGAAGAAGTTTAGTGTGAACGGCCTTTAATTAAAACTAGGGATGTGCACAAATTTTTGAATATTCAATCTGTAATTATTATTCGAAAAATAAAATACTATTCAAATTTTATCAAATTTATGAAGCCGTAAATGCTTTACTGGCCATAAATGCAGTGAATCCCTGATAAATCCTAAGCACTAACTCGCAGTTATAATTAAATCCTGTGGTAAATCAGTGGTGCTGTGGCGCATGTTTAACAAGGTGTTACTAAATGATCTTACAGAATGGAATCACTTTTGATCAAATGAATTAATTAATCTGAGTTATAATATCATCAACACAATGAGGAATCACATGAAATTCAAACTGCAGTAAAACTGAGGATTGGAAAGACATCACTGCATCACGACTGCAGGTAAGCGCAGCTGTAGCGCGAGTGATCTGAGATGATAACTTATCTAATAGTAAAATGATTTTGAGACATATACTTCCCTTAAGTTTCGTTGAGGGAGACAGATTTAGGAACAGAAAACGCAAAGTGCTGTTAGAAACTTAGTTATCTTTGTGTCTCTGAAACGTCTGTCAGTGCAGCACGTTTTCTCACTCGTTTACGCGCGTCAGAGGCGAAAGTTTCGAAACCTGTTGGCGGCCATCTTTTTTAGATGTTTATCGAGCATTATCATTAATCGAGAGAGTCACCACTCGTATATGCTCTGGAGAGCAGAAACAGCTGCGTAGGGGACATCGTCGCTGTACTCGGGTCCACCAAACCCTCCGCAGGGTTTCAGGAGTTTCACAATTTGCTCCAGGAGGTAGGTTTGCTGGACCTAACGGTGAGGACGCTGACGAGGACAGCGTAGGCCGTATGAGCCTCGGCCTCGAGTGGTCGCTGCCTGACGAGCCCGCGCTGTACAGCCCGGCGCGAGGTTCACCCTCTCCCGCACCCACCTTATCTGTCATTTATTTTTGTTTTGATAATAAATGGAGCCAGCCTCCAAAAGTGAAACCTGTTCTGTGATATTTTTTATTTTAAGTTTTTATACACTAAATTGTGTTTGTTGTCTTTACATTAGATTAATAAAGTTTCATATAATCTAGAATAGATATGGAATAAATAGCATTCAATAAAACAGTTTTTATGTGAAAGATTTGCTTTGTTGTGCATTTTAGTCATATTACAAAATAATTTATTGAGGCCAAACATAAAATAACATTATAAACTGTCAGTTCACCACGTGACAGCAGCAAGCAAGTAGGCTCCTGATTGGTTAACGCGGCGCGAATTGATGCAGAAGTTCAGATTTTTCAACTCGGGCGGCAGACGCGAATTCGCGTCAAATGCGTGAATGCACAAAAAGCACCAATAAAATCATTCGCGCATAACGCGCCAGACGCTCAATTTGCGTGAACTTGACGCGCGAATGAGGCGAATTCGCGTCTACCGCGCTAAACGCCTCATTCGCGCCGCAGGATTTTTTACGCGCGTAACGCGTCTTTGCATTGACTTAACATTGAAATCACTCGCGCCTGACGCGCTATTCGCGTCCGGTGTGAACGCACCATTAGGCGTTTTTTTCGATTTGCGCTGCTTGAGCTTAAATCCTTTTGTTCTTTATATTTTGTTTACACATAGGCCAACTGTTTATTGTTTTCAACTAAAAGAAAACTTAAACATATATTTTAAGCTTGTTGTGTATATTGCCTAATCGTAAGCTTGTTAAGAAATGGTGACAAACTTTTGTAAAAAATGTACTTAAAAAATAATGTCTTTTTCGTTAAACGTCATTTAAATAGGCCTAAACGAATATTCAAATATTCGATTTTTATGAGCCCGAATATTCGAATGCAATATTTTTTTAAAAATGCCTACCCCTAATTAAAACGTTTTTAGTAGTTTTTAACATAATTAAATATCAATCTAAAAGTTGGTGTTAAAATACGGAAGTATTGTGTGTTTTATTGTTCATATGTTAGATAATTGTGTCATTGATCAAACATATTTAATAGTTCTCACTACAGAAACATGGGATTTGTGCCTATAATGTTTTAAAGATAATAACTGGAAGATCTGTGTACCTCATTCAGCGAAAGTTTCAGGGACGTATAATTAATTTATAAAAAGACATCAAATTATTGTAATATTTTATAGAAGTTGTCTGTTACATTTGGGGTAATTTTAATGTTCATTCACTCCAAATATGTCTTTGCATTATTGTGATTGATTAAAAGAAAATTGAAAATGAGTTTTTCTTTCATTTTAGACCCGATGGAAGTGAAGGAGGAGAGTGAAGAACTGAGTGAAGTGAAGGAGGAGAGTGAAGAACTGAGTGAAGTGAAGGAGGAGAGAGAAGAACTGAGTGAAGTGAAGGAGGAACATCATGTCAAACCTGGACAAAAACCTTTGAGTCACTCAAAGACTAAAAAGACATTTTTCAAGGAAAGAAAAGACAATAAATCTTTCACCTGCTCTCAGTGTGGAAAGAGTATCACAACCAAACAAAGTCTTGAGATTCACATGAGGATCCACACCGGAGAGAAGCCGTTCATGTGTGAACAGTGTGAAAAGAGATTCTCAGACAAAAAATCTCTTAAGATTCACATGAGAGTTCATACAGGAGAGAAGCCACATGAATGCAATCAATGTGGGAAGAGTTTCAGTGATCCATCATCCCTTAAGAAACACATGAGGATCCACACCGGAGAGAAGCCATTCACATGCCATCAGTGTGGGAATAATTTCATTCAATTTTCATCCCTTAATATTCACATGATGATCCACACCGGAGAGAAGCCGTTCACATGTGATCAATGTGGCAAAACATTTCTTAGGTCATCAGAACTGAAGACACACCTGACAGTTCATACGAAGGAGAAGCCGCATTCATGTTCTGTGTGTGGAAAGAGTTTTTCACGGCTGCAAACTTTACATAAACATGAGAAAACTCACACTGGTGTGAGAGAGTACATGTGCTTTGAGTGTGAGAAGACTTTCACTACAGCGGACAGTTTAAAACTGCACCAGAGAATTCACACTGGAGAAAAACCTTACAAGTGTTCACACTGTGACAAGAGATTCAATCAGTCTTCATCTCTGAAAACACATGAGATGATCCACACTGGAGAAAAACCTTACAAGTGTTCACACTGTGACAAGAGATTCAGTGATTTATCAACTCTGAAAAAACATGAGATGATCCACACTGGAGAAAAACCTTACAAGTGTTCACAATGTGACAAGAGATTCAGTCGGTCATCATCTCTGAAAACGCATGAGAGGATCCACACTGGAGAAAAACCTTACAAGTGTTCACACTGTGACAAGAGATTTAGTGTGTCATCATCTCTGAAAACACATGAGAGGATCCACACTGGAGAAAAACCTTACAAGTGTTCACACTGTGACAAGAGATTCCGTGACTCATCAAATCTGAAAACACATGAGAGGATCCACACTGGAGAGAAACCGTACAAGTGTGATCAGTGTGGAAAGAGTTTCTCTTTTAAAAGTGACCTGAAGCTACACATGAAGATCCATGCAGTGTAGAAAAAAAAACCTCATCACCACAGTCTGAGATCATGGTAAGTAGATCATCTTTATGTGCTGAGAAACAAGAGCTGCTTTTCCACCTTCAGAAAAGGTTCCAGTTGTGTTTCCACTTGAGCCTTGTACGGCACTGCACAATTACAAACCATTCTCTGCCCTAAACTCTCAGCACACTTGGCTGATCGTGCCGAACCATGATCGTTGAATGTGTAGTGGTCGAAATTTGGATTTTTTCCAGAGATTCGGTCATTTTCAGTTCGTTAACCAAAATGATTCGTTGATTGATTTGTTCAGTGACAATTTCTTCCTATTACATAAATACGCCAGCAGGGTGCGAAACTTTGCCACTGTCACTTTGCACAGGCCCCTCCCATGACTGTTGATTGACACTGCAGTTTGAGCATAGACAAACCCTGAGTGAGCTGGACAGATAGAGTCCACCAGTGTTTTGACGCCGAAGCAGTTGTAGACAAGAATGTCTCCTAAGCGATTGAGGCGTTTTGTTGTTGGATGTAAGAATGAACATAGTAGTTTTCATTTAGATCAGTACTGTTTGTGATCCAGCTTACTGTCTCCGGAGTGACAGGCCTAACGTTACTGACCACGGCAGCAATGAAAGTGAGAGCACACACTTTATGACCACTCATTGAGTCGTTTTTCTAGTTTATTAAGCACCCACTGAAAAGGTGTGTATATATTTGTCAAATGTTGGTTGGTTGTAACAAGTGTTTTGTGTACTTCGCTGTGTATGTTGATGACAATGAAAGGGAGAGAGAGATTTTAATGTGCACTGTTTAGCTCTTACAGTGATTTTCTGGAGTAAAACTAACGCTTCATCTTTTGTGTGATGTACAATAAACTTCATTGAACCACTTAGTATATTTTGGTCATCATTCGGATGGGGTTTGCTACAGCAGGCTTGTATAAACAGTGGATAAAAGCAGATGACAAATTAGTTATAACCGTAATTAAACTAAACGATACCGTTTCTATCTGCATACAGCAAATAATCTCTGGCTCCGTGGACATTATTGTCCGACCCGGGTCGAAATGAACAGCGTTACTGAGAGTTTCTATTTTGATGTTATCAGATGAGATTGTCCTGGCTCTGAGCGCGAGCTCGTGTGGCTCCGCCCTATGGGCTGCCAGCAGCAGCTCATTTGCATTTAAAGGATTATTCATTACAGCGAGATGGTCTTTCTGCTGGGCCTTAGGCCTGTCACACCTCCAACAGTGCCTTTGGTGGACTATGCATGGCAGAGGCGTCCTCTTCTCTGAGGCAGGCCTAACCCTGTCCGCATACCGCACGGTTTTGCTGCAGGGTCTTCAGCTGGGGACCACTGCTCATTGACATTTCACCCTTTAACCCAGAACGTCTCATGGTGGCGGGGCAGTGAACAGGGACGTCTCCCTGACACCCCCTGCAGCAAAACCTAATTAGATCTTACACCCCAAGCCTTGTCTCGTCATTTCAGCCAGAGCCAGTGGCTTGCTTTCTCAGCTTCCTCAGAGAGCTCTTTGGTGAATCTGCTCAGTGTGGCTCCCCGTAGTCCCAGGTCCTTCAGCAGACGTGATGATCTGCCCATAAAACCTCTTGCTCCCACCTCCACCGGGTACAGCCTCACACTCCATCCACTTTCCCTGCACTCTGCAACCAGATCTGCATACTTTGCCTTCTTTCTCTCATAGGCAGCTTCCAGTCCCTCCTCCCATGGCACTGTCAGCTCGATCAGTATTACTGACTTCACTGCTGCAGACCACAGCACCATGTCTGGTCTTAGGGTGGTGCTGCATATCTCCTGTGGGAAATGGAGCTGCCTTCCCAAGTCTACTTCCATCTTCTACACCGCCCCTGGTGTTAATAGCTTGGCGGGTTGTCTCTTGCCGGTATGCATTGCGTGTTCCCCCCTGCCTAATGAAGTGGATCCTGCATCGGCTTTCTGATGGGCTCTGGTTGTTTGCCTCCTGTCGACTTTTCTCCAGCACCTCTGCCAGCTTCCTGAGCACTTGGTCGTGCCGCCATCTGAGCTGACCCTGTGTCAGTGCTGTTTTACAGCCCGACAGAATATGCTGGAGTGAGGCACTGATGGCCCCACAGAGGTCGCAGGATTGCTCTGTTCCAAGCCATTGGTGTAGGTTTTTAGGGCTCGGAAGGGTGTCGTACGTTGCCCTAATGAGGAAACTGAGGCCTGTGGCAGTTTCCAGAACTCTGCCCAGCTGATTGCTCGGCTCGCAACACCCTCCCAAGTTGTCCACCGCCCCTCTGCTGCCCCTGTACCACAGACCTCACTCTGATCTCCTCCTGCTCAATCCTGGTGACCTCTGCAACAACAAGGTCCTTCCTCTCCTTCCTACTTGCCTTGGACCATGGGATTTGTGGCTTGCTCCATCCAAGGCCTGCCCGCCCTGTCTGGACCATGCCCATGACTTGTTGATGTTGCAGTCTTACCATTACCTTCTGCACCTCCTCCTTGGCCCTCCACTTCCTTCCAGTCTCAACTCTGGCATTTGCATCAGCCTCTGTCCTGTCGGAGGAGTCCCTTAATTCCATCAAGCCTTGCTTTCTCCTGCCTATAGTCCAGGGTGATGGATTTCAGGAGCAGCCGGAGTGCATTCAATCCATACAGGCCAGCAGCTGAAAAGCACAGTGGTAGGCCAAGCCATTTACGGAGGAAGGAGTTGGCTTTTGCCTCCATCCGGCTTACGGCTGATCAGGTGACTTCGCACAGCTTCAGAGGCCACATCACCCTTGGGTACAGGGTGAAGTGATAACACCACACCTTGTACTTTCCAGGTAGCTGGCTTGCGTCAATCTTAGATAGGCCCTCTGACAGCTGCAAAAGGATAATTTTCCCCATATCCTTGTCTGAAAGACCAGATGTATAAAGTCTTCCTAGGCTTCGGATGGGCTGATCCACGATGCGGTGAAGGCGAGTCTGTCATTTCTTTCCCCTTTCGCAATGAGAGGCTCCTTGACTTCTGCAGCTTGAACTTCATCCTGGCCCAGGTGATCAGCTCATCCAGCCTCTTAAGTAGCCTAGATGTGCATGGGGCAGTTCGTAACAGGCAGGTGATGTCATCCATATAGCTCTATAGGTGGGAGCCTCTGGCCTGCAGACAACCGGACCCCACCCACCACCTGCCTTGCCCCAATCAGGATGATCTCAAATGCTGCCACGAAGAGGATGGGGGAAATGGAGCATCCCATTGCGATCCCTACTTCCAGTTGTTGCCAGCCAGTGGTGAACTTTTTCAGTGCAAAGCACATGTGCATGTCCTGGAAGTAGTTCATGATCATGGTCCTCATGTTGTCTGGGATGTAGAAAAATTCCAAAGCGTAGGCTATGAGCAGGGGTGGCACTGACCCATAGGCATTGGCTAGCCATATGACGTGCAGATCTTTCTTCTTCCTCTAAGTGTTCTGGATCTGTTCCCAAATCATGGAAGCATGCTCTACACAGCAAGGAAAACCTGGCATCCCAGCTTTCTGGCAGCTGGTATCAATGTAGTTGTTCTACCGTGAGGTAGATGGACAATCTTCTTGCCATCACGGAGAAGAAGATTTTCCCCTCCACATTGAGTAGAGCTATGCTCCTGAACTGCTCGATGGTCTTGGCGTTCTGTTGTTTGGGAATAGAGACTGCCACTGCCCTCTGCCACTCAGATGGTATGGTCTGTTTAGCCCAGGTAATTCTCATCAGGGTCCATAGCAGCTTCAGCACTCCTGGGCAGTTCCAATACAACTTGTATGGTATTCTGTTCGGGCCTGGTTCTGAAGCAGATCTTGCCCGCTGGATCACCTGCCTGACCTCGCTGAGCTTGGGTGGTGATACGTCAAAACAGGGCTGATGGTTCTGAGGGTCTAGGCACATACCCTGGCGAGCCTAGGGGGCTGATTCTTGCTGGGTCACTGTACTGAGTGTGAATGTGCTCCTGTAGTTCTTCTTTAGAGATTTCCAGAGTTCCACTT
Source organism: Squalius cephalus (assembly GCF_949319135.1). Classification (NCBI taxonomy): domain Eukaryota; kingdom Metazoa; phylum Chordata; class Actinopteri; order Cypriniformes; family Leuciscidae; genus Squalius; species Squalius cephalus. The sequence goes on from NC_137122.1 coordinate 7,998,753, forward strand.
GTCTTCTCCTCCAGGAGCCTGTGTGCATGCCGAAATGGATTCCTGAAGAAACTTGATACACACTAAAACAGTGCGTTTCGGTGCAGTCCCAAAAAATGGCAATTTAAGCATGCTGCAAAAAATGATCGGTTGGGTATTTTGAGCTAAAACATCACATACACACTCTGGGGACATCAGAGACTTATTTTACATCTTGTAAAAAGGGGCATAATAGGTGCCCTTTAAATAAAAAACCTAATTACTTCTTGGCCTGCGTATTCACAACAAGTACAAATAGCAATGCCGATTAAGACGAGGCAATTTCCTAGGCAGATATTGACGTGGGACTATATTGGGGCGAAGCACAGGCTAAGCACTGCTACTTGGGCAGATATATCACACTCTGCCTGGAATCCCCATAGGGGAATCCCCTAACTTTCCTCAACATACCAGCGTGACCTGCACCAAGTATCATTACTTTTGGATTGTGTTTAGTTTGAGAAGTAACTGCTACAGCAAACATGGTAATTACATGAATAGTAAAGGTCATATACTATATGAATGTAATGTTTCATATAATTCCATTGAATGTGTGACTGAGAAATCAATGGCTAGCAGCTCTGTATATCTGTACTTCAACACCTCTCTTTGAACAAATGCTATATGGACACAGAAAGACGGTACTACGTCTGAAGTATACGGCCGTCCCATCCATTTTCAAAACACAGGCATACAAAGTGCACATGTATGTTGTCTTTTATCACTCTTCCTTGCATGAATCTGTCTTTATTCGGTTGTATGATAGATACTGAGCTAAAGCTGTGTACAGACTATAGTTCAAATTGCCTCCTCTAGTATAACCTCATGTTGAGGTCGACCTGTTTAGCATGAACAACCAAACTAAAAAAAAAAAAAAAAAGCTGTTATCGTTACCTGTGAAATGAAATGACTGAGGGCTAGCTATATTTCTTGTACACTGTATACTCGGTGCAGGTCATGCTGGTATGTTGAGACAGTCAGGGGATTCCCCTATGGGGATTCCAGGTGGCAATATCTCTGCGCCCAAGTAGCAGTTGCTTCGCCCCAATGTAGTCCATATATAAGTCTAGGAAATCGTCTAGTCTTAATCTGCATTGCTATTTGTACTCGTTGTGAATACCAGGCCACAAGTCAAGTCACCTTTATTTATATAGCGCTTTTTACAATGCAGATTGTTTCAAAGCAGCTTCACATTGATAACATGAAAATAGTACAACAAAGTTTGTTTCTAGAAGGAAATTGCATAATCGTCCACCCATAATAAGGCAGATCAATAATATTGTTGAATATTAAATGTCCCTAACTAAGCAAGCCAAAAGCCAAGGCAACAGTGGCAAGGAACCAAAACTCCATCAGGTGACAAAATGGAGAAAAAAACCTCGGGAGAACCCAGGCTCAGTCGGGGGCCAGTTCTCCTCTGGCCAGCGAGCGTACAGTGTATGATTATGATCCAGGCAGCATTGCAGGTCAGAAGTCAGATTGGTCGTGTCAATGAGGCCTTCACAGGCTGATGAGGCTGGCACTTCAGGGATGCGTCATGGTTGAGTCCAGGTGCAGATCCACCATCTGAAGTAAATAGATTTTTTTTTTATCACTTGTACTCGGGACATGCTAGCTGGCAACAAAGGATCCATTCATTATGCTAAGCTGAGCTAGCATGCCCCTTCATGGCCTGAACTGAAATGCTATTGGCTGATACTACACAAATGAGACCTAACCAATATTTTTTTTTTTTTTTTTTACAGTTTTTAGAGAAGGCATATCAACTTAACTATACTGTTCTTTGCTGACATCAAACTTGGAGAGGAGAGAACACAAGTCTGCCTGATTTCTGTTCCCGCAATTCACTCTCATGGTGTTTTTCTCATGGTCTTTTCGTGAACAGAAGGATACTGCTTCATTTTCTCATCGATGTTGTAAATTTTGACAATAAAAAATGTAAAAAAGTAAAAAATGACCATGTGTATTTGTCTTTGTTACATTTAACCATCAGCTTGCGTCATTAAACTGTTTTCATTGCAATATTAAAGTGTAAATTTCTTTCCTTGATGCAAATATGCCTAGCCTAGCTCTATCTGTTCGCCATCATTATCGTTCAAACAACTGGTTCTTTTCGTTCATGAACGACATGTAGTAGTAGCTTTATTGGTCACTAGTCACAGGTACCAGCGAAATTCCGCCATCAACCTGTCCATACAAACATACATACAATGTGACAAGGGGGAAGACAGGACAGGAAGACAGAGCATTGAGGAAAAAAATACAGCATAACATGAGGAGAAAAAAAAAGGCAACCCCCAGACTATGCTCCTGTAAGGAGTACAGTTTGGGAACAGTAAAAAACACCTCAGCAACATTAGCACATAATCAGTACACAACATGAACACACAAGACTTGCAACGGGGGGAGGGGAGTGGGGGATGGAGGTAACCCAGCACAGGCAAGCAGCCATCCGGTCCTGCAGCCATTCTCGGCGCTGGTCACAGACCCGCCTGTCAGACTGGGGGTACAAAGCATCGAAGGCGAGGGATGGGGGGTGGGGGAGGGTGATTGCATATCTGTGTATATGTAAGAGTCCGTGTATGTGTAGGCCTCGAGAGTCGCTACACCTGACATCCTAATCTAGGTGCCTCAGTCCGCAGGATGTCATAGCGATACACAGCAGTTGCCATGGAGTCAACCTTGATCAGGTCCCAGACAGAGTCAACAGTCAGTGGGGAGTGGGGTAAGGAACGCAAGAGCGTCTCGCTGTAGTGCTCTCACCAGAGGGAGTTGTTGTTGCAGCAGCAGCCTCGGCCAAGGCCAGTGCTGGTTGAAGGGGGCCGAAAGCAGATAAGATAGGGATTGTTTGGTCTTGGAGCAAGTAGCCGCATTCCAATTTACACAACTCCTGGTCCATTTGGGTCTCCGAAACGATCCATTTGCCTTTGCAAAGCTGTAAGCTTCTCCAAGATGTTATCAATATTTTGGTTCATAGTCACCAAAGTCACAGTCTGAGTGCTGACAGCTCTGCCCACTCCTTCAATTATGATGGGCAGCATTGTGGGGTTTTGGACAGCTGTCACCGTCTTCTTAATTCCTCGATAAACCAGGGCAATGCCTAATCCAAACAGCAGAAAACCTGTTATCATGGTTCCGAATAGGTAGATATCTTCAATGTCCTCCACGGAAAGCCGCCAGACACACGACCCGCCACCTCTCCCACGAGTTCATCGTGTAGCCAGCTGCGAACGTTCCGGCAGGGCAGTCAGGTTCCCCCGAACCCAAGCTTCTCATCGAGAAGATGGTGTCAATTGCGTTGAGAGACCAGTTGATCAAATCCATAATTTCTTAGTTTGGAGAGCAGTGTGGAGAGAGTCTCTCAAAGTACAAGACAGTAGACTAGACGAGACGAGAGGAGCAAAGCAGGGGAGATAAGGGAGAGGAGGGTAAGAAAATGCGACCGGAGAGGAGGGTAAGAAAATGCGACCGCCTTCGTTGAGAGCCAAAGAAGAAGGGCTCTGTACCATTTCGTTCAACTCGTTCACGATCTCTCTCTCGTTCAGACCAGAGATGCTCACAAGTCTCTAAGCTAGAGTCCAAGTCAAGTCTCAAGTCTCTAAGCTAGACTCCAAGTAAAGTCTCAAGTCTTTGAGCTAGAGTCCAAGTCAAGTCTCAAGTCTTTGAGCTAGAGTCCAAGTCAAGTTTCAAGTCTCTGAGCTAGAGTCCAAGTCAAGTCTCAAGTCTCTTGTGGTTATAATAAGTGTTGTGTCATGTACAGCGACCCATCCAGGCTGCTTAAAACACGGCATAGCTATATATAAGGAATTCAAAGCATGTAATATGTTATTATGACTCCTATTTATTAGCATACAGTATCAGCTTTGATTTTGGTATATAATCAGTGTAAACAGGCTATTGCAACATGACAAAAACACCAAGAATGCTTTGCTTTTAAGTTAATATCTGTATTTTGGCCTTGGCTCCTATTGTGCTGGCTCTGTGGGGACCATGTAGGTTCGAACCAAACACAACTGAATCTTCCATGTGATTTGTTCAAACATAATTCCACACAGAACTCAACATTCCAGACCCCAAATCAACAACCCAGAGCCATAAAAGAAGGCTCCAGCCAGCCTACACTAAGACATTTTATGACCATGCAAGCAACTAAAGGAAGAACGTTGTCAATGTTAGATGGTTTTGAAAAGACTGATTGGTTCAGAGATGGCCAGGGTACCCCCAGGATCCTCCAAATGAAATTCAAGGCTTTTAAAATACCATTTCAAATGAAATTCAATGCCAACTTCGTACCCATTCTGACAGAAGTCAGGGGAAAATGTCAAATCTGTATAAATTTTGAACCCTAGAAAATAATTATGTACAAGTAGGCTACTTGAATTAAATAAAACATTTCATTTAAATTATCAGTTATATTTAATACATATGCAACAGCGTAACACATTTGATTTGTAATAAACAAATAGATTTGAACTTGGTGTTAAACACTACAGCCTTCGCAGCCTTGGTTGCAATTTTTTCGCCCAGGCTCTCAAATTCTGTCAACTTCTGCTTGTAGCTTCTTCTCAACGCGTTTGACTTGGCAATTAGCTCTGCCATTTTGCTGCCTTGTTTGCCCTCAGCCTCCTCTGCATCCCTCCTCAGATGTTCCGCAACTTCCTGGAGGGCCTGTCTTGTCTTTTTTAGCTGCTCCAACTCCTCTTCAATCCTTATTCTTCTTTGACTATGTGCTTGAGATTCTTTTTTTCTTTCGTTCACTTTCAAGATGCATCCTGTACCTCACCCTTGCTGATGTGACTGAAGACAGGAGCTCTGGTGTGAGGGGCACCTTGGTAACACCCCCATGCATGGACACGTAATCGCACACAACTCTTTGTGCAATGACAGTGTCCTCTTGGATATTACAAGTTTCTACTTGTTTATTGATAGAGAAGCCCCTCTCCACCGTAGCCTGCCCATGGGAGAGGAGCAGAAGGTTTCTGATGAAATCTCAGAGCTGTGGGTAAAAGACAGGAACTTCTCATTCCTCACCTCTAGGGACAACAATTGTGAAAATTGCTGAATGATCGGATCACCTAAAGAAAGAGTGAAAGAAAAAGCACTCACATCAAATGTACACGTGTTTCTTTTGTAAATTGTATGCCTAACATCAGGACTTAATCTTATGTACCTATAGCAACCCCATCTAACTGCTTGTCTTGAAGAAACCTTTTGACTAGACACTTCATCTGGTCCTGACACAATTCTGGATTTGAATACATCACAGCTGGGTTAAGACAAGTCATTTGCCTTACAGTTGGGAATTTCAAGGGCTCTTCTCTTGAATCTTCTTCACAATTTTGGACAGACCCTCCATGCATTCCTTTCTGAACTGGAGGACAGAAAGCTCCTCAGTGGATCTCATTGCTGCTGACGTTCCTAAGGATGAATGGGGACTAAATTAAGTAAATAGCTTCCTCTCCCTCCTCTTTCCTTCTATCCAGTGAGGGGCTGAGTAGACGGGTCTAACAACAGGGACACCAGGAGCAGCCTGGTCACACATTATGTATTTCCTAAATACCTTTATTGCAGCCTCAGCTCCAATGCCAATATCAACAGCTCTTAGATGAACCCTGGACTGCATGTCACTAACATCAAGCCGGACCAAATGCTGAGGTGTGGCATCATTGAGAAGTACTTGTTTGATGAATCGCCTCAGCAAACTCCATGAAAAGACAAAAATATGTATAGTATAGTATAGTATAGTAGTATACATATTTGAGAATACAAAATATTTTACAATACAAAATAAGCACTCTGACTTTACAATGTTTCTTTTCTTCAGTATTATTAAATGAGCCTAATTTATCTGACTATTCAAAATATTTGCATTTTCAATTCATTCAGTCTTAGCTGTAGTCTTAGCGTAACTGTGAACGAGAGGAGATTTTAAAATCACTATGACAATAAAATGAGAAGATTGACCTCACCTTCAGCAGTTCAGCCAAGTCATTACCAATGAAAGGCAGCACAGGCTCATCAGTCTGGTATCTGGTGAGGAAAGGTCACTCTCTTCTTCCTGCAACTCGTATGAATGTGTGTGTTTGTGTGATATTAGTTTTATGTGTTAGGATAATCAATAAAGTCTTGTTTGTATTTTTAAAGAGAAGTGTTACTTGTGTTATGTGCTTACGAATTTAATGTCTTAAACTGCTGATCTAAGTTACCTTGCTAACTATAGTGTTTCACTATAGTTTGGATATTTATATTTGCAGTCTTGCAGAGCTGATAGTTACAGCCAGTTCAAATGAACCCTGAACGAGTCATTTGCTCGGTTGTAATAAGTGATTCTGTCGAATTGCCTATACATTAATTTGTCATGGGGGTGTGTGGAGATGAACCCAATTGCAGACAGTAGTCACAGCAACACAGTTTATTGTACAAATAACAGGAAAAACAAAGCCCACGAGGGGGCAAAACAAGACAAGACAGGACTACGAGGGACTAAACTAGACTATGACTCTGAAAATTAACTAGACTATAAACAAACAGCAAAAACAGAACTTTCTCTAGACAATACTCTTGACAGGATACTCACAAGGTTTCACAATGAATAACACGCAATGTTAGACAATGTACCGACACAGGACAGAGAACATGAGGGGATTAAATAGGGAGCAAACTAATCAGGAACAGGTGAAAGCAACAATCTAATGATTACAAGATGAGATAACAAGGGGGCAGGGTAAGGTGACAAGACAACGCAAGCACACAGCCCAAACAAATGGCCATGTGCTTACACATAAAACATGGGCCTGTCATGATCCTGCCTCAAGACCAAGGAAAATCAGAGACAAGGCAGAATCATGACATAATTAATAAATTCTTTGAGCTAAATTGACCTGTCAAAATTACTAAATTATCTTACAACCAAATATAGAAAATGTTATACCTTACTGTACTAAAATTGACATAATCCTATTTAGTGCAAATCTGCAAAACATCACATTGTAGCTAAATGCAAAACACTATTGCAACGAACCAAATGATGTGGAATATACTATTATAAAAATATACTATTAAATTTATAAGCAACAACAATGGTTATATTGTCATAAGTGTATTGTGATTGTCAAAACATTTTAATAACTAAACTGAATTTTATTAGGTTTAGTGGCAACATGTTACAATGTACTTATGGTACAATTTCTGGTAAGCTACGTTTTGTTATTAGCCTGACGTCGTCATACTCAGATTCTAGTCAGAATATGAGTCTGATACTGCTCCATTGAGCTTTCATTATGGGGCGTGTTTCAACCGAACCAGGAAAAAAAATGCCTCTGCACTCAATTGGATAGACCTACAACCAATCAGAGCAACGGAGTAAGTGACGTATGTTTTTCATTCATGTTTCCGATCGCGGTTCTCTGTTCCTCTTTTAAAAGTAATGTGCTGTCGATATCTTCTATAACAGACGCGATGGCGGAATCTACACATGATGTTTTATAAACAAAGTTCAGGAGGAGCACGTTCAAATAATCAATCCAATCAACCGTCTACGGTCTACACTATCAGCATGAGAGGAAACATATATTTATTCACTCTGTCAACTCACCTAACATTCCTTGACAGTTTTCAGCATCCCTCCACTCACTCTTAGCTTGTTCTTCCACAGCCAGGAATATGGGGGAGTAACGTTACTTTGGGTTCGGTCCGAATACCGAGCCCAAAGCCTCTCCTCGGACAGCACGCCAAATCTGCATTTATTCTGACTTATTTGTAAGCGTGAACTCGTGAAATCTCAATTCTTCAGCGGCAGTCATTTGAATTCAACCCAAGCGCTCGTTGATGACGTGGATGATTACACTACCGTTGCTCATCTGTCCATCATCGTATAAAGCCCGCCCTGACAATTTGATTGGTCCGAACAATTTTTGTTCGGGCATAATAGCTCCTCAACGGAACGAGTCCAGACCGAACTTCCCGACCTAAAAATTTTGTGGGCGGGGCTAAGTTCGGCTGGCATCCAGGCTATTTTGTTATTATTGCTTGACACAAATTTCACGATTTAAATTAAATTAAATTCTTGTGATTTGATTTAATATTTGGATAAATATTAGGTACACAAGATAGCCGTTAATTTATTTACTAGCTAGTAGAAAGGATCGGTTCACGTGCCGTTAGGGATCTGTCACGTCGCATTTACAAGTGCCAAAACGGTATTTATTGTTTGAAATTAGTAATAGAATTGACAGAATTTGAGAGCTGAGATTTTTTTCTATCATAAGTAACCTGCTCTGTCGATCTCCGTGTCCTCTTTGCTTCGCGATTTTTCTGTGCGTGAGAAAATGGATGTGTGGCGTGTGAGAAGTGTCAATCGCGTGAATCTCACGGTGAATGCGTGAGAGTTGGCAGCTCTGTTGACGTTTTTAAACCCAAAGCTTACTATGAATGGCACAGCAGCCAGCGGCCGGTGCAGTCAACATGTTTATTGTCCTCTCGTGTGTGGCCGGCCGCGCACAGCAGATACGTAGTATGTCACGTGTTACGTAGGCAGGTTATAGATAACAGAGGCAGGGGAATAACAGTGAGCTCATCAGACGTTCCCTGTAAATAAACATTGTTCACCAGACCCGCTGCTCGAATCCGTGTCGAGTCTGAAGTCTTTCGAGGACAAGTCTCAAGTCGAGTCTGAAGTCACTGTGTGTGCGACTTAAAGATGCAGTGTGTATTTTTTAGCGGCATCTAGTGGTGAGATTTGCGAATTGCAAACAGATAGTCACTCGCGGCTTTTCTCTTAATTTGTAAACTCGAATGAGAAGCTACGGTGGCCGACGTAGGATAAAAGATGTCTGAGTCAGCAGAGAGTAGCAAGTCTAGCAATGAGGTTTCTTTATATTATATTTATATTAAATTATATTTACTTAATTATTCAGATAAACCACGTTATTGCGATTGTTATTTTTACTTGTTCATCATTGTGTTAGTCTTTTATTCACTGATTTTACCATAGCCTGTTTCCATGCTAGTTAGTATAAGATAAGAGCTATGGATAAGAGCATCAAAGCAGCTCGGTAAGGGGAAATAGCTAACGTTACAATGTCTAAACAATAACTGTCATTCATTTTCCTGAAATTCTGCTGCGTCTTTTTCTGCTGCTTCTCATTCAAGTTAGTGAAGAAACGCGCTCTGTAGCACTGTGTGTTCGCTGTCGGCTACGGTAGAAACATGACGTCACGATATGTCGACCTTCAGAGAGGGGGGTGCCCGCGGTTATGTAGGTATAAATGACTTATTCAAAGGAAACATAACGATTCATTAAGTAAGGTCTTTATACACCACTGAAAACATAGTTATGGAACTTGTATTGCATTTCTGTCAATAGATCCTCAGAATTGTTACACATTGCATATATCAGATATATCACATCAGAACACATACAAGTGTCTCAATAAGTGTATTGTCTCTGCATCCACCTTGTAGCTGAGAGTCTGTAGAATCCAGAAATATGACTATCGTCACTCTGCTATGAAAATTGACCCTTCCAGAAGACAGAATATCAGCATAGTGCCAGGCTGACTTTTTTTCAATTCTAATACAAAACATGATTACACACACACACATTGGGTCTCATTCATGAAACATTCGTAAATATACGAGTAAATATGTGAGTGATTTGCACGTAAAGAGACATTCCCGAAAATTCTTCTCCTGATTCACAAATACTTCGTAAATGTCAGATTTGATAGTGAAATGTGTGTGTGGGTTAATGAATTCCAATCAGTCGTAAATGGGAGGCGCGTGCACGCTCATTCTTAATTACCATAAATCCCGCCCATTAAAACCGACTGACAACTATATATGGGCATCATATTTTGACACAAAACGAAGGATTTCAACATGTCTTCTCAAAAGCGAACGAAGAAGAGAAATTTCTCAGATGCAGAAATTGAAGTTTTTATTATCAGAAGTTCATTCAAAACGCCACATTTTATTTTCAAGCGTACATAGTGGCGTATCAGGTCCTAAAAAAAATGTTTTTTTAGGTAATACCTAAATGCTTTAGGTAAAAATTCTTGGCAGCATATTACAGATGCAGTTAATGGAGTTTCATCTGTTAATCGAGCAGTCCCAGAAGTGAAAAGAAAATGGTTCGACATGAAGCTTGACTGCAACACTTGTGACTTGAGGAATTGTAAAAAAAAAAAAAAAAAAAGAATAAACAGCTTGAATATAAAAATAAATAAAAATAAAATAAAAAAAGACTTGCGGACTTGTGTTCCATTTGCAGATGTTATTACTGGCTCTCGTAATAAAAGTAAAAAGAAAAACCGTATGTAATTACTATATATAATATTTTTTCAAAATGCTGTGTAAATATGTACCCGATTACGGTGAATTAAAAGGCAGCCTTATTAATGAGCAAAACGTTCGGATGTTAAACGCACTATTTACGCGTGGCTGGGAGCAGGTGTAGATTTCTTTCATAACTAACATTTGGGAAATACGAACATTTTAATGAATCCGAAAATTTACGCCAGAACCACTTTACACACGATTTACACAAAAATTCGTTCTGCTCGTGTTTCATGAATGAGACCCAATATTTCCTAAGTGTCCAAGTGCATTATCTCTTTTTAACATAATTTGATCACTTTAATCTATGAAAACTATTTAGTTTTAATTAATTTTTAGTACATTTAAATAATACATATTTTATGTTTTGTTATCTTAAACCCAATGTCAGGTTGTGCAACTGTCCGCACAAATGAACAGACTAAGAAACTATTTAAAATGGAGTCTAAAGAATAAAAAATTAAAAACGAAATTCTATGGCATAATTTTAGGTTTAAAACCTTTCACATGAAAACATTTTATAAATATCAGTAGTTTTAAAGCTGTTGAGATCATTGAAAAACTTTTGACCAGCAATTTGCATGTCATTTATTATGGTAATTACAGTATGCATGATAATGCATCGTCCAGAGGAGCCTAAATGGCCCTTGTGGCAGAGTCAAAAGGTTTGTAGATCTCTCTCAAATACTGGTAAAAACTGCTGATTTAAAGTATGGATAGGTTGGTACACTCTCCATGTCTGGTGAATTTAAACACTAAAAAATATACATTACATCAGTTTTGAAAAGATGTAAAAAAAAAAGCTTTATTTGTCAGAACTCTGACTTTATATCACGCAATTCTGACTTTATAACACGCAATTGCTAATTTATTTCACGCAATTCTGACTTTCACGCAATTCTGACTTTATATAGAAATAAAGTCAGAATTGCGAGATGTAAACTCGCAATTGTGAGATAAAAAGTCGCAATTATCTGTGGCGGAAACAAGCTTCCATACAATACAGATTACCACAGTGATATTTAACCGTCCGATTTTGCTGTGGAAAGATTCCTGCTTTTGGGGTTATTCATCGCCTGTTGAAAGTAGCCTACCTTGTTGATGCTTTTACACTTTTAAATGTCCTTTTAATGTTCAATGGTTGAAGGAGTAGTATAATGTAATTGTACACAGTTTAAAAATATTATTGTGTCCATAGAGCTAGTCTTTCACTGATTGTTTACAGCTTAACAGAAGTTACACCCATCACTTATGAGGTATATAGGAATAATGTGGATATGCTAAAACGGCTTTCCATTGGTTAGTAGGCGTCTCTTCCGTCATTGAGTTTCAGTGTCGAGTCTTCTGCGATGAGGAGAGCAGTTCACGGAATTTCTCATATTTACACAACCATCACACACCCTTTATAGAGTTTGATTAAGCGACAGACTCACTTCTGTATTGTTTTCATCGATCACAGCGATACTTGTGTGCGTCTTTTCTGGCGTCTTCCTTCTGAAATAAACATTTAGTGCAGCAGCAGCGAGCATGAGGAGAATATGTTGAGTTCATTCAGACCTGAGCGAGTTTGTGTTCGTTTGTGTGATTGTCTCGATGTTTGGTGTGAGAACTGTTACTGAGTGTCAAGTTAAAGTTTGAGATCTCTGAGGGGAATTGATGGGAATCGATCCCCCAAGTGTTGCTGTTGTTGCCGTTTTCATGTTTACCTTTAATTGTCGACATTTATCTTTGGCAGATTACATTTACTTATTAAAATTGATGTAGACACTTTATATTGCCACTGTATGAGTAATGATCGTGGGAAATATCAAATCTAGCCATGCATGGGAATATGAATTAATTAAGTTTGACACAGGAAACGTTACATTTTCTTTATTTTTTTTTAGTTTTATGATCATTGTCAGTTTCTGTACATACGAATATGTAGCCTAGGCCTAACATGTTAATGATGGAATTACTTTATTGCAATTAATAGTTATTATAAAGTCGAACTATATTTAGATTCACATATTATGTGTTGTTATTTGCCTGAAGATGTTCATAAAGAGAGGTTATTTCATTATTTTGTTTTATTATTGATGATTTATGTTATATTGTGAGATATCTTTCAGTAGAGCAGTTTTACAGGCTTTTATCATGTATCCTGACTCAAATAATGTGTTTCTAACAGCAAACACTCAGAATAAAGTGAGATGATCTGCTGATGATCCTGAATGGCTTGTTGAATGAGTGTTGATAGTCTGAGGCTCATCAATATTAACAGATCTGCTGAAAACACTCTTTATTTCATGACAATAGTTCCTGTTTTCACCTCATTTATTATGCTGATGTCTTCAGATCTCCTGTAAATTGACACTTAATGCTCATTTCATTGGTGTCAACAGACTGAGGGGATTTGTTGGTTACTATATGTACCTTTATTTCTGTGTTTATGGAAGAATATATTTGGAAGAATTACAATTATTTATATTATTTTCTATATTTCTAGATACCTGTATTTTAATGAAGAAGCAGAATAATGTTAGGATTAGCAATACAAATAATAAACATAATTAATGAATTGGCATCAGTTACTGTGTATGATGAATACAGACATAAATGCTTAGTGTCATTTATTATAAAAAACAAACTCAGTGATTTATATTTTTGATTTTGGCAGATCAGCTCCTCCCACAGTAATTCATCATCAGAGAAGCTCCTCCCACAGCAGTCACATCATCAGTGAAGCTCCTCCCACAGTAATTCATCATCAGAGAAGCTCCTCCCACAGCAGTCACATCATCAGTGAAGCTCCTCCCACAGTAATTCTCCAATAAATGCTGTAAATTCCCATCAGCTACAAGTGAAGACGAGCATCAGAGCATCAGGAAGAGCTGAAATCTGCAAAGACTGAGTTTATTAAAGAGGACAGAGAGAACATGAGTGATCCAGAACCCTGCAGAATGAAACACACTGAAGATCCTGAAGAACAAAGAGGTTGGTGTTTATTCTTCATTCATTCATGATGCTGAAGAACATTCATGTTAGAAACATTCAAGCACTTCATCACATTTAGATAAACAGTTCAACTGTGAAACGGTTCAGAATGTTCTGGGTTTTCTTCAACAAATGGTCAGTAAAGGGAGGTTTGAGACATTTTTATATTGATTGTCAATATCAGATCAGGCTAAATACTATTTTAACTATTTTATTTTACATTTATTTTATATCTGGTTCTCAAGTAGTAACAATGTTTCCAGAAGTTTAGTCATTTTCAACATAGTTTTCAAAATATATATTTTTAGGAATAGTCAGTAAACACCAAGTTACTGATAAAGTTGCATTTGTAAAATATCATACAAGTTATTCATAGTTATAGAGTTTCTTCTTACAGTGACTTTGGTAACAGGGTTGATGAGTACAGGCAATGCTACAGTTTGTGTAAAAACTGAGACAATGGATTGAGATTATTTTCTTGTCTTCCCATCATGCAGTAGAAAGAGCCCAGATGATTTCACTTCCTGTGTGTCACAGTTTTAAGAAATGCTCTGTTTTTAAAAGGAGGAAAATCATGTCAGGAGTAACAGGGTTGAGTGAAACATGTAGGACACAGATAAATATGATAAAAATAGTTAATTAATTTAAAGCCAGTTAAAGTTATGGCCGCTCTACACTTTGAGCTTGTGAAGTTTCTACAGACGCTGCAACGGTCGTGAAATGACATATAACAAATAATAATAATTCAAAATTTAAAAATAAACAATCCACTCCACTTGAATGCTAAATGCTTGTGTTATTTCTCACAGGGTAATTCACTTGAGCTTGTGTTTCTGGTGTCCCACTTTCACATGCGCATGAATGGAAGTCTATGAAGGAAAAGTCTAGTGTGAACGGCCATTAATAATTAAAACGGTTTTAGTAAAATAAATATCAATATATCATATGTTTCTGGTGTCCCACTTTCACATGCGCATGAATGGAAGTCGAAAATGGCAGTATTGTGTATTTTAATGTTAAAGGTCCCGTTATATGCCCCTTTTCACAAGATGTAAAATAAGTCTCTGATGTCCCCTGAGTGTGTATGTGAAGTTTGAGCTCAAAATGCCCAACAGATCATTTTTTACAGCATGTTTAAAATGACATTTTTTGGGGCTCAGAAAAACGAGCTGTTTCAGTGTGTGCCCTTTAAATGCAAATGAGCTGCTGCTGGACGACACAGGGGGCGGAGCTTCATGAGCTCGCGCTCAGTCTGTCAGGAAAAATTCATCTCACGGAATGATGATAATATCAGAAACTCTCAGTAACGGCGTTCATTTCGAGTCGGACAATAATGCCTACAGAGTCAGAGCTTGTTGGCTATGTATCCATTATTTATTAATAGCCTACAAGTCTGCTGTCTGAATGATGATCAAACATATACTGATGAGTTTAATAAAGTTTATTGTACAGCACACAAAAGATGAAGCGTCAGTTTTACTTCAGAAAATCACCGTAAGAGCTGAGTAAACACAGTAGCCTAAGTTATAAGAAGTGCACAAGTAGCCAGTAGAGTTGAGGGAGCATTCCTGTGGGCGGAGGTTAGTCAAGAAACCGTTCTAGTGACGTTATTAAAGAAGGAAGTAGAGGGATGTAGTCCAATCGAGCCGTTTTTTGTAGTCAACTTCTGTTAAATAAAATATCTCGCTTGGCATTGAACTTTGAGCTTTATAATTTTACAGATATTATTTATGCTCTAACAGCAACATTACACACTAACTAAAGTTTGAAACATGGGATCACGCAGAACGGGACCTTTAAAGGAACCGTATGTAAGATTGTGGCCAAAACTGGTACTGCAATCACTTTCAAATTACTGTAGAGCAGTGTAATATTTGTTTCTTTCCTGTCAGACCCGATGGAAGAGAGCGAGGAGAGTGAAGAACTGAGTGAAGTGGAGGAGGAACATCATGTCCAACCTGGAGAAAAACCTCTGAGTCGCTCAAAGACTAAAAAAATTTTTTTCAAGAAAACAAGAGCCAAGAAATCTTTCACCTGCTCTCAGTGTGGAAAGAGTCTCACAACCAAACAAAGTCTTGAGTATCACATGAGAATTCACACCGGAGAGAAGCCGTTCTCATGTGATCAATGTGGGAAGAGTTTCGGTCAATCATCACACCTTAGTGTTCACATGAGGATCCACACCGGAGAGAAGCCGTTCTCATGTGATCAATGCGGAAAAACATTTATCTGTGCATCAGCCCTGAAGAAACACCTGACAGTTCATACGAAGGAGAAGCCGCATTCATGCTCTGTGTGTGGAAAGAGTTTTTCACTGCTGAAATATTTACATGCACATGAGAAAACTCACACTGGTGTGAGAGAGTACATGTGCTTTGAGTGTGAAAAGACTTTTATTACAGCAGACAAGTTAAAACGGCACCAGAGAATTCACACTGGAGAAAAACCTTACAAGTGTTCACACTGTGACAAGAGATTCAGTCTGTCAGCAGATCTGAACAAACATGAGAGGATCCACACTGGAGAAAAACCTTACAAGTGTTCACACTGTGACAAGAGATTCAGTCAGTCATCAAATCTGAGATCACATGAGAGGATCCACACTGGAGAAAAACCTTACAAGTGTCCACACTGTGACGAGATTCAGTCGATCATCATCTCTGAAAACACATGAGAGGATCCACACTGGAGAGAAGCTGCACAAGTGTGATCAGTGCGGGAAGAGTTTCTCTTTTAAAACTCACCTGAAGCGACACATGAAGATCCATGCAGTGGAGAAACCATTTAAGCACAGTCTGAAATCACAGTAAGTAGTTTATTTTATGTGCTGAGCAACAAAGTCTCTTCTGTGTAAGTTAGACACACATCACCCTATAGCCAAATCTCTCCTCTCCACCTATAGCCGGTGTGTGGTGAGCACAGGACACTTTGTTGATTGATTGATATCTATTAACTCGTGTTCAACCGGTCATGAAAAATGAATATTAATAAAAGAAATCAAGCCACAATGTCTTACTTTTTTATAGATCTTTATTCAAAAATATTAATTTCTCTGCTGTGGAAGGACTTTTTACAGATAATTTCTCCAGCCTTTGAAAAAAAATCCTCTCACAAGGGACAATTGTTGCTGGCATGCAATATTTTTTTTTAGCAAGGACATAGAAATGAGGAAAGATTACTGCTCTCTCATTCCAGTAAGTTAGGGGATCATGAGTTATGGGCAAAAACACATCGTTGAGGTATTTTTTCACTTCCACCGTAGCATTGTGTATCATCTGGGTTTCACGGATACGATTACCAAAAAATGTTCCCATAAACTGTCCTGTGTTGATGTTGATGATGATGATGGGTCTGATGTTGACATTTGTGGCTCTGAATGAAAATGAAAACAGCATTTAGTTACAAATCCAAATAAATGACATGAATCAGATTACATAACATAACACTCCTCCTATAGCTTTAACTCTAAATACTCCAAACTCGGGTCAGACCTTCAGACTGTTCTGACTTAGTGTGCTATATCTTTTCTAACTGATTTGACAGTTTTCCTAAAAATTAATATTAAAAATCATAAAAATCCCATTGATCTATCTATCTTATCTATCTATGTATCTATCTATCTATCTAGACTATGTATTTATCTATTAATCTATCTGTATACATACACTCACCTAAAGGATTATTAGGAACACCATACTAACACTGTGTTTGACCCCCTTTCGCCTTCAGAACTGCCTTAATTCTACGTGGCATTGATTCAACAAGGTGCTGAAAGCATTCTTTAGAAATGTTGGCCCATATTGATAGGATAGCATCTTGCAGTTGATGGAGATTTGTGGGATGCACATCCAGGGCACGAAGCTCCTGTTCCACCACATCCCAAAGATGCTCTATTGGGTTGAGATCTGGTGACTGTGGGGGCCATTTTAGTACAGTGAACTCATTGTCATGTTCAAGAAACCAATTTGAAATGATTTGAGCTTTGTGACATGGTGCATTATCCTGCTGGAAATAGCCATCAGAGGATGGGTACATGGTGGTCATAAAGGGATGGACATGGTCAGAAACAATGCTCAGGTAGGCCGTGGCATTTAAACGATGCCCAATTGGCACTAAGGGGCCTAAAGTGTGCCAAGAAAACATCCCCTACACCATTACACCACCACCACCAGCCTGCACAGTGGTAACAAGGCATGATGGATTCATGTTCTCATTCTGTTTATGCCAAATTCTGACTCTGCCATCTGAATGTCTCAACAGAAATCGAGACTCATCAGACCAGGCAACATTTTTCCAGTCTTCAACTGTCCAATTTTGGTGAGCTCGTGCAAATTGTAGCCTCTTTTTCCTATTTGTAGTGGAGATGAGTGGTACCCGGTGGTGTCTTCTGCTGTTGTAGCCCATCCGCCTCAAGGTTGTGCGTGTTGTGACTTCACAAATGCTTTGCTGCATACCTCGGTTGTAACGAGTGGTTATTTCAGTCAAAGTTGCTCTTCTATCAGCTTGAATCAGTCGGCCCATTCTCCTCTGACCTCTAGCATCAACAAGGCATTTTCGCCCACAGGACTGCCGCATACTGGATGTTTTTCCCTTTTCACACCATTCTTTGTAAACCCTAGAAATGGTTGTGCGTGAAAATCCAAGTAACTGAGCAGATTGTGAAATACTCAGGCTGGCCCGTCTGGCACCAACAACCATGCCACGCTCAAAATTGCTTAAATCACCTTTCTTTCCCATTCTGACATTCAGTTTGGAGTTCAGGAGATTGTCTTGACCAGGACCACACCCCTAAATGCATTGAAGCAACTGTCATGTGATTGGTTGATTAGATAATTGCATTAATGAGAAATTGAACAGGTGTTCCTAATAATCCTTTAGGTGAGTGTATATATATTTCTATCTGTGCATCTATTAATGTGTCACTATACGTATAGCCTACTCTGTCTGTCTCTAGCCTATCAGTCAATGTGTAAATTTAAATGTAAGCCTAAATATAACTAAACAAATCGCACTATTAATATCACTATATCACCAAAAATACGCTATCTCAAAATCAAACTCCTCTCACAAAAACCCACGAGGTAAATATGCGTTAATTTCACTTTTATACAGATGTGCGATTGTGTGGTCTGTTCCTGACCGTGTCAATCAAACGCTGATTCGGCGGACCACACCTGATGAAACACTTCGAGGCTTCGTTTGGCCATAGTCACATGACATGGGTGTTTTGAATCACGCTTCGGATCAGTGTTTCAAAACATCTGTTCTTCGGGATTTCGCAAAGCTTCGGAACGACTGTTTCGCGTCAGCCATCCCTATCCTTCACTCACTGCGAAGTTTTGTTTGTGTCACACTACATCTCTGAGCATTTTCCCTGGTTTCCTGTTTCTTGGTTTTTGGATTTCTTGCCTGTTCTGTGGATTACTCTCTTGCCTCTGACCCCTGCCTGTTTTTTGTTTTTTTTTTTTGTTTTTTTGTTTGTACGGACTGCCTGCCTGTGTTTGACCTTGCCTGTTCTTTGGATTACCCCTTAAATAAAGCTGCGTTTGGATCTCAACCATCGTGTCTTGGAGCAGTATAACTGCCCATTTTCCCTAAGTTAAAAGTGAGACTACATTTTTAAACATTGCCTAATTTTTTATTTGCCTCATTTGCATAATTATAAATGATCCACAAAATGGGCCTAGAGAATATGTTTTAGCATAGTTATTTAAAATTTGAACTGTAAAAAGTAAAAGCGCATACACTTCACACTACAGTTGTTTGAACGACTGTAAAAGATGCACCTTCAAATAAAAAAGGCAATTAAGCAGAGTGTGTATTAAGTGTGTTTTAATAGCCACAGCACTCAAAACCACTGGTTCGATCAGATTGTAATACCTATCACCACTAGACTAGTGACGTCAAAACCATCCACAGGATTTCGTGCGACTATGAGGGGTGGACCTCAGTTCTTCTAGATCCGGGGGCAAGAAAAGTTTGAGAGTTCAGAAATACACTCACCTAAAGGATTATTAGGAACACCGTACTACTACTGTGTTTGACCCCCTTTCGCCTTCAGAACTGCCTTAATTCTACATGACATTGATTCAACAAGGTGCTGAAAGTATTCTTTAGAAATGTTGGCCCATATTGATAGGATATCATCTTGCAGTTGATGGAGATTTGTGGGATGCACATCCAGGGCACGAAGCTCCTGTTCCACCACATCCCAAAGATGGGTTGAGATCTGGTGACTGTGGGGGCCATTTTAGTACAGTGAACTCATTGTCATGTTCAAGAAACCAATTTGAAATGATTCGAGATTTGTGACATGGTGCATTATCCTGCTGGAAGTAGCCATCAGAGGATGGGTACATGGTGGTCATAAAGGGATGGACATGGTCAGAAACAATGCTCAGGTAGGCCGTGGCATTTAAACGATGCCCAATTGGCACTAAGGGGCCTAAAGTGTGCCAAGAAAACATCCCCCACACCATTACACCACCACCACCAGCCTGCACAGTGGTAACAAGGCATGATGGATCCATGTTCTCATTCTGTTTATGCCAAATTCTGACTCTACCCTCTGAATGTCTCAACAGAAATCGAGACTCATCAGACCAGGCAACATTTTTCCAGTCTTCAACTGTCCAATTTTGGTGAGCTCGTGCAAATTGTAGCCTCTTTTTCCTCAAGGTTGTGCATGTTGTGGCTTCACAAATGCTTTGCTGCATACCTCGGTTGTAACGAGTGGTTATTTCAGTCAAAGTTGCTCTTCTATCAGCTTGAATCAGTCGGCCCGTTCTCCTCTGACCTCTAGCATCAACAAGGCATTTTCGCCCACAGGACTGCCGCATACGGGATGTTTTTCCCTTTTCACACCATTCTTTGTAAACCCTAGAAATGGTTGTGCGTGAAAATCCCAGTGACTGAGCAGATTGTGAAATACACAGACCTCATTGTCTTGACCAGGACCACACCCCTAAATGCATTGAAGCAACTGCCATGTGATTGGTTGATTAGATGAATTGCATTAATGAGAAATTGAACAGGTGTTACTAATAATCCTTTAGGTGAGTGTATAAGAGCTCAATCCCATGTTCTGCAGGCAGCCTATGAATACATATCATTAGTAAGGATTGTAACAAAAAAAAAAAAAAAAAAAAACTTGCATCACAATAAGTGTATTGTGATTCTTAAAACATTTGCTGACCAAACAGAATTTCATAAAGTTTAGTAACAACATGTAACAATGTTTACATCAATTAATGTGGATAAATAGCAGGTACTGTATATAGCTACGTGTTCATTTTTCTCAAAGTAAAATCTCTCACTAATGCTGTAAACATAAATAATAATGTTATAATATTTTTTATGATAGGCCTTTGAGTAAAATTATAATATGTAATGTAGTGCATATATTAGCACAAATACTCCTTTCTAATGTTTCTAGCGAGTCCTATATGCTGTGGTCATTAAATGGCTTTTCTGAGGTAAATATTGCGTTACTTGACATATTGTTCTCCAGCTGTTTTATTGACCTATTTCCGCGGTTGAAGCACTGATTGAGTGATTACATGAGACATGATACATTTCAGCAAGTTGTAGGCTACTGTATCTTCCAACATAGTTCATTCAAGTTTATTTACTAAAGAAGAGCTTTAGATCAGTTCACCTGCCGCTTGAACAGAGGTGCTACCACGATCTGCAGTGGCGGCTCTAGACAAATTTTACTGGGGGGGCCAAGGAGGGGCCAGTGTTTAACCAGAGGGGCACATTAAAAATGGCAACACTTTTTTTTTTTTTTTTTGCAAGGACTTAAACTTTATTTTACTTTAAAATCATATTAACATTAATTTTGTACAAGAGTGAGTGCAGGTGCAAAAGAGGTAGGCCATTTTTTTTTTTTTTTTAAATACAGTTCAGGGTACAAATACAGGGTGTCAATTCAATGCGAAAATAAAACACCAGGGTACAACAATGTGCCATTTCCTATTTATGGAAGCCTCACTTCTGTGGACAGTTGAGTCCACACTTAAGTTTTTGAATTGGCACAACAATACTGGAACAATTGAACTTTAATAAAATATAGATACACTACACTACAGCAACAGGATACGACGGTTGTGCTGTCTGGATACATCAAGATCCAGTGCCCGGTTGCATAAAGCACCTTAAGTGTAATTTTCCCTTAAGTTCGCCCTTATGTTTCCCTTAAACCTAAGGGTGTTGCAGAAAAAAACCCTTAAGTGTTACTTAAGGGTTTCTTTAAGTGAAACATCATAAACACTTAGAATTTCCCTTAAATGCTGTTTTTTCACTTAAATAATCCCTTAAAAAGCGTTAAGTGTTGCATAAAACCCCTTAACGGCCATTTCCCTAAGTATAACTTAAGGTTTGGAAATCGTAACCTTAAGAGTAACGCGGACAAAAATAAGACGACATGGCTGAATTTATGGAACCAGCTGAAGATCATTATGTGCCAAAAAGAATTTTTAGGGATAGGGAGAACCCTTTGGACCATTTTAGCGATGAAAAATTGTTGCAAGAATACCGATTTGATCGACGCGCAATATTTGCGCAATACATCGCTAACAAACTAGAGAGCGACCTTGACCATGTCACACATCGCAACCACTCTTTAACTGCGGTGTTACAACTGCTTATAGCACTGCGTTTTTTTGCAACTGGGAGTTTTCAGTAGTGGGATATGTTTTACATGTGCATAAATCGGCTACCATTCAATATGTAGGCTACAATTAATGTGTATCGGATTTTCAGGTGACATTCTCAATTCATTCAGTTAACGGACGCTCTGAGGTAAAGTGTTCAGACTGCAGACTTATAGCAACGATTATATTTAATTGTACAGTACAGTCATAACATAACGTACAGACATTATCTTAATTCCATAATGTCCTTAAACATAACAATATTGCTGGCCATAAACTGAGAAAGTGCGCGTCCGGTGTGTGATACAGTTGTCCTAGACGCGACGCGGCGTGTTAGTGTTTTGCGTATCTATGGCAACAACAGACTTTTATAACGTGAATCCAGGATCGCTGTCGTGAAACACTTAAATGTTTCCCTTACCTAAGAGAACCGTTTAAGAGATTATATGCAACACCCTTAAGTTATTCTCTTAGGTAAGGGGAAATCGCCCCTTAAGTATCATACTTAAGGGAAAAACTTGAGGTGCTTTATGCAACCGGGCACTGAGCCTTGGCCCTTCTGGACTCCAAGATCACCGAGTCCCTCATCAGTAGTGGTGGACCGCAGGAAGGTTTTTATTAGTTTCATTGTGGAGAAACTGCGTTCGCAAGAGGCTGATCTTACAGGAAGGGTAACAGCAATCTTTCACAGTCTAAACACTTAGAGTTTTAATACATAATTGTGATGAATTTAATCCTTTGTAAGTTATCATTCTGCAGTGTAAGATTACAGTTAACACCTAAATAAATGTATTACGTATTTTTATAAAACTTAGTGAGTGTATCAGCAGCAAAAAGTAATTCTTGAAAAAATCTGCACAGTAATTTTATACAATCTAAACATGTTAATAAAAACAAATTACTATTAGTACTCTTATAAAATTCAGTCAGGCAATCATACATTTCACAATTTTATATTTATATATGAATGTCAAGAATTCAGAAGTGTATAGCCTATATTTATAATGCTTACACTACACTACACAAAAATAATATACAATTAAATTATGCTTATTTTAAATGTATTGTGCAGGCTAAAAATATATAAGCTTTTAATAATCTTTTTAGTGTTTAATATGAATAAACACAGTGTCTTCAGTGTTCTTACCATGATAATATGAAACGCTTCAAAACAGAGCTCACAAAGCGTTTTTAAAAGTTCACGGCACAAAGCGAAGAAATGTCGAGCGCACGATTATTTGTTTCTTCACAGTTTTAAATTCCAGTTATTTTGCGTTTGATGCCGATTCATAGTCCTTGTGTGATGTGTGTGTGATCTAACAGGCACAAGCGAGTCGTTTAAAAACAGCAACAAACATAAAATACAAATACACTAAATAAAGTCATTTTATGCAAATCCACAGCCTTTTTATCTACAGATCAAGCATTATAATGTGAATATATCATATTGGAGAGAGTTTTACCGTGCATCCTGCTGTAACATGGCGCGCGCGCTGTTTGAATATTGAATGGAGAATGATTGACAGCCAGATTACTTCAGATGATTTTGTGAAATTATAATCAGACCCTCTCAGGCCCAAGTCACCCAAACTGACGTGAAAAAAGCGGGAGGCGCCGAAAAGCGCGCTGTTTGCATCCCTGAATATGATTTCTAAACATATCGAGACCATTCATTATCAGTGTGAGGAAGAAAAGTAACACGGTTATGTCCAAGAACAAGAAGTCACTTACGAGATGAAATATTTTTGCTTACCTTCGACTAATGCAAAAGGAGAAATCGTAGCTCCTCTCTCCAAGAGTAACGTTAGTTGCTGAGCTCTCATTCACCGAGCAGCACCGCAGGCAACAGTGTTTGGGTGCGTCGCACTAATTTACCCGTGTAGAACTGCTTTTGGCGCTCGCATGTAAAATCATGTTACATTTTTTTTTTTTTTTTTTTTTTACAAGGCGGGGGTGGCCACAGGGGTGGCCAGGGACATGTCTACAGAGGCTCCGTGTAGAACCGCCACTGACGATCTGTCTCGTCATATTTAAGAGCGCCAAAACGGCATTTATTGTTTGAATTTCGTAATAAAATTGGCATAATTTGAAAACTGAGACTTTGTTTCATATCAAAAGTAACTTGCCTTGTCTTGTCGATCGTTGTCAGTGGCCTCTTTGCTTCGGGCCTTTACAAGTTATAATCCGTCCCTGCTTCAGGACCAGATCAGATTTTCTGTCCAATCAAATGCTCTCTAGAATCTGAAGCTCCGCCCCCTACATTATAAATAGACGCTGAAGCTGCGGCTGAAATCGGTCACTGTAAATGCTTTCCATTGGGGCGAATGAAGTCTGGTCACCCAGGGAACTGATAAGAATGTAAATGTGTACCTTGAAATGCAATGTAAGTCGATTTGGATAAAAGACAGTAATGTAAAATGGTTTCTTGTTAGTGTCACGAGAACTGACTGTGGCTTAAGTCATAAGTTGTAAAATGCTGCTTTGCTCAATGGATCTGAGCGAGCTGTAATATAAGCGAAACACTATTGGCTATTTTAAAAAGGGGAGGAGCTGCCCGGTATGCCCCGCCCCTTCCTGTTTCAGTGGAAATTACATCAACACACTGAATAATGCTGTGTGTTTCAAGGCACTTCAGTGGGACTTTACATCTCAAATCTTTATAGACAAGTGTGTACTTTTTAAGTCTGAACAGTTTAGAGATTTCCAGATGTGGAATTACTGGACTTTTCACACAGAAAATTAAAGTATCTTGAAACGTATCTTATCCAGACATGTATCTTTATCTGGTTGATACACGAGTAAAAGCATATATCATTATTTTCTTAGCGGAAGAGTTGGGAACATTTGTTTGTAGGTTGTAGACGACATTTGTCTTGCGCTTTGTGGAGTTGAACTTACACCCCTAGCATTAAACATTTAAAACTTTTAAAGCATCCTTTAAAAACTCTTGACAAATCAGTCATATTTATTTTGAATAAATCTCAAATCCAAACAGTAATCGTAAACAAAAAAGATAAATAAGTAAAAGAAAGTTCAGAGATCTAATACACACAAATAGTTAAAATGACCTTAAAATGAATCATTGAATCATATTACACAACATAACGCTTTTGGACTTTCTCAGTTTGTGTAAATCTACTCAGGGTTCAGAGTATTTATTATTCCCACATTCATTTCCCACATGCCTACAATTACGTGGTTTTGTTGCATTAATACAGTGTATATTTTGTTACTTGATTTACTCTGAAAGAATGGAAATGAAATGTGACAACATGCCCCATAGGTGGAGTTCATTATAACATGACCATATTACAGATTAAAATGCTATCTGATCTAATCAAACAATATACAAGACAAACTAAAATATTTCCTCAATAAAATACAATTA
Source organism: Squalius cephalus (assembly GCF_949319135.1). Taxonomy (NCBI): domain Eukaryota; kingdom Metazoa; phylum Chordata; class Actinopteri; order Cypriniformes; family Leuciscidae; genus Squalius; species Squalius cephalus. Next base: position 8,024,124 of record NC_137122.1, read on the forward strand.
TTCACTTTTTCATATAAAATAATGGCATTTTCAGAAAATGAAAAATTAAATAATTTTTGAGTTTGACAATGAACACACCGGAAAACACAGCTCAACATAGTTAAAAAAAAACATAATAATAATTAATAATTTCTAATAATTGACTTCACCTTTTTATCATGTTTTTTTTCAATAGAATTCAAGTATAGAATAGAATATCATAGTTCTAATAGGGGCTCATTGTAACATATAGTGTGACAACATGCCCCGCCTGAGCAACTGGGATTCAAACCCTGCGAGTGTCTTCTGAAGTATTTAAAACAAGTGTGTGACAACTAACCCCACGTTAGTGTGTGTGCTCTTCTCTATACTTCTAGAAGTGTTTAAAGTGTAACCTGAAGAAATCCTGATAGTGAGCGTGGAATTACTGTAATGATCACTTGTGGGACGTAATCATTAACTCCACCCTCTTACTACACTAACCAGGAAAATACTCGTTATTCCTCTTTTCTGTCAAACTGACTCTTTGTGTCCAGACAAAAGAAATAAAGAATCAGCGATCAGTGGAGAATGAAGAAAAGAGCTTTCAAGAAGGATTTATGATACGTTTGTTTCTGAACAGAGCAGATCTTAATGAGATCTAATGAGCAATCCAGACATTATGCAGATGAGCGACAGAGACTCTTCCAGTCCGCAGAATTAGAGCCCAGCAGAACCAGAACCAGACCCAGGAGAATCAGAGCCCAGCAGAACCAGGAGAACCAAGAGCCGGACGCTGGCGATGAGGAGGCCGCGCTGAACGGGTTCCTGAGTCTGATGTGGGGTTCTGGTTCTGATCTCAGTCCAGCAGCTCATCATCAGCAGCAGAAGCACAGGACACTTCAGCGCCACCCGGGCCAGGTACACTTTACCATCAGCACTGCACTCAACACCCAGATAGCAGACCAACATTGAATCTACATTGAATCAATGTTAATGCATTAACCAAAAGATCATTGAATCATTGTTGAAATTTAACATTGATTTTTCATCAGGTTTGCACCCTGAAATAATGTTATATCAACGATGAAAAATCAATCAATATGGTCATAAAATCAATATTATTTCAACCATAATTAAATCACTTATTTAACATTGAATCAACATAAAATCAATCTTACTTCATGTACAGCAAGATTCTATGCTAGTTTATCATGCTTGTACTGTGCATTTTTAAATGACTCCTTTCAGACAGAAACCATGTAGGTGTTATGGAGTAACAGTTGGGTTGCAATTAAATATGTTTTTTAATCAAAATGTCATTCTTGTAAACTACAGAAAGTAAACTACATCCTTCAGTTTACAAGCAAATGTATTTATTTATGCCCCCAAAACTGAACATGAAATTTCACATTCAGAAAAAAATGCATTTTGTGGTGACAAAGACAGTGCAGTAAGTTACTACGGTAAGAAAGAATGAAACATAACTCTGATAAATATTTCAAGTTCAATTTTATTTATGTATCACATTTAGAACAGACCAAAGTACGTTACAGAAGAACAACATTAAACAATATAGCATGCATTCTATAAAAAAAAAAAGATATAACATGCATTATAAAATAAAACAAAAATAAGAGCAACATAGCTGAGTAACCATAAAAAAAGAACTAGAACAGAAATCAGAACTCAGATATAAATTAATAACACCAAGTTACCAACCAAAGAAAATAATCAATATACTAAATAAAATGGGTAGGTTTTAAAACAATTAAAACGTAGGCAGAGAAGGGGCTGCTCTAATAGGCAAATGCACACTTACCTCTAACGTTAATGGGTAAAATACCGTACCGTAATTCTAATGAACTCAGGGGTTTCCACCACGAGCAATACCCCCAAGCCGTTCAGGGGCGTAACGGAGCCATCTTTGTACCGAAACAGACAAAAATAAACTCTGAGGCTCTGAGGCCTCCTTTTTCCTCTGCCGCCTGCTGTTGTAAGGCATCTAAACAAAACAAAACACAATTAGAAAATATTTGGAAATATGACTAATTATAAATGACAAATGTACTACAAAATTAAGTGAAACTTGAAATTTGAAAAAATACCCTGAATTCAAAATCATTTGAATTTATTTTTACTATTTAATGAATTTTAGTATAGACCCTATTACAGCTGTTATTTCTATATTTTTTACCCATTTTTGGAAGTTCTGGAAACGCTATATCATCATGGATAAAAATAAATAAATAGCTAGCTATTATTGGAATACAAAAATTATATTAGCTGTCGTGCCCGTCGTCTCCCATTTGCGTGCCCAACTAACGTTATGAACTCACGCTTCTTTGCGCCTTTTTTGACTTAAGGGTTAGTTCTCACAAGAATGAAAATTAACAATTTACCCACTGTTAGTTTTACCCACGATGACGTTTGGTAAAAGACAAATTGAAATTCAATATGGGAAAATACCGGCCGTTGGTTTGTTCATGTTATTAATAAATTTAACATAGCAGTTCATTCCGACTCACCCAGGAAAAGCAAATAAGTTGTAAGAAATATAGATACATAAAAATGAGAAATGAAAGATTAGAGATTTAAGATTAACTTACCTCTAAAAATCACTCTGTCGTTGCCCGAATGCTTCGTCTGTCTGTTTCGCGCTTGAAATCTGTTAGCTGCGTTTGAATTCTGTTGACTGTTATCCACGCTTCGATCTGATTGGCGGTTGGCAACCAATGTTAGGATTGTCTAGGCAACCAGTGGAGAAATTGAAGCTGACCAAAAATCAACATTGATTCCATAGACATAATAAATACATAGACGCCCTATTGGCCGCTTTGGAACGTTGCTGCGATACGTCAACGCGTCCGCCATTTTGTGGAGGGCAAGACTGCGCTGTAATCAAATGCAAGTAAACAGGTGAGCTGCGGTTTTTCTGTATAAAAAACAAAAAAAAAATTACGGTGGTTTGTATGTGGTGTACAAAAAGTTCCATCTGTAGTTAGTTAAACTCTCCATAGTTAGACTTATAATTTTTTTTTTTTTTTTTAATAAGGAATGGCCAAAGCTCAGGCTTGTCATGTATTTAGCTTTTCATTCTTGAATAAGAATTGTGAACACCCCCATACTGAGATATAATTTAATTTTCACATTAAATTAAATAAAGTTTTCTTATTGTGGGAAAAGCATATTCTGTCATTGACCCGATTTTAGCAATAACAAAGATAACTGATGGATCCTTTATGGTAATACATATGATATGGTACAACTACAGTGCAATGTAAATAGTAAATATAAGATAAAGTGAGAGGTAGGCTAATAGTAAATAGTTTAGTCAATAAAATAAACAAACAGTAGGCTATACAGTAAATAAAATAGTAATGAAAAGTATAATTATATAATATCATAAGTAGGCTACTAACATAATAATAATAATAATATATTGATAATAGCATATAGTTTATGTATAATACTATAATAATAGCAATAGAATATGAAATATCAATTACAGAATATAGACAAAAAATAATAAGTTAAATAGTTACTATGAATAGTAAAATAATTTAACAGCATAACTATAATAGATTGATAATCGCAAGTGGTATATTATTATAATAACAATAATAAATAATGTAAATTTATACATTTTAAAATATTATTACATAGGCTATATAAAATAAAATGACGCAACCCTGTCTCTTTTTGTTAAATTTCAGGTTTTAAAAGGTATAAGAAGCTATACAAGTCAAGAAATAAAGTAAACGATCCAGTCAAACATACAGTAGGCTACACTGTTAAAGTTAAATAGCCTAAATATATAAAGTTATGAAACTTCACTTTGCCCTCAGTCAAAACAATCTGCCAAGGAACAAATTATAGATTAATGAAACCAAAGATCGCCCGTTAGATAAACACAAGACGAATTATTCTCACTAGACTGACAGCGACGAACGTCAGAACTCAGAAGCACATGCCGAGGCAATGCTGTTCTCGGCGGGGTACATGAGCGGTGATCGCTGGATCGCACAACTCCGAAACCGTCAGATAACATTTTTAAAAAGGCGCTATATCTTTATAAATAAACCACAGATTTGAGCTTTAAACAACTACATTGTCGACTGAAAAACTCTTAAAACTACATTTCGTGACACAATAACAGTAGTATTTTTAAATTTCGCGGCCTTTCTCCTCTGAAAATAAAAATAGTAAATGAAATGCAACCAGAAACAAATTTTCAGTTTTGCTTGTGAAAGGTAATTCCCTGAGACCTGTGTTCAGTTGTGTGGCGATTTGAAAAGCCCCAAGCAGCACAAGAAATAGGCATTTTTCTCAATTCTCGTTATGAGAGGTATGGGAAGGTTGCCCTCCGCAGTATGGCGGCGCCGTTGACGTACGATCCAGCGGCCAATAGGGCGTCTATGTATATTATGTCTATGATTGATTCAATGTTTGTCTTTTCAACACTGAAAAACATTGAATTATCAACATTGATTCAATGTTTGTCTTTTCAACACCGAAAAACATTGAATTATCAACATTGATTCAATATTATTTTAACATTGAATTTTCAACATTGTTCCAATATTATTTTAGCATTGATTTTTCAACATTGATCCAATATTATTTAGCATTGTATTTTCAACCTCAACCAAAATGATGATTCTGATGGAATTTCAACATTTAATCAATGTCACCTTGCTATCTGGGCAGTGTGTCACTTTTGTTGTTCATACTGTCACTATCCAAACAATTTATGAATAATTAATTAACTCTTTGTGTGACAGTTGTGACAGTTAATTCAGACAGAGAAAGATATATATTTTATATTATACACAGATAATGGACAAATGTCTGCTCAGGTCTTTTTATTATTGCAAATGAAAGGTTACAGACATTAACAGTGAGTACAAAATAAATAAATATTTTTCACCACAGTAGCTAGGTGTCACTAGTGAGCAATGCTGAATGAAGCTTCGAGTAATGACCCTTTGGGTGAGCAATGGGCTGCGAGGTCTCAGTGGTTCAGGAAGCCTCATTTTGCCATCACTAGGAAAAGCCCCAGTGCTTCACAAAGCTTCATTTCACCATCACTACTTAGGGACAACAATAAATACAGAATGTGGAGTGAAAGTAGCAACAACGATTACCTTCTTTAAAGTCTCAAACAGAAAACAAAGCCAGTAGCCCACGGAAACCACCGCTCTTCCGGTCTTAAACAGCGCACGGAAATCTAATCGCGTGCACAACTCCGCCCACAGAGAAATATGAAGGTAAAACAGTAGCAAAACTCGAGAGCTTGCTAATTTGAATGTGAGAACTTGTAAAATTAATATTTGTATTTGTAAGTAGAAATTTATACTTGCAGCTCTGATGTGAAAAGCTGCATCTATCGATTTGCACACACAGACAATACTCAGAACACCTGTGTTTTGAATTCGAAGTTGCAGATTAATAGTTACAAATGTGTAAAGTGTCATTTACATAAACAAAATGACAGGCACAATTGTGTACTACACATTTATCTTTGTGCTTTAGTTCAGTTTCGTTGTACAACCACAAGTCGGCACTCACAACCTCTCATATCTGGCAGTACAACTTCAAATCCTAGCGCTTTGACTTTTGCTACTCTTTTTGCGATATGCCTGTAGCAAAACTCACTCGTGCACTTGTAAATGCAGACTTGAGAGAGCAGAGTCGGGGGCGGGGCTGGGGTCGGAATGAAGTCATTTTATTGGTCGATGCCTCACCAATGAACAACGCCAGCCACAATGAAAACATTTGTATGCATATGTATCAGCTATTTTTTAAAACGCTTGGAAAATATTTTTATGAAATATCATTAGTTTTACTGGAATAGTTTTACAGAATATGAACGCAACGCGTTTAATTGAGACAGTGGTATTAAAAGACCAAACAGGAAACACCATAAAGCATAGCCTATACAGAAAAAAATTGAGCACAGAATATGAACGCAACGCGTTTAATTGTACGTTTTCCTCGAAACCCAAGAAAACGCTTAATGAGGCTTAATGGACCAACAGTTATAAAATAAAAATTAAAAACAATAAAAAAAAACACACAATTTGTTACTTTATTAATAAAACACTAGGCAGCAAGTTTATTTGCACTGAACACACATTTGCTTATATATATATATATATATATATATATATATATATATATATATATATATATATCAGTGATGCGCGGGTCAATGTATAAACAAACCGCACCCGACCGATGTTTTCAACTAACCCGCCCGCAACTCGGACCGCAAAAAACGAAAAAGAAAATATTGTACCCGACCCGCTTCCTGACCCGCATTTTTTTTAAAGTAGCTATAATGCTCATCGTATAGCGTCTTAATATAACTTAATATTCTAATTTTGTCAAGAATTATAAAAAATCGTCAATATAAGCTCATAATTTGTACTAAAATAGTCTAAATGTTTAGTTTTAAAAACAATTTTAAAAAGCTGGCTATGTCTATTTTGATGTTTCTGTGCAAGTTCAGCAGACAGTGAGGTTCGGGTTTGTTCCGATCAGAGCTCGTGAGCGGAGAGCGCATTTCTGAATATTCCGCTCCGCTCACGGTCGCTCGCCCAACCCAGATGGCCTGCTGGTTCGAAAATATGTGGAATAAGGGCTGCCTCCGACTATTTTTTTTTTCTTGTGGACTAGTTGTTCATTTAAGCCATTCGTGGACAAATCGCCCCTTTATATTAAATTAATTACTTAAATAGGCTAGCCTACAGGAATAAGCGTAATGACTGCACGCTTAAAGCTTGCCACAAAGAACCGGTTAAATATTTGCTTCTTATTTAATAAATACGGGCAATTGATTGATAAAACATTGATCAAAATTAAGATACAATTTATACAAAACGAAAATCTTTTAAAAAGAGTTTTCTATAAAACAAAACTTAATGAAGTCGTCAAAATCATGTTTTACCAAAAACAGCGCCGTTGCTAGGAGGGCGCCAGCGCCTCTGCCTCTCAGCGCCTCTGCCTCACGAGTGGATGATAGCCCTGAAGACGCCTAGCAATGATATACCTTTAGTGGTAGTATACCTTTAGTTAAGTTATCGCAGCGCGCTAAGAGACAATGTTATCGGAAAATGCAGCCCAGGGGCTCGTTCTTCGTACGTTGCTTAAAACATCCGAGATCAAATGAGACATCCAAGATGATATCATCGTGCTAATCATGATCCGGCTAATTAGGTTCTTCGAACACACTTGCCGGATATGATTAGTATAGCTGGATTGAGTTATCTGAGATAATTGCGCGTTCATGCGCTGGTTAAAAGGGGATATGTATCGATAGTAGAAACATTGATCAGCAACGCTGCTATTGGCTGCTCAGCGTGGCCAAAGAACGCACTCAGTTTTTCTCCTCAGCAGAGCAAGAACTAATAGTCGAAGTTTATTCGGAATTGTAATGTTTAATCAAAACGCCAGGGAACACCTCAAAGTCTGCAAAAGCCAGGAGAGAGGGCTGGCAAAAAGTAGCAGACAATTTAAATCCGTTAGAAGTGGCCATGTTAGATGTTTTTATCACTTATTAGCCTATATTTTTGTATTTTAATAATTGCATAATTATTTGTGCATTGTAATGTCAGTCACCATACTAGAACATGGGAACAAATAAAAGTGAAGTACAAAAATATTCTACATAATGGTAATTTTTAGTTATATTATAGTCTCTTTTATAAAAGGCACTGTTAAATAAATGGTGTTCTGTTTATAAAAGCAACCAAGAAAAAGGCTGAGAAAAAAATAGAAAAGATCTTAGTAGCCTACACTGTAAAATAATTTTTGCTGCATTAAATTATAGTCATTTCAACTGTTAAATCTTGAGTAATGATGAATTGCTTTGACTTGTGAAAGTGAAAACTGATAAACTTATGTTAATGTAAAAATATTTTGCCATGAGTTATTGATCACATTTTTCCCCAGTGTAGTTCATTGTAATGACATTGTGTTTTCCTCTTTTGTGCACTTTTACATAATACACCAACACTTGTATCTGTTCTCAGGAAAGTGGTGGCTGAAATATGTGCAGTAAGTGGACATTTACTAACTTTCCAAAGGAAAGAAAGTATAAGACTTTGTAATGTCCATATGTTTCCATTGCACTGGACAGTGAATAAACCCTCTCAGATAACTGTCATATGGAGGAACTAGCCTACCTGCAAGTGCATAAATAACTTTACTTCATTTATACTTGTATGCTTTATGGCTGCAATATAAGTTGCAGGATTCCACATCTACAGAAAGGCCTACAGAAGAGCCTGCACAGACAGAGGAGACATAGGCCTACAGGTGGGCAGTGTATAGCCAACTTTTCCTTTTTATTTGTTGCATGAGGCATGTGTCTAATATTTCTTGTTGCAGGCACTTGACCACTGGCTTTTCTTTACAAAGAACAATTGAAATAAAACTCAAGGAACTAAGCATATGTGTCTTTTATTCAACATTTAATGAAAAGTGTTTTTTTTTTTTTGGCAGTGTTGTGTAATATGGCACGTGCAACAATGTCACAGGCCCTGTCAGGTGTGCAACCCTCAGACTTTTCAGACACTGAAATCTTCCCTTTAGTTAGCTGAAGTTCATTTCATTGTGTGCCCTTGTCCTGGTAGGAGCTGCATTGGTTTGGGTCAGGGAATGGTGTCATAAAACACCTGTCTGCAGGCAGGAACATGTCATAATCACCTATGAAAAAATGCAGTTCTAATAGGATCAGCATACAGTAAGTGTATGTAATACAGTGAGCTTGATATTTAATTGTGGAACTTTTCTTACCACTTTCAAATAATGTGCATAAATGTGAATCTCTGAAAATTCTTAAGTCATGCACAGATCCTGGCCATTTTGCTTTCACATTTGTGATATGGAAGATTTTAGTCAAATGCCTTTTTTTTATTTGATATAATCTGGAATATTAAGAATCACAATAGTAACTGGCCTGCACATTTACATTGTGAACCCCCTTTCTGTTCACATAATCCCCTTCATTGAGGCCTTGATGGCAGCCTCCACTTTAAAATGAAAATTCTGTCATCATATACCCTCATGTTGTTTCAATCCTTTATGAATTTCTTTCTTCTGCTGAACAAAGGAAGATATTTAGAAGAATATCAGTAACCAGACAGTTTCTGGTCTCATTGACTTCCATAGTATTATTTTTTTCCTACTATGGAAGTCAATGAAACCAGAAACTGTCTGGTTACTGATATTCTTCTAAATATCTTCCTTCCTGTTCAGCAGAAGTAAGAAATTCATACAGGTTTGAAACAACATGAGGGTGAGTAGGGCTATATGATGACAGATTTTTAAAGTGGAGTATATATCCCTTTAAGCCTGAGTGGCATATAGGCTACTGTAATCGGCATGGTCATGATTGCATGATCCTCATAAAAAAATTATTATAGCATAAAAAAAAAAATGCTTTAAAAAAACTTAAAACTGTTTTTTAAACCTAAAAGCGCCAGGTAAACTCCGAACGACACGACAGACAGCACTTTCCATCAAGTTCTCCACATCTCCAATAGTGTAAAGGAAAGAGCCACTCGCAAATAATCTTAGGGTACAGTTTGTGCTGTAGTTAAAGCCCGACTCCGACAAGTCGAAAATAAATGTGCGTTTCCAACAAATTAATAATGTAAACGACAATCTCACGAGTCACGAGAAAAAATATATATCTCAGAAAGTGCACTATCGCGCTGCCCTAGACTTCCCGTATCAGCTCCGCTTATGAAGCCGCGATCTAATCCTGTTTACATGAAATAAGCCTGCTCCCGAGCAGGTTTAAGTTTGCGCACCTGTTTCTATGACAGCAAGTCCAGGATGAGCGTCGAAGAACCAAACAATCCAAGATCATGCCAAATCGTCAACAATCAAATCCAGCTAACTGAGTTAGCGACGTACGAAGAACGAGCCCCAGTATGCATAATGGAGATTCCAAAGCTCTCTTCTTTGGTCAGAACCATGGAGAGCGATCGCGGATTTACTTTTACAATGCAACACAATATTTAAAGAGCATCAAGCTATTAAAATCTATATTATGTATACGCACAGATAATATAACAGTAGGCTATATTAGTCAATATTTTTTTATTAGGTTAAGCAGTGATTGGATAACGTTTTTTTATTTTATTTTTATTTAACGTTTTTAATTTAAGGCCCACCCACAATTGGTCTGGCTTATCCAAAACTGGAATCCTGGCGCCGAGCCTGGTTGGTCGTGCCAGTTTTGTGGTTATCAAATGTGTAAATAGCATCGCAAGAAGTAACCTACACATGACAAAGCCATGCAGCACTTTGGTCATCATCTTTCATTATTTCGGCAAATGTCTCCCACACTTTGCTCTTTCTATTTGTGTATTTGCGGAGCTTCCACTCCCCAGTCTTCACCTTTTCTCTTGCCGCCTCCATCTCTACCTGCAGACTGAGCTCGTGCGTCATCTTCGCGCCAGTTATTCAGCCAATAAAGTGTAAATTAAATTTAAAACGTATTCATAGAAAATTGTGTCTAGAACTATATCAATTACAAAGGTTTAATTGGCATCTTTATTTCAAACGACCCGACCGACCGCGACCCGAATATCATTAAAAATATTTTTGGATGACTCGTAACCGCGGGTAACCGCGGGTGACCGCAGGCACCCGCTCATTTCGGATCAACCCGCGCATCACTGATATATATATATATGAAGAGTTCAGATGCTCGTATATTTAAATTCAATAATTTCACTTAAATGGCAGTGAAGATTACCTATTAATTATCATTTAAGTGAAATTACTGAACTTAAATATACAAGCTTGATAAAAATGCATATAATATATTCCATTGCAATATGAAAATGCACCTAAATTATCTGATAAGAATGTAAAATGTATACCTTAATATGCAATGTAAGTCGCTTTGGAAAAATGTAAATGTTTTAAATATTCACCCTAGCCTAACTGTTGGACACACAAAAACAAACAAAACATAAATAAATTATATATATATATATATACGTACGTGTGTGTGTGTGTGTGTGTGTGTGTGTGTGTCTTTTACAGTCTATGGTATACCATATATATATATGGCATACGTCATATGTTTTACGTCATATTCTGTGCTCATCTGCTTTTCTGTAGTATGCATTAGCATTGTGTCTACTGAGTTTGATAATTTCGTTTATTTATTTTAATATCAGTCTAATGCATTAAGCCATGTTAGTGTTTCAGTGCACGCGGGTTTCGTGACATCATCGAACTCCCATTTCATTGGCTAGGTGCCAACCAATAAAACGGCTCCTTTGACCCCCCCTCCTCCCGCCCCCCTTTCCCTCTCACCGCCTCTGAGTTTCAAGTGCACAAGTTAGTTTTGCACCTGATATATCGCGAAAAGAGTAGCAAAAGTCAAGGCGCGAAATTTGAAATTGCAGTGACAGATTTGAGAAGCTGCAAGTGCCTAATTGAGGAAGTACCGCGAATGTGAACGTAAGATTAAACGCAAAATATATATTACAAGTTTGTGTCTGTCGTTGTATTTCTGTGAATGGCATTTTACACATTTGTGTCTACTTGTCTGCAGCTTCAGATTCAGAATACAGGTTTGTGACTATTGTCTGCGAGTGCAAATTTCAACATTCAACTTCAGATTTTTATTTTACAGGTTTTCACATTGGAGCTGTGAGTGTAAATGTTCATGTACAAGTACGAATATTTATTGTACAAGTTCTCAAATTCACATTTACATGCTCTCGAGTTTTGCTACTGTTTTACCTTCATAGAGAAACGCTCTTAAAGGGGCCATGACACTTTTACATTTCTACAGATAGATAGATAGATAGAGGCGGATCTGATCTATTTTCGCAGGGCTGAAAGAGAGTAAAGCAGAACATTATAATCCATGTGTAGAAACTCTTCCTGAAGACATTTAATATCTGCTTTTCAGACGCTCATGAAGTGTGTGCAAATACTTTCTGTTTCACCAAACTGGAGCTGATGTTAATCATTTCAAAATACCTTAAAAACTTAATTTTCTACAAGTTAGTCATGGATAGTGGAAACCTTTTCAGTAACAAAACAATTTTTTCACCAATAATGTAATAATCGTATTTCTGGATTTTAACGTAATGCGGGAAACTGCTAAAAGAAAGAAGTGAGACTAACAGTAATTCTCTCGTGTGCAAAAGTAGCCAATAAACTGTTCAGAGCAGATGTGTGTTGAGACAGTGTGATTCACTCATTTGATGAGATCATAGGAAGTTACACAACCAGAGGAGGAGATGATGATGTTTAAAGGAAGAGCTGTAACTATATATAATGAAGAGAAAGACTGACAGAAACACAAAATGGCTAATAAGTGTGATCTGTGTCTGCTGGGACTGATCATTCTCTCTTCACTTCTCACAGGTAAAGAAATCTGTATTTTCTCTAAAGACGTTTGCTTTACTGTTTTCCACCCCCTCTTTCTACCACAATGACCATCTGTAGTTCCTAAAGGCACAGAGGGGCTGATAGTGATCACTGTAGGCCAAGATGTGTGTACTTCAGGGGTCGATGAATTGTCACACATTTAGTACCGTGGGGGAAGTTGTAATTATCTGATTGGTCAGTTTGAACGTTTCACATTTGGGTTTTAGTCACATGGTCAGAAAAGGATAAAAGAAGATTGTAATAGTTGATCTGTCTCTTTTATTCTTTGGGTCCCTTTCTTGGGTCTCTCTCTCTCTCTCTCTCTCTCTCTCTCTCTCTCTCTCTCTCTCTCTCTCTCTCTCTCTCTCTCTCTCTCGGGTAACATTTTACATATATGCTGAGTACAATTATTGGTATAAGTTATCATCTCATTTAATTTATTTTGTAACTATTTTAAGTATAACTATAACCATGTTGTCAATAAACCCTTTCAATTACAAATAATGTGCTAACTAGTTTTGATTTGGTATTGACTTGATATATAGTGTAATAGTGCTATCTATTGCAATACAATATCGTCACTCTCTATAGCAACGCTCTCCCACATATTAATCTATTGTAACTGCGCTTATTTCCGTCGTTGGTATAAGTGGCAGTGGGTGGAATAGACAAGAAATGTACAGTTTTCTACCATCTTGCTGACAACGTTTCTTTAGTCATTCGTCAGTCTTGCAGGAAATCCACCCTTACAACATTTAGTGGAATTAGTCTGGAAAGAGTTAATTTGAACATGCTCAGTTTATTCTTGCACACATTCACGTTGTGATCTCAGAGTTGTGTATTGATACACACAGATCATACTGTATTATTCCTGATACTGGACATAGTGTCACTCAAACATCTGATGATGAAGAATTATCTTCATATTAAGAGTGTGTCAGTGATTTGAACAGCTCTCTGATAAAGACTAATAGTTTATTCTGGAGAGTGTGTTGTTTGCTTTAAGTCAGGAAAAAGACTATGATTTAAAACTTCTGCTTTTTATGCTGGTATGTTTTATGTTTTAATTTATTAATATATATCATAAGGATATCATAATGATCACTGAGATATAGGGGAGACCGGGGATGGTTGTAACACGGGTCAGTTGTAACAATTCCAATCTGTCCAATCAGGAACTAGTTACAAATCACCTGATTCACTTCGCACATCCTCAGTTTAGTTCTTATTCCACATGTGATAAAGTAGAGCCCTGTGGCAGACACAGCACATGTTAGAGTGGAAAAAACAATTTTGAGATAAGAAAGTTACTTTATTTACTTTTTTTGTTTTAGTTATGGGAATTTCTGCTTTGTAGTTAAACTCATCAAACTTTTATTATGTTTATTGTGTGTCTGTGTAGATATTTTCCATGCAAGTTGTTAGTGCTAATGTTTTGCCTGTTAGCTGTAAGGTGAGCTAGTTCATGGCTACATGACTCTGGGTTAGTTGTAACAACAATGAAACATTAAATTTTATTATGGCCAATACTATAGACTGACAGTAACAACCATGCTTATATTCAAGTGTTCAAGTTCAATTTATTATGGTCAATTACTATGACAGAGTAAAAACAGTCTCACACACACACACACACACACACACACACACACACACATGCGCACACACACACACACACACACACACACACACACACACACACACACACACACACACAATGTTCAAGTATTCAATTTTATTATGGCCAATACTAACACTGGCAGTAACAAACATGCTTACAAACAAACAATGTTTGTGTTCAAGTTCAATTTATAATGGTCAATTACTATGACTGAGAGTGACAAACACACTGAGACTACGAGTGACACACACATCAGTTATATTGAAAAGTCAGTGTTGAAGAAAAACCTTTCAAAATATTTTTTTTGTCAAAATCCTTATTTCATTATGTTACATATCACCCCGGTGGATATCATAATGTTACATCTCACCCCAGGGTATGTTACAACTAACCCAGACTATGGGGTGAATTGTAACATTTCACTCCTCGTGTTTGAAACTAAACCATGCATTTTCTGTTTGTGTTGCAAAGATAATAGCTATGTCATTTAATAGCAGACACTTGTAACTAGTTTGGATCACATTTTGAACACACTGACTTCAAAGTACTACAAGATATAGACAGAAAGGTCAAAACTGTTACAACCATCCCCGGTCTCCCCCTACTGTGTTTCAGGAACCAGTGGAGTGGATGAGAATGTGTTCATCAGTTCTGGTGAAAATGTGCGTCTGTCCTGTAATAATGCTCTTTCTGACTGCACATCTAAAACTACATGGACCTACTCTAACAGCTTCAGACGTTCAGCAGCAGTTGAACTGATTACTAAAGGGATAAAGAATAAAGACACAGAGAGACATGAGAGACTGAGTCTGGAGTCTGACTGCTCTCTGAACATCAAGAACGTCACAGAAGAAGATCATGGATTATACACCTGCAGACAATATGTGAATGACAGACAACAAGGAACTGATGCACGTGTTTTTCTGCATGTTCTTCATGGTAATTTTATGATTATGTATGATTATGTGGTGTAAGCCCGTCTATATTGGCCCAATTGCCGGTTCGCCAATACACGGGGAAGGTTATCACGTGTTACTGTCCTTTTCTCATGCGAAGTATTGGTTGGTTAAATCTGTAATACATTGATCATACATTACTCGTTTATTTCATCTGACTCCATAAATTAAAGGTTTTAATAATATCTGTGCCTCACTAAAAGTGAGCAAATGTTTGACTATTCCTTTTAACCATTAAATGAACAATGTCACAATCAGTTAGAATAATCACATGTAACAATTTAATATTTCAGATATCAGAGATCAATTCCTCAATCAATAAAAATATCTAAAACATGATTATACAATGGTTACACCAAAGAATCTTACCCAGCTTGAGAGAGAGAGAGAAAGAGAGAGAGAGAGAGAGAGAGAGAGAGAGAGAGAGAGAGACCACCTAACCAGTCCGCGTCCACCAGAGAAGAGACCGAGCGACCCCAAAACACCTTCCTTTGTTTCCTTGACCAGGTGACATGGGGGTGGGGAAACCGCCCTCAAATGGCTTAACCAGTTTTCCCTAAACTTCTATAAACCTTATTACCTTTTATTTTATCTATCTGGATATGAGATATCTGTACCACTCACTTTGAGACATTTCAAATGACACCAAAAACATACCAGTCAATGATAAACATTTACATTAAACCATGTTCTTGTGTGAGTTCTTTGTTGTTTCTGGGAGGAAGTCAGGCTGTATGGGGAGGTTGAATGCTAATTAGCCAGCAAGGCCCTTTTGTCTCAGATCAGGGCCCCAACCAGTATTTTCAGTCTTACAGTGGTCAGATTCTCCCTTTAAACTGATGATGATTGAAGAGTCTGTGATTTGTGTCTTGTGTTCAGTTTCAGTGTCTCCATCATCATCATCATCTTCATCCTCACAGACTGAGATCAGTCCAGGCCGCTCTGTGACTCTCTCCTGTCAGTTGTATTTATTTACTACACTCTCCTGTGATGATCGGGTTCGTGAGGGATTTGAGCTGTTGTGGGTGAATCAGGCTGGTGGTGATCTGAAGACAGACTCCAGATATCAGATATCATCATCATCAGATCAATATCGCTGTATCATCATCACTCTGACTACAACACTCCTGAATGAAGATAACAACAGAGAGTGGAGATGTCAGCTTACTCATGGAAATCAAGTCCAGACCTCAGTCAGATACACTGTCAAGTATTCAGGTGAGAAAACAGTGTTAGAAGAGCCTCATAATGTCAGTAACACTAAGGTCTATCAGTATCACTGAACCAGAACAAACTGAGGGAACAAAAGCTTCTTTGACTCTCACAGAAGAGTAACTCAAAGCATTGCTTCAAACTAATGAACTGCAGTGAAGTAACAGTCCAAAACGTGATGCTGTAAATAATAAAGGAATTGAAACTTGACAGCAAAAATATTCACTTTTTATGTAATGTGATGATCAAAGGTAAAATATGGTTATCTTGAGTGTTCATATTCTACAGTATGATTGTCACATTGAGTTGTTGTTTTAGTTTCAGTTCATGGACTTTTATGGTGTGTCCCAAATAGCGTACTTATGCATATTCTATGACGTGTAGTATAAACAGTGAGAGTAGTGTGTTCATATAACACTCCGGTTCTTTCACTCGATTCTATTTAAAAAAATAAAATTAATTACATCGCTTATAAAAAGCTGGTGCGGGGTTGTGCACTTCACTTTCACTTTTAAATTAGCGTCAATTCATCCTTCGCAGGGAGTTTGATTGACATGCGATCTGAGTCTGACCAATCAAAATCCACAATTTTTGTCCGACAAAGCAGTCAGGAGAGTTAGTAGATTAACGTCGGTGGATTTGAACTTGACTTTAACTGTGGCAATCTGTCACGACTCATTAAAGAGCCACAAAACGGTAGGCCTATTTATTGTTGAATTTTCTTTGACTGACCAACTTTGAAAGTTGAGACTTTGTTTCATATTAAATATTACCTGCTCGGTCCTGTCTGTCAGCGCATTGTCATTATCCTCTATTTTTCACTGCTTGAGAACATGGGTTTAATCTGAAATCTCCCCCTAAACCCTCATTCACTAAGTTAGGCCTATTCCCTACGTTAGTCCACTAACACCGTTCACTTGAAGGAGTGAATGAAAACGAGTGAGCGAATTCGGACAGCCGTTGAGCGTACATAAGCTGTACACTCGTTAATGCAGCGCAATGTGGGATTGAATAAGTGCACTCAATAACGTCCACTATGGTTTCGGACTAAAAATGTCCGTCTCCTCAAATAACACCCTATTTGCATGCGCTTAGAGCTCGTGTGAATTGCACGTATAAAATGAAGTTAACGAACAACCTCGATCCATCAGGAAACGCCACATAGGTCGCTGAACTTCACTGCGAAGAGTTGAAGAGTTTTTCTTTTGCGTGAAGAAGCCGTTCGCCGGAGATGTGTTAAAGATAGCGGAGTGCATTCATGATTATTAGGCTACCGGTATAATAATCCTCCTGGCGCCGGGTCTGAGTGAGTCATTTACTCTTTTACCTTTGTTCTTTGATTAACATTAATGACACTTTAAGACCAGCCGCTGCTGACAGAGACGCGATCTGACACACGTCACATTTCCTCACAAATCTCTACGTTCATTTAAGGCTTTATTTAAATCATACAGCTTGGTTGGCTGTGTCGTCGACGAAACATCCGATCTTAAAGGGTTAATGGTGTATTCACACCAGGAAAGTCCGATTGTTAACTTGCTTTGGTCCGGACCAAATACAATGTTGATTTTTTTTTTTTTTTTGGTACGGTTTGCTTTCACACTGCTCTTTTTGCAAGTGAACCAAAATTTGTAAACAAAAACGTGTGCTATGGTCATCCATTCATTGGACAGGAATTCTCAAGCAGGGAAAAGCAGGAAGTGCAAAAACAGGCTCAGCATGGAGATATTTCGTAATGCAATATTTGTTATTTTACTGATTTGGTATTATTCTCTACAAACGCAATATGAAGAAACTAATGAGCATCATATGATGTTGTAATTAGGATTTTGCGAAGACGAGAAATTATTAAGCCTAAAAAATAAAACTATTTGTTCACTGAAGAAAATAAATATAGTTTCATCTTTCTTAAAGTTGTATTTTGTTATTTTATTAATCTTAATAATGACACAGACAACGGTAGGAATATTGGGTGTCTGCTGTCACTTTAAGATCGAATGCATGGACCGAAAAAAATTACAAACATCAACTATGACATAACCGAGAAAATACTTGCGAGACGGGTAGACTCGTTTTTAACAATGTTGTGTGCATGTGTGTCCGTTCAAGGGCAAGGAAACACAAAAGAGGAATGAATCATGTTATGGTTTGTTCAAGCCCAAAAGATAACTCGAAACTGACGCGCGTCTTTTTTGTTTTTGTGTGTGTGTGTAAAAGGCAGGACTTACAGCGCGGAAAACATTCACATTAATAAGAGCGTGATCATACAACGCTAGTCAATATATATATATGGGTGATTCTTCAATTAGGGGAACTTTTATGTCCCCAGGTTATACATTCATGTTAAAAATACTATACTATAAAATAAATAGTTTAGTTATTTCAAATAATATTCATTGCACCACCAAAAAATGTTATACACTAAAATCAGTATGATTTCCATTTTTAAAAATGTTTTCATCACTAATATTTGGCTACTCAGGCCTTGTCCCCAACCCAGACTTTAAAACTTATCTGCTCTGAAAATGTGATAAAATGTTATCAGTTCATTAAAAAAATCACAATATATGTTTAAACAGTAACTTTAAAAGGCACTTGATGCATAATTTGGGTTCATATCTGTGCAATTTGTGAATATTTTTAACAATTTAGTATTGTCCACAACAATACTGTCATTACCGCGACAGTCTATGATTACAACAAGGATATTTTTGAGGGTAAGACTTGTTTATGCTGTAACCATGGAAATGAAGACTAGCAGGGGAGCACATGTCAGCCATGAAAGAACAGTGATATTTGATGTCTGAAAAAGTAAGTAATTTAATCATGAATTCCTTCTCATCATGGAGTAGACTTATTCAGCGTCATTACCATAAATGCTGTGGCAGCAATATTTTGATAAATGTATATATATATTCACATGATTTATGTGTATTTAAAGTTTTTTTTGTACTAGCTGTTGAGTGATGTTAGCAAATCCATGACCTAGCATCTTTTTTCCTGAAAAAAATAAAAAATGTCATTACCGCAACACATCATTACCAACACACAACTTGTGATGGTAATGACAAGTGATGGTGGTAATGACATTTTCTGTGTCACTATCTATATCATATTATGTGTTTATAAATTAAGTTAAAGAAGCATAATAGTGTGATTTTTAGGGCTGGTCCGAATACCATTTTTTGAGCTTCGAGGCTTCGGTAGTAATGAACATTGAATATTCGAACCTTCGGAGAGAGGGGACTGAACATATTCTTCTCTGTAATAAAGGCAGGAATCTCTATGTGTCGGTATGTCCGTTTGCATTTTTATTATTTCGAGAACCGTTCATTCAATCGACTTCACAGAGGAGTGCAGTGTCGCATTTGGTGCAATATAGATGGACATGCGAGACGCGACACGTTCAGAATTTTAGTAAACAATTGCGGGCCGGGCTTATATGCTCCGAGAACGGACACTGCACTAGTGATGTAAAACACACACACACACACACACACAGGTCTGTTAAATTAAGCAATACTTTTAAGGTTGTCTAATATTTTTCTGACTAACAAATTACTGATAAATAAACATGTTCAAGTTGATGGTTGTGTCATATTTATATATATATATCCTCAAATCTGTCCATTTCTTTCAACAACACTCACCAGAAGTCATTATTTAAGCCTTTAAATTTGCTTTATGTATCAATGCACTTTTCATTTATGTCATTACCAAAACACTATGTCATTACCAGAACAGTATGTCATTACCGCCACGTTGCTTAATTTACAGCAAACATACCTTTAAAACGGTTTTATGTTCAATCTTGAGGTGCTACATGAAAAGCCTAATGAAATACTCATCCACTTATTCAAAGAAAAAACATCTAAAATTAATTTTCCAGAAATTAAACAAAAGTGTGCTTTGATGAACACAGAAAAACACATTTTGATGGTAAGAACAAGAAAATATATGTAATTCGCTGAATGGAAACATTTTGTTTTTTATACGTATTGTTGAAGGTTAACAATGTTTGCAAGATAAGAGTTTAAATGATCTCCTTGATACATTCTTTGCATTATGAGAATTTTTGATGTTGTGACGGGAATGACGTTTTGCAGTGCCAGTTGGCAAATAGATTTAAAATACTCAAATTATATTTAAGTACAGTCGTGGCCATTATTATATCTTTACATCAAAGCATGTAAACATTATCTTGACATAATTCTAACAAAATTCAACCAAATTTCATTCATCAAAATGTAAGATGGCTAAATAGCCCCCAATTGAAGAATCACCCATATGTATATATATATATATATATATAACCTTAAAGGAAAAAAAAAAGTTATCTCTGCCTACATTTTGTTTCTGTCTGACGGGGGAAAGTTTGTCCTGCCATTCACCTCAACATCTCAGATGAAACCGAAGAGAAAATGGCCGACTTCACCTATTTTTTACTTCTAATGCTCAATTCACCTTCAAATACTACGCCCTAAAAGTATGTTCTCTTTTTGGGAAGAAAAGGTGCATACTTTTGACTGTGTAGCAGAAGAGTAGACAAGCTTTGGGACAAAAACTATCACGCCTCTTGATCACTTGGAATCCAATATGGAGCTGATTATAAATGATACATTTGTTTTACACACCATTATATAGGCCTGTGTGTGTGCTTGGGCTGTTGGAGAATATATATATTTTTTAAAATCGAAATAAAAGTCTAATATACTATATAGAGTTGTGTGGTGTGACATGCTTCATGCCGCAATGCATGCTGGGAGCCATGAGTTTTATACTATGGGTGGCTCCCAGCATGCATTGCGGCATGAAGCATGTCACCATTGTCGATGGCTTTTGTCTTTGTATATAATTGTCCCCATTCATCCTTTTCACCAGACACAGACGCTCAGGGTCATTCGACTACAAACACACCAGGTACATAATCACAGTGTTTTGTCTTTGTCTATAATTGTCCCCAATCTGCCCTGTCCGTCTCTGACTCTGTGCTCGATCTCTTCTTCAGTCATAGTGATTTCTGTCGCTGCAGTCGCTGTTCTCCTTCTTGCTCTTCTCTGGCTGATCTGCAGAAAAAGAGCTGGTGAGTTTTCAGATTTACTCCTTTACAACAATTAAAAACAGTTCAGATGAGCAAACAAACACATCATGTTCAGACTGTAAGTATCATAGAAACATGTGGATTATATGAAATTCTCAAACAGAAGTTTATTCCTGCTGAGAAATCCTGTAATGTGAATATCACAGAGTTATCAAGTCAACAATCATTTTTATTTTTCATTTTAATGCTGCAACAAAATCTGATTGTTGAAAATCTTAATGCTTAACATTGTGTCTTTTGCACATGTTTGATCATAAATACTCATATTTCATGAGGCACTTGTTTTCAGATAATAAAAGAGGGACTGGCGACTCTGCGGTGAGTTCAGTAATGCAGTGATTTAGATTTGATTACTGTCTTTAAAGCTCAATAAAGTGTCATTCATGCAGTTTAACTGTTTGTTCTGAAGGTCAAAGATGAGAATGATCATAAAGGGACGTATGAGACGATCAACATGTCCATTCCTCCCGCTGCAAGAGCCAATGTGAGTCCACTAAATCATCAAACATTACGCTCACTGTCTGTTCAATAATGTGACTTACTAACAGAGGTGGACAGTAACAAAGTACATTTACTTGAGTACTGTACTTAAGTATACTTTTTGAGTATCTGTACTTTACTTGAGGATTATTTTCTCTGGAAACTTTTTACTTTTTTTGAAAGACAAATATCGTACTTTTTACTCCACTACATTTGTGTCAAAGTCCTTGAGTAGAAATTAGTAACAGTATGGGGTTGGAAATGAAATTCGGGTTGACGTCAGCATCCGACGTTGGATTTTGGTTGGAACGTCTGTCCAATGTTGGAGATTAACGCCAATCTGATATTGGATTCTGACATCAACCTGATTTTCATCTTCAACGTTGGGTTTGGTCTTCTAAATTCAAATCTTGTCATTGTTTTGGAGCACACTAGCTTATAGATAACAGTAAGGCTAACACATTCATACTAAAAGCCAAACAAACTTTAAATAGGGCACTCTTTGAGGGAACAGCCATTTGGGTGTCCGAAACCATTGTGGACGTTATTGAGTGCACTTATCTCAATATATCTCACATTCAATCCCACTGGAACTGTGTTCTAGAAATAAATGTAATATTGATATAGGTATGCATATTCAGAGGCATAAGGTACTGTAAGTATAACATACAACAATAATAAAACAATGCATTGACTTTTACTTTTGTTACTTAAGTACTTTTAAAAACAAGTACTTCTGTACTTTTACTTAAGTAAAAATAGGTCTTTACAACTTTTGTAATATTTGACCAGTAGTATCTGTACTTTCACTCAAGTAAGGAAGTTGTGTACTTTGTCCACCTCTGCTTACTAAAAGCTTTTGTGTTATTCTACATATTATAGTGAGAGATATGACTGTTCTGTGTGTTAAACTTGACTCTCTGCACGTTTGCATTGATGTTTAGGAGCAGACAGATGATGTGACTTATTCTGAGGTCACTTCTTCCAATACAAAGCCAGTAAAGTCACTCAATGTGAGTAGATACCAGCACATGAGTTTGACTCTCAGATAAATGAAGCTCATGCTCTAATAATAATAATAATCGCTGGGGTTCAAACATTGATGGACAGAATCTGTTCTTTCAGGATCATGATGATACAGTGACTTATGCTGCCATCAGAGGAAGAGAAGATCAACCGCAGGATGAACTTTACGCCTCTGTGAACAAGAACAAGACCTTCACAAATAAACATTAATGATCCAGATCATGAGCTCATCATATCAGGAGCAGACGGGAAGTTTTCATCTCTCTGGTGTTTGGAGGAATTATATATTTGTGTGTGAACGAGCAGATATTTGTTGAATGTCCTGTGAATATGAATGAGATTTATTGTGAATCATCATCTGGTCAGAGCACAGAATCTCATCTATATCATCACAGCTACAGTAAAGTTAGAGACTGAAGCCCTGATGTGTTTTCATACAGGCCAGACTCAATCTAGTGTCTCACAAGCCTCTTCCATGACTGGAGTCTGTTTATCTGCTGGATTTCTGTCTGAAAACCTTCATCTTCATGCAGAAGCTCATGCTGAAATGATCCTCTTGCTTCAGCTTGTATATCAGCTGTTTCTTCTACTGAGAATTACATCAGTGTCTGCTCGCATTATATTGTCATAAAATATCATATAATTTGACTTTGCAGTGTGTATATGTCACGCAATTTAATGTAAGTTATTTCTTTCTTTTTTTCACGTGACAATAAAGAGCATGAAAAATCATGAGTTAAAAGAAAAGTTTTTGTCTCTTCCATTCCTGTAAAAACAGACGTAACTAAACTTGCTCTTGTTGGAAAGTTTCAAAGTTAGAATTCACGTTTTAAATGAATACTTGTAACATAAGTACGTTTGGCAGTAACTACAAAGCTATTTGAGGAAAAAAATATTACTTATTTTCAATTTAAAAAAAAAAATAATGACAAAACAAAAAAGACTGACCCAGGAGCTTCTGAATGATAACAGCAATGTGGAATTGACTCTCTTCTGCAGCCTGTCTCTAATGGCCAGACGATGAACTGCAGTTTAAGTTACTTCTGTATCGTCTTCACAAGAGAGACCGGAAGGTTGCTGCCTTAAAGGTACATATCTTTTTATCGGAGAGTGATTGATGACTCTGAACCAGACAATGTGGAAACAGACGATTCAGAACAGGACTATGTCTTGGTCAATATTACAGCAAACAGGAGTATGTTTGGCAGTAACTGCTATTTTAAGGAAAAAAAAATATTACTCATTTTTTTTCTTTTTTTAAAATAAAGACAAATAAAAAATAGAGGGGACCTAGGATGATAACTGCACTATACACTAGACAAGAGAGTCCATTACCACACTCTGAGCTACAAGGAAACGCTGAACATTTCGACACCATGTTTCACTTCCTCAAATCTGCTTCACAGCTTTATCAGCGCTTTAACCTGTTCTGAGAACAGAGCTATTCTCTGAACGTGTTCAAATCATCCTGCAAAATCACCATCATCTGGAAATCACACTGAATGCTGCACTTGAAGTCCACTTCAGTGTCTTGCATATCTGAGCTTTCTTTATTCTCCTGAGTAACTCTCTCAGTTAAAGGACCTATAAGAGATCATCTGAGGTTTTGCATGTGATAGTCCTGTTTCTCTTTATTTTGCAGATTTTAAACACACATAAACACTAACATTTTCCATGAAGCATTGGCTTTATCACATTTGCTGTCGATGAATAAATGATGTTACTGCCATGATGGTGTTGTTCCAGCATCTACCAGCAGAGGGCTGATGAGATTATTCAGTCGATTCCTGACCCAATCCCAGAGGAAAACAGTGAGGATCAGGCACTCTTTTAAAAAGACACATTTCCAGATATACTTTTGGACTCTGGACACTATATTTATCACAAAAGGTGCTTGTATCCAGAGTGTTTAATGTACAAGGGCAGCATGAATGTTCTTCCACAGCTCATCAACAAAATTATAGCCGCAAAAATATTATCAATTAAAAAATCATAAACTTTATTTGTTTTAATCACACGCTCAAACACAATACAACAATGTGTGCGGTAAAGTGAATCTTCTGAAACAGATCTTCACACAAACCAGGAAGTGACATCATGGCCTAAATGTGCTTGAATTCAGATGATTTCAGTTTATTGACAATAAGAAAAGTATACGTTTAGTCATGTTTGATGATTGATTAATCTCTCACTGAACTCTACACATGGTCTGTTCTGCTAGTTTCCCTGTAGCTCTGATTACAAGATCTGCCTTCATACGACTGATTCGGGGTTTAAGGCCACGTGATCCAGTTTGGTTCAGAAACCCTTTAACAATGAAAACAAATGTTTATTAATGCTGTAATATATGTGATCCACAGCCTATACAAGGCATCTTAAACAAGGCTCCTGGATATATAGACTTCCTGGAACTTACTGTTGGGCCCTATATGAATATGAAGGCCCCAAAAGCTCTTAGAAATATTTTGTCCCATCCTGTTGAAGCACTGATTGAGTGATTACATGAGACATGATACATTTCAGCAAGTTGTAGGCTACTGTATCTTCCAACATAGTTCATTTGAGTTTATTTACTATTAACTAAAGAAGAGCTTTAGATCATTTCACCTGCCGCTTGAACCGAGGTGCTACTACGATCTGTCACGTCATATTTAAGAGCGCCAAAACGGTATTTATTGTTTGAATTTCGTAATAAAATTGGCATAATTTGAAAGCTGAGACTTTGTTTCATATCAAAAGTAACCTGCCTTGTCTTGTCTTGTCTTGTCGATCGTTGTCAGTGGCCTCTTTGCTTCGGTATTTTTCATTGCGTGAAACAAAACTGCGGGGGGTTGGGGGGCCCTTTGGAGATAAAGGGCCTTTACAAGTCATAATCCGTCCCTGCTTCAGGATCAGATCAGATTTTCTGTCCAATCAAATGCTCTCTAGAATCTGAAGCTCCGCCCCCTACATTATAAATAGACGCTGAGGCTGAAATCGGTCACTTGTTCACACATTTACTATTTTCTACATGGTGAATGGCACATAGTGCACTATATAGGGGACAGGGAACCATTCAGACAGTGTAAATGCTTTCCATTGGGGCGAATGAAGTCTAGTCACCCAGGGAACTGATAAGAATGTAAATGTGTACCTTGAAATGCAATGTAAGTTGCTTTGGATAAAAGACAGAAATGTAAAATGGTTTAGCATTAGTCTCACGAGAACCGACTGTGGTTTAAGTCATAAGCTGTAAAATGCTTCTTTGCTCAATGGCTCTGAGCGAGCTGAAATATAAGAGAAACGCTATTGGCTATTTTAAAAAAGGGGAGGGGCTGCCCGATATGCCCCGCCCCTTCTTTCTGTTTCAGTGGAAATTACATCAACACATTGTATAATGCTGTGCGTTTCAAGGCACTTCAGTGGGACTTTAAATCTCAAATCTTTATAAACAAGTGTGTACTTTTTAAGTCTGAACAGTTTAAGGATTTGCAGTTGTGGAATTACTGGACTTTTCACACAGAAAATGAAATGTTTAAGTATGTTGAACCGTATCTTCAAGTATCTTATCTGGACATGTATCTTTACCTGGTTGATACACGAGTAAAAGCATATATCATTAATTATTTTCTTAGCGGAAGGGTTGGGAACATTTGTCTTGCGCTTTGTGGTGTTGAACTTACACCCCTAGCATTCAATATTTAAAACCTCTAAGTCATCCTTTAAAAACTATTGACAAATCAGTCATATTTATTTTGAATAAATCTCAAATCCAAACATTAATCGTAAACAAAAAAAGATAAATAAGTAAAAGAAAGTTCAGAGATCTAATACACACAAATAGTTAAAATGACCTTAAAATGAATCATTGAATCATATTACACAACATAATGCTTTTGGACTTTCTCAGTTTGTGTAAATCTACTCAGGGTTCAGAGTATTTATTATTCCCACATTAACTTCCCACATGTCTACAATGATGTGGTTTTGTTTAATTAATACAGTGTATATTTTTTACTTGATTTACTCTGAAAGAATGGAAGTGAAATGTGACAACATGCCCCATGGGTGGAGTACATTATAACATGAGCATATTACAGATTAAAATGCTATCTGATCTAATCAAACAATATACAAGACAAACTGAAATTTTCTCAATAAAATACAATTATTCACTTTTTCATATAAAATAATGGCATTTTTTAATAATTAAAAATAAAATAATTTTTGAGTTTGACAATGAACACACCGGAAAACACAGCTCAACATAGTTAAAAAACATAATAATAATTAATAATTTCTAATTACTGACTTCACCTTTTTGTCATGTTTTCTCAATAGAATTCATAAAAGTATAGAATAGAATATCATAGTTCTAATAGAGGCTCATTGTAACATATAGTGTGACAACATGCCCCGCCTGAGCAACTGGGATTCAAACCCTGCGAGTGTCTTCTAAAGAATTTAAAACAAGTGTGTGACAACTAACCCCGCGTTAGGCCGGCTACACACTGGCTGCGTGGCGTAAGCGTCTCAGCTGCGTGGCGTGTCCGTTTTTATTTCGGCTCCCATGTTAACAGGTTAGAGCTTGCACACTGCCTGCGTGACACGCGCGTCTCAGGCGCGGCTTGAGCCGCGCGGAAAACGCGTGCATGCTTGAAATAGAACCGACGCCTATTTTTCACGCGACACGCAAGCGTCTTGGAAGCGTTTCCAAGCAAAATTGAATAGGAAAAGATGTTTATATGTAATTTTGTATACGAATACATATTCATTGTGACATTTTGATGTTTGAAAGTCTAGGTTGACATAAATTCAGATATAAATGTCATTTTAAAATTATAATTATGTATTATAATTATTTATAATTAATAAATAAATAATATATTTTTTTAAATATCGAACATGTCAATACAGAACGAAAAATGATGTAGTATATTTTGCCGTCAATACTGTTGACAGTGTCAGGGTGATCCAAATCATGTGACTTGACAGTTTCAAGTAGCCTATGTAGACGGCTCTGGGTAGGCCTAGCTACACTTCGAGTTTGCAACGATGGACGACGGCAGGTTGATTGAAGAGGTGGAGAAACACAAAGAACTGTACGATCCACAGGATCCTTGCTATAAAGATCCACGAAAAAAGGAGAAGGCGTGGGACTCAGTTGCTACAGCTATTGATTCTAATGGTAGGTTTACTGTATATTGCCAACATATGCATGTTTTGTCATATAAACAACTTACCGATATCCTACATGTGGTCCAAATGAAGCTTCAATCGAAGTTTGAGGGTGCAGGGTGCATAAAGAAATGTCTATTGCCTACTAAACTTTTCAGGTCGGTTATCTATCTCTCCATTATTAATATGTATTTTAATATTTAAATGTCCAGCTGTTATTTTTGTCACCATTACATTGTTCTAACAATATAATTAGCATTTCATGTTAATCTGACACATACTACTAAAAAATGTCCCCCTTTCAAAACACAATTAATCAAACAGAGCTTTTGAAATGCAGGCCTATTGACTGTTATAATATAAATAAAATAAGTAATTTAGTTGAGAACAACATGTCTGTTTATTTAAAATAATTATTATAATTATGAACATAAAAAGGATATTAGTTTAAGGAAATTTGTCATTAATCGAGGTGCCACGTAGAACATTTTAAATTACAAACAAACATGATAAACTATATACAGGAATAGATAACAAATTTGTTAAGTTATTTTCAATGAATGAATGTTGTGATGTGATCACATGCTTCCTTCCAGAGAATTGAAGAAAGCGCTGAATTTCTCACGCACTCCATAGGCATCCTTGCTGCCCCTGTTCCCTCCCATGTTCCTTATAGTAGGCAACATGTCTCCTGTTTGATCTGCCTCATCCTGCCATCTCTGGTTTTGCACTGGGTTGGTGAGGAAGTTGTGCAGGATGCACGAAGCCATTACGACAGTGTCCACAAAGTGTGGTGCCATCTGCAGCCTCGAAAGCAGCACTCTCCATCTCGCTGTGAGGATGCCGAAGGCACATTCAACAACCATTCTTGCTGAGGACAGTCTGTAATTAAAATTTTCTCGCCACCTTGGGAGACGATGACCCGGGAAAGGCCTCATGAGGTAGGTTTTCAATGGAAATGCCGCATCTCCAACAATGACATAGGACATGGGACCCTGCACACCTGAACCTGGTAAAGGGCTGTCTTCGGGCACATTCAGTGTTCGGGCCTCCATGCCCCTGCCAAGCCTTGAAGAGCCGTACACCCCCCCCCCGTCACTGGCCCTGCCAAAATCACCCACCTGGATGTAGGTGAACTTGTAGTCTGCATCAACAAGTGCCAGAAGAACAATGGAGAATGTCTTCTTATAATTGAAAAACAGACTTCCAGAATTTGCAGGTGCTCTGATGGAGATGTGCTTTCCATCTATTGCACCCAGGCAGTTTGGATATTTCCACTTATCCCAAAATTTGGAAGCAATGGCTTTCCACTGGTCTTCAGTTGGTGGAGGAATGTGTGTTGACATCATCCTTTTTTCTATAGCACTGCACGTCATGTGCACAGATGAGCACACAGTAATTGCCCCTAAACGGTACTGATAGGCCAGGCTAGCAAAGCTTTCTCCTGATGCTAGGTATCTGTGTCAGAAAGAAAAATATGACATTGTCAATATAAGTACTTATAATATAGTAATAAGTATAAGTGTTAGTAATATTGATATTATATTTTCTACTCATAGGTGATGATTGCAAAAGAAGGTGGAAGGTGCTGAGAGATGCTTTTGTAAAACATAAAAAACAAAAGCATCCTCCCAGCGGCTCTGCAGGTGGGACAGTCAAGGAATGGAAATATGAGGTTGAAATGTCATTTCTGCTGCCTCATTTGAATCCAAGAAGGTTTGTTTAATTTCCTTGTTTTGGTTATAGAGATACTTAAGTTCTTAGGAGAAAACATGAACTTTTTTAAATTATACACAAATGTTGTGCATTAATTGTATAAAGTTAAGTGTTAATTATCAAAAGAACCACTGTTACTCTGTTTTAGCTCAAGATGTTCACTGGACCAAATACAAACACTGGAAGACACACAGGACCCCATTGATTTAAGTGCAATAGAGGAGGATGTGGAGCGCACAGCGACTCCTACAACACAAAGGTGTAACACCCCAACCCCACCATCTGGACCAATCATTTCAGCACCCCACTCCAGAGCTAGTCCTACTCCAGTCCACCCACGCATTCAAGCTATTCTGACTGAGACTAGGCAAGGAACACAATCACAAACAAGACCTGCACGTGACAGGAGAAGACAGGTATTAAGTGATGTTGAGCAACAGCTACTGGACATCATCACCATTCCACCGTCAAATATCCCCCCTCATGTTCCTACTGCTCAAGAGGAAATGTATTATTTTGCTTTAAGTTTGGTGCCTAGGCTTAATAGGCTATCACGTGAGGCACAGGCCCAGGCCCAAACACATTTTTTGACATATCTCACTGAACTGGAGGACCGACAGCTGGCACAGATAACCACCCCAGGCCCTATAAGAGGAAGCCACTCTTCCACCTCCACAGCATTTCACCCATACAGCCCCACATTCCAAGCCCGGTCCCAATATCATCATGTTCCTCCCCAAGATGACCCTCCCAGGATATTTTCGGAGAATCTGTCTGACTCTTTACCCCACACCTACCACAATATTTAAATAATGGCATTAAATGTAAATAGTTCAGTTTCTTTCAAAATTAACATTTTGTGGAATAATGTATCTGTTTTAGTTTAAAGAATGGTGTCTTGGTATTTATGTTTATAATGTTAAATTGTTTATTAAAAAAAGGTTTTCTTGTTGAACAGTCTTTGGTTCTTTTATTATACAGAGAATAAAAAGCCTACCTGAGTGTAATGGCAAGCCTCTGCTTGGGCTCGATAGGATCACGAAAATTGGTTGTCTGCTTCGTCAAGTCAGGTCCAACAATAGACAGAATCTCCTCCATTTGATCCGCTGACATCCGAAAGTAATTCAGATGTTTTTCTGAATCAAGTTGCAGCTCTGCAACGAGGTGATAATAAGCTCCGAAAGTTTTTCTTCTTTGGTTCATGGGGTGAACCCACCATCGTCTTTTTCTCCTCCGGCGAATTCTTAACAGAAGAAATGCCGCAATGGCTTTTCTTTTGTCAACAACTCGAACTGAAAAAGAACAAATACAGTTTTCGTTTTCAATAGTAATATGGACCCAGGAATATAATTTTGTCCACTGCAGTGGAAATGATATTTTATTTAATTTCTCGAAAACCATACATGTCAAAATCTGGTGTACTTTAAAGAGCACATTCAGGGCTTTTCAGACACACCAAATTTTTGGATGTTGACGTAAAAACAACTTTTTCAGGGTCATTAAATATCTTTGACATTAATTTAGTGATCAGATTTAAAAATTTGGAAATGTATCAAAATTGAATTTTAATGAAAATATGATAATATATTGTAATAGAATTTAATTTGAACTACTTTCCAAATAAAATATCATTAAACAAACATCTCATAAAAACTTTATGGGGTTTCATCTTTTACTAAACGACATTGATTTCATGCATGTCCACTGTAAAGGACATCAGGACTTAAATCATGTTTATAGGGCTTTTTTGGACACACAACAAGTGAATATAGAAACAAAATATACAATAATATTCCTATTAAGTATGATATATTATTAAAATGTTGCAAATTATTACTGCAATTATTACACTTCTTTTTTTAATTAAATATTGCTCCAACAACACATTATTATTCAAATTAAATACATTGAAAAGATACATTGCATTGAATGGGAATATTAATATATGTCCATTTAAATGTATTTGAATGTTTGAATGTATGTCTAAATTCATTACGTTAGAGAATTGATCTTTCATAACATATCTGAGAATCATCTTAATACAAATTTTGGTTATAGAAACCCCCAAAGTTATTGGTGACTGAAAAAAAAAAAAAAAATTCAATTATTTTTTCATATAATTTCATGTCATTTTTGTTGTTGTAAAACAATCGAGTCCTGGTGTCCAATACAGAAGTATTAGCATAACATTTGAATATAATATACTTTTTTACACATTTGTTTATTATGCTCTTAACAATGTTATTACATGAAAAAGAAAAAAAAAAGGATATAAAGATAGGATAGGCTACAAAAACAACGTAGTGTGTCTGAATGACGGTCCAATATCAGGTTGGCTAAATATAAGCTCTTTAAAGCTAAACAAATTTGTAAATGTTATTGAAATAGACAGCCCACTTACCCATTTTTGATTTTGGAGATTTTGGAAGGTGTAGGTGTATGAAAAAAGTTGACATTTTTGTCGTAAAGACAAGAGCCTGTTCTGTCGGCGACCTCCCTCTATGTCAGTAAGCAGGAGCTGCGCGCCAGCGCCGCGTCAGGCACGGTTCTAGTGTGCAAAGACACAGAAAACGCGACGCAGCCGCCACGCATCTGACACGCTTCAGAAACGCCACGCTCACGCCACGCAGCCAGTGTGTAGCCGGCCTTAGTGTGTGCTCTCCTCTATACTTCTAGAAGTTTGTTTAAAGTGTAACCTGAAGAAATCCTGATAGTGAGCGTGGAATTACGCCGGTTTCACACCGCAAGCGTCAGCGGCGCGTGAGCAGCGCGTATTTTTTTCGGCGTCCATGTTATTCAATGAGTGCATTCACACCGCACGCAGAAGCAGCGCGTGAGCGTCAAGCAGGAGCGTCGCGTGAACAGCAGTGCAGCGGGGGTTTCGGCGTCCGGTCTATTTTTTGCTGTGCTGCTCACGCTCAATTAAAGTGAAAGCACACTTTTAATGCTTTTGATGGACAAAATAAATGTGATTTAACACAAAACGTGCTCAAAATGCACAGGATAAGCATGTCAAGAGTTTTAACAACAATGCCAATGTCTAGTGTTTTAATAATTATGCCAGAAAAGAAAATTAAGTATAACAAATATGTATTTACCCATTTAAACTTTTTAATTATTCGTTTTGGGTGAAAGTAAGGTGTATTATTATAAAAACAAAAATGTTGAAAGAACTGACCCATTGTTTGAAATGGTTATATTGTCTGCCAAACACGGTTTGCAGCCGCTGCTGTGACGCTGTACTACGCTTCCAGTGTGAATACTCGCGGGAGTCTGCTGCTGCAGTGATGATGTAGTTGCGCGGATGTGCCGCTCGCGCGCCGCTCACGCTTGCGGTGTGAAAGAGGGGTTACAGTAATGATCACTTGTGGGAAGTAATCATTAACTCCACCCTCTTACTACACTAACCAGGAAAACACTCGTTAGCCTATTCCTCGTTTCTGTCAAACTGACTCTTTGTGTCCAGACAAACGAAATAAAGAATCAGCGATCAGTGGAGAATGAAGAAAAGAGCTTTCAAGAAGGATTTATGATACGTTTGTTTCTGAACAGAGCAGATCTTAATGAGATCTAATGAGCAATCCAGACATTATACAGATGAGCGAGAGAGACTCTCCAGTCCGCAGAACTAGGAGAACCAGCAGAACCAGAACCAGGACAACCAGAAGAACCAGAACCAGGAGAACCAGGAGCCGGACGCTGGCAATGAGGAGGCCACGCTGAGAAGAGAGAGTTTCTGCGCGAGAGTTGCGCTGTGGTTCTGCTGCTCGGGTTCCTGAGTCTGATGTGGGGTCTGGTTCTGATCTCAGTCCAGCAGCTCATCATCAGCAGCAGAAGCACAGGACACTTCAACGCCACCCGGGCTAGGTACACTTTACCATAAGCACTGCACTCAACACAGTGTCACTTTTGTTGTTCATACTGTCACTATCCAAACAATTTATGAATAATTAATTAACTCTTTGTGTGACAGTTGTGACAGTAGTGACAGTAAATTCAGACAGAGAAAGATATATATTTTATATTATACACAGATAATGGACAAATGTCTGCTCAGGTCTTTTTATTATTGCAAATGAAAGGTTATAGACATTAACAGTGAGTACAAAATAAATGAATATTTTTCACCACAGTCGCTAGGTGTCACTAGTGAGCAATGCTGAATGAAGCTTCGAGTAATGAACCTTTGAGTGAAGCAATGGGCTGCGAGGTCTCAGTGGTTCAGGAAGCCTCATTTTGCCATCACTAGGGAAAGCCCCACTGCTTCA
This sequence comes from Squalius cephalus, assembly GCF_949319135.1. Classification (NCBI taxonomy): domain Eukaryota; kingdom Metazoa; phylum Chordata; class Actinopteri; order Cypriniformes; family Leuciscidae; genus Squalius; species Squalius cephalus. The sequence continues at coordinate 8,058,030 of NC_137122.1, forward strand.
CAAAGCTTAATTTCATCATCACTACTTAGGGACAACAATAAATACAGAATGTGGAGTGAAAGCAGCAACAACGATTACCTTTGAAGTCTCAAACAGAAAACAAAGCCAGTAGCCCACGCAAAACAACTGCTCTTCCGGTCTTAAACAGCGCACGGAAATCTAATCGCGTGCACAACTCCGCCCACAGAGAAACACTCTTAAAGGGGCCATGTCACTTTTACATTTCTACAGATAGATAGATAGATAGATATAGATAGATAGAGGCGGATCTGATCTATTTTCGCAGGGCTGGAGAGAGTAAAGCAGAACATTATAATCCATGTGTAGAAACTCTTCCTGAAGACATTTAATATCTGCTTTACAGACGCTCATGAAGTGTGTGCAAATACTTTGTTTCACCAAACTGGAGCTGATGTTAATCATTTCAAAATACCTTAATTTTCTACAAGTTAGTCATGGATAGTGGAAACCTTTTCAGTAACAAAACAATTTTTTCACTAATAATGTAATAATCGTATTTCTGGATTTTAACGTAATGCGGGAAACTGCTAAAAGAAAGAAGTGAGACTAACAGTAATTCAAATAATTTAACACACACTTAAAGCAACACTTTAGTGTAGAGCCCTGCACGGGCCTCAAATCTAAGCCCGAGCCCGGCCCTGGCCCGAGACGCTCAGGCCCTAGCCCGACCCGTGTCCGACAGCTCATCAGAATTATCAGCCCGAGTCCGACCCGAGCCTGTTTTTTTTTTTTTGTTTTTTTCACAGCGGCAGCCTGCCCTATTTGCAGCCGTTAAAAAAAGGTCCGTTTTGTTAGTTATGTTTCTTTTCTTTTCATTTCTTTATTAAGTTAATTGAGACAAATGTTTTGAGCATTTTTTTTTTTAAATGGCGACCAAGCAGCCGAGCCGACAGCGAGTAAAACATGTTTGATCAATTTAGCCTCTCAAATCAACGCTAATACTTTACTTGGCTACAATAAAATCCATAAAACACTTCAAGCATATCACACAGACAGTTAAGTTTAATGTTTATTTATTAGGCCTAAACCACAGTGAGTAAAACAACATTTTTTTGAAATACTGAGGCAGGCTCAGGCTGCTCGCAACAGCGTTCGCAAACGAAATGAGCAATAGCCTACAATCTAAAATTAAATAAAATAAATCAAAAACAAACTTGCAGGTTATCTTACCTAAAAAATGCAACACAGAACATGGCCATTCTTTTTTTCCAGTAGTTTCCAACAGTTAAACGAAAATAAAGTCCAATCAAAGGAAAAGTTAGAACAGTCTCTTACAGAGCATCGTGGAGTACAAGAATAGCATCCACAGTGGAAGGTTTTAACCCAGTCCTCCTCTCTTCTATCACTCTTCCCGCTGCGCTGAAGACACGTTCGCTGCTGCGATTTTTCTCTTAATATTCTCCATTATTTGCACATGAGGTGAATCGTGGGTTGCGCTGACGGGAAACCTTCTGTGTGTGTGTTTGCGTCAGGGTTTCCGTTGTCCGGTAATTGCCGGACATTGGCCTAAAAAAAAATGAAATGTCCGACAAAATTAAATCTCTCCGGTCAAATTGTCCGATTAAAATTGTCCTAACTAACTACACGAGACGCGACACGTGATAAAAAGGTATCTTTTCCATGTTAATCAGAGTTGTTGTCCTAACCAGACGCGACGGCCACACGCGACATAGAAACGGTTTCTATTTTTCTGCAACGTCGCGCTGGAACATCAAACACAAAGTGTGGCAATGATAATCTCTGGTAGGCTACTGTTTATGTGCTTTATTTAATGTTTAAAGCGTGAAATGTGACTTTGAATACAGTGGCGGCTGGTGAAAAATATCTTAGGTGGCCCAGATAGCAGACCAACATTGAATCTACATTGAATCAATGTTAATGTATTAACCAAAAGATCATTGAATCAATGTTGAAATTTAACATTGATTTTTCATCAGGTTTGCACCCTGAAATAATGTTATTTCAACGATGAAAAATCAATCAATAAAATCAATATTATTTCAACCATAATTAAATAACTTATTTAACATTGAATCAACATAGAAACAATATAAAATAAATCTTGCTTTATGTACAGCAAGATTCTATGCTAGTTTATCATGCTTGTACTATGCTTGAATTTTTAAATGACTAGAGATTTCAGACAGAGACCATGTACGGTTGCATTTAAATATGTTTTTAATCAAAATGTCATTCAAAGTAAACTACATCCTTCAGTTTACAAGTAAATTTATTTATTTATGCCCCCAAAACTGAACAGGAAATATCACATTCAGAAAAAAATTGCATTTCGTGGTGACAAAGACAAAAACAGCGCAGTACTACGGTAAGAAAGAATGAAACATTACTCTGATAAATTTTTCAAATTCAATTTTATTTAGCACATTTAGAACAGACCAAAATGCTTTACAGAAGAACAACATTAAACGATATAGCATGCATTAAAAAATAAAACAAGATATAACATGCATTATAAAATAAAAAAAGATATAACATGCATTATAAAATAAAACAAAAACAAGAGCAACATAGCTAAGTAACCATAAAACAAAAGAACCAGAACAGAAATCAGAACTCAGATATAAATTAATAAAAAAATAAATAGCTTGCTATTATTTGAATACAAAAAATAGATTACCCATCGTACACGTCGTCTTCCATTTGCGTGCCCAAAGAACTCCCGCTTCTTTGCACCTTTTTTAACTTCAGGGTCAGTTCGCCCTAGAATGAAAATGAACAATTTACCCGGTCCCACGGCGTTTGGTAAAAGACAAATTGAAATTCAATATATTATTAGGGAAAATCCCGGCCGTTGGTTTGTGTTCATGTTACTAATAGGCCTACATTTAACATAGCAGTAATTCCGACTCACCCAGGAAAAGCAAACAGGTTGTAAGAAATATAGATAAATAAAATTGAGAAATGAAAGATTAGAGATTTAAGAGTAACTTACCTCTAAAAATCACTTTGTCGTTGCCCGAATGCTTCGTCTGTCTGTCTGTTTCGCGCTTGAAATCTGTCATGCCGCGCTTGAAATCTGTTGACCGTTATGCAGCGCTTTGATCTGATTGGTTGGCAACCAATGTTAGGATTGTCTCTAGGCAACCAGTGGAGAAATTTAAGCTGACCAAAAATCAACATTGATTCAACGTTTGTCTTTTCAACACTGAAAAACATTGAATTATCAACATTGATTCAATATTATTTTAACATTGAATTTTCAACATTGTTCCAATATTATTTTAGCATTGATTTTTCAACATTGATCCAATATTATTTAGCATTGAATTTTCAACCTCAACCAAAATGATGATTCTGATGGAATTTCAACATTTAATCAATGTCACCTTGCTATCTGGGGGGGCTGTCATATTCAGCCAGTTTCAATAGTCTGGTAACCATGGGAGTATTAGGCCTACTTTCTGCCCTTGGTATGTGTATTGTGCTTTGATGTTTATTTTGTTCTATTCCTTAACCCAGTCCCAGTGGTTCTCAAATTTTTTAGAGTTGTAGCCTACCCCAAGAGGCTTTAATATCCTTCTGTGTACCCCCACTCTTCAGTCACACCTTTTTCAGTAAGGGACCATATTTGCCCCCTTAAATCGATTTTTTTCACGTGCATTTTTACCTTTACAAATACCTTTATAAAATAAATAATGCTTTGAATTAAAAAAAAATGTTAAATAGATAAATATGCAATGATGGTAAAAACGAAGTGATGCTTTTAAATATTGAATTAAAACCGCCAGTAGGTGATGAGTCATCGAGTCATTCATTCAGTAACGAAGCAAGTGGCTGTATTTATGAATTAATCATTGAATCAATTCGTTCACAATCATTGCTTTGTGCTGCAGTTCTGCTGTGGCTTTCATTGGCGCTATTCATTTATTGTAAAAATACTGACAACTGTGTTGAAAATGAACATCACTTAATATTAATTTTTCGTTTGTTGAACTGTTGTAAAAAAACGCATGTCACATTCGCAATCGTGTGGATCTTCATATAATGTGATCAACATTAAACACGGGAACTCACACAGGGTATGTGTTTGTATCGAAGAGAGTTTGAATCTTATATCTCCATGCTCATCCTGTGTCTATATTTGTTCTTCATGCTAGTAAGTGCTAACTTAAATCCCTACTTTTACAAAGGTAACGTACATTGTTGAGAACGGCAGTATAGCGCGATTTGCTGAGGCAGCAATCTGCACGAGACCTGTCATATAGCCTATACACGCTGCTTAAATGCAGGACGTTTTGACCGCAAAAGATGAGGTCATTTGATCATATGTCATGTATTTACAGCATTTAACCTAAGAGAAATGCATGCTCAGTTTAAATCTTATTTTAAGATGAGGTAGTAGCCTATTAACGTTAAAGGAACGGCAAAATTCAGCATTTTGTTCCCGCACCCCCTCCTGTCACCTCACGGTTTGAGAACCACCACAAACCCACTTTGAGAACGACTGCCTTTACATATCTTTGTAAAACAAATAATAATAATAATAATAATAACATTACAAATAATTATTAGTGTTACACAATTTAACACAAACTGCATGATACCAGTGCTCTGTGAAAAAGTAAGTAATTATTTAATGCCATATTACAAGACTGAAGCATTCTTACACAAAAACAAACAAATTGCACAAACTTTCCATTTGCATTTGAAATTTAACTCAAAAAGTTTAGTTACTTTCTCAGACAGGTCCCTCACTTCGGTAACTGTCCATGTTGGATCTGTCCCTGTTGTTTTAAAAAGTAATCACGGAAAGCAAATCAAGGCATTAGCATGACCGCATCCAGCTAGCCAGGCCGATAGACCGCAGTCTGATGGAGATAGGCGCGCATGAGCGCGTGCGCGGGCGGGCACGCGCAGCTTGGGGCGCTAACAGAAGCGCCCCTAGCTGACTAGATTTGAGCTCGCTGATTGGCTACAGTTTATGTCAAACATGTATATCTTAAATCAGCAATTGGCTAAGCTGCTCCACAGACCTGCCTCTCTGGGGCGATTTCTCCAGCGCCCCAGAGCTGATGAGACGTGCACGCAGGTGGAGGAGACGTGTTGAAATAGCAGACATTTTTAATTTCTATCATATTTCTCACATATACTGGGTGTATTTAATATCTTAAACACAAATACTGACAATTTGTATGTATGATTTATGTATGTATTTACTTATTTATTTAATGAGTGTGGCTCATAAACTGTGGTCTGGCTCATGGGGGGGCGGCGCCCTAGCGCCCTCTATTGGCCAGCCGCCCCTGTTTGAATATCATTTAGTGCTCCAGCTTTGAAGCTGTAAAAGCAACAATGGATATAATTCACCTCAGATCTTGAAATTAAACAAATGGAAACATTAACGTTAAAACTGTGAACAAACAAGTGTATTCTTTGACAAAGAATGTTTTAGTAACTCAGTAGCCTATGTATTTTTTTAAATGGTGTAATATTTGTGAATGTTATTATGTAGCTACTTATCCATTTTCTTGCGAGTGCCTCAAGTTTACTCTCTAGTCGGTAGTCGGTTAAAAAAAAGTGATCTCTAAATTAGGCTATTATAGGCAGTGGACTAAACGCTACAGTTAGCCATCTCATTCATAGATAATAGATATATTTCTTTTTTCTATTTTTTTTTTTTAGGTGTGTGAGGCGAGTAGGCTACCTTATACGTTAAATTTCGGTTCATGGATGATAGCTTAACGTTAGCTCCAGTTCAGGCGCTGGCGCCTCCATGTCGTGATTATTTATTGTCTGCTATATTTACTTTTTATTTATTAAATCGAGAAAATTGGATAATGAAACACTGATTAAAATTAAGATACAATTAATACAAAACGAAATTCGTTTTTAAAGAAAGGCTTTGTGCTTTCTGTTTGAGGTCTCTGTGGAAGTTTTAAAGCAGTCTTTTAGTGCCGCTTTGAACGGTCTCGACGCGTCCGTAATGGAGAACTGTAAGATGGTAATATTATTATTATAAATAATAAATCGTGTAATAATCCCGCCCCCCTAATTAAGAGGCGATATCTGACCGGCATATCATACAAAAAAAATGTCCGGAAAACGAAACCTCTGCCGGTCAGTTTGACCGGCACCATTTTTTTCTAGCGGAAACTCTGGTGTGCGTGCGTGAAACTGTCATGTCAATCATATGTCAGTGTAATTATAAGATTATGAAAGTTATGAGGTTATGAAATGTCTATGTTTGTTTTTCTATCATCGATGTCAACTTCTCAAATTTTTTTAATTAATGTCTAAAAATATAAAAAGACGGATAACCCAAAAAAGGCCCGAGGCCCGGCCCGCATGTGAACTATGACGTGAAAATTGGCCCGAAGCCCGGCCCTAGGGGCGTGAAAAAGTCGGGGCCCGTCGGGCTCGGGCTGAAATGCAGGGCTCTACTTTAGTGTCACTATAGCAACTCTAGTTTATAGTCTCAAACAGACAACAAAGCCCGTAGCCCACGCAAACAAATCTAATCGCGTGCACAACTCCGCCCACAGAAACGCTCTTAAAGGGGCCATGTCACTTTTACCTTGTCTTACCTTTTCATTAATAATGTAATAATTGTATTTCTAGATTTTAACGGCATGTGGGAAACTGCTAAAATAAAGAAGTGAGACTAACAGTAATTCTCTCGTGTGCAAAAGTAGCCAAAAAACTGTCTAGAGCAGATGTGTGTTGAGACAGTGTGATTCACTCATTTGATGAGATCATAGGAAGTTACCCACAGGAGGAGCTGATGATGTTTAAAGGAAGAGCTGTAACTATATATAATGAAGAGGAAGACTGACAGAAACACAAAATGGCTGATAAGTGTGATCTGTGTCTGCTGGGACTGATCATTCTCTCTTCACTTCTCACAGGTAAAGAAATCTGTATTTTCTCTAAAGACGTTTGCTTTACTGTTTTCCACCCCCTCTTTCTACCACAATGACCATCTGTAGTTCCTAAAGGCACAGAGGGGCTGATAGTGATCACTGTAGGCCAAGATGTGTGTACTTCAGGGGTCGAAGAATTGTCACACATTTAGTACCGTGGGGGAAGTTGTAATTATCTGATTGCAGTGACGTGCGGTGATGTCTTAAAGAGGCTAGGCACTGAGTTATGAAAGATTACCTGATTTATTGTTTAAAGGCTAATAATACCAGTAAACATTACGCACAAGCGCGGCATATCAAGAAATGTACAAATCAGGATGTATATCGCGTGTATTCTCTCAGTCTCTCTCTCTCTCTCTCTCACTCACACACACACACACACACACACACACACACACACGCACGTCACACACACACACACGCACGTCGCACACACACAAGCGCGGCACAGGCACACACCGCGAGTAACAGTAGTTTATGTCCACTCCACTCCAGCATTAGAATGCAACCATTCTTAATCCTTATTGTTGCACAGCGGCCAAAAGTAAAAGTAAAATCACACACCGCTCAATTGAATATGAAGTCAAATGGCTTGCATTAATTCAACCATATTTATCAATTCAATATTAAGCCCAAAATAGTTTTTGACTCACCAATCGGTAGATTATTTGTAGCCTACATCAAATTCATCCGCCGCCATTTCCTCATGAAGACGTCGATCGCAGCTTTGTAAAACTCATCTTTACGGGCCTTCAGTTTGCACAGTCTCTGGCTCTCAATTTAAAACATTTAACTCTCTGATGACAGCCTTTTAACTCCGGTGCTGTCATTTTGGCTTTGAATTTGCCGCGGGGATTAGGCATGTAGGCTATCTGTGGTGTGTAACGTTAATGACGTTAGCTGCGCAAATGTCCAGTAATATCTTGATTTTAATTGGTCCATGTCTGATATGTTACGGAGATGTTACGGGCATACCATATTTACGTCCAAAGGCACAGCAGAGTTGTGCTTTTTGACGTACATGTTAAAGAATACATGATCGAAGTGCGCATGCGCAACATGGGTTTTTCGCTTGCCGTCTGCAATGAATGGACAGTAAAAGCACTGCTTATTCTACGATTTGTTTTTTATTTGATTATGCGTAACTGCTACATTTGTCATCATAACGTCTAAATAATTGGAATAACACACATATTGCATATAAATCACAAGAATAAACAGTAAAAATACAAATACAAGTTTATTATTTAATAAACCATTTTATTTTTGAATTTTGGCAGGGTAGGCAGTGCCTAGTTTGCCTACCCAGACCGCACGTCACTGTCTGATTGGTCAGTTTGAACATTTCACATTTGGGTTTTAGTCACATGGTCAGAAAAGGATAAAAGAAGATTGTAACTGTCTCTTTTATTCTTTGGGTCCCTTTCTTGGGTCTCTCTCTCTCTCTCTCTCTCTCTCTCTCTCTCGGGTAACATTTTACATATATGCTGAGTACAATTATTGGTATAAGTTATCATCTCATTTCATTTATTTTGTAACTATTTTAAGTATAACTATAACCATGTTGTCAATAAACCCTTTCAATTACAACTAATGTGCTAACTAGTTTTGATTTGGTATTGACTTGCTATATAGTATAATAGTGCTATCTATTGCAATACAATATCGTCACTCTCTATAGCAACGCTTTCCACATATTAATCTATTGTAACTGCGCTTATTTCCGTCGTTGGTATAAGTGGCAGTGGGTGGAATAGACAAGAAATGTACAGTTTTCTACAATCTTGCTGACAATGTTTCTTTGGCCATTTGTCAGTCTTGCAGGAAATCCACCCTAACAACATTTAGTGGAATTAGTCTGGAAAGAGTTCATTTGAACATGCTCAGTTTATTCTTGCACACATTCACGTTGTGATCTCAGAGTTGTGTATTGATACACACAGATCATACTGTATTATTCCTGATACTGGACATAGTGTCACTCAAACATCTGATGATGAAGAATTATCTTCATATTAAGAGTGTGTCAGTGATTTGAACAGCTCTCTGATAAAGACTAATAGTTTATTCTGGAGAGTGTGTGTTTGCTTTAAGAAAGAATAAAGACTATGATTTAAAACTTCTGCTTTTTATGCTGGTATGTTTTATGTTTTAATTTATTAATATCATAATGATCACTGAGATATACTGTGTTTCAGGAACCAGTGGAGTGGATGAGAATGTGTTCATCAGTTCTGGTGAAAATGCTCGTCTGTCCTGTAATAATGCTCTTTCTGACTGCAAATCAACTACATGGACCTACTCTAACAGTCATTCAGCATCAGTTGAACTGATTACTTTAGGGATAAAGAATAAAGACACAGAGAGACATGAGAGACTGAGTCTGGAGTCTGACTGCTCTCTGAACATCAAGAACGTCACAGAAGAAGATTATGGATTTTACACCTGCCGACAATATGTGAATGGACAGAAACAAGGAACTGATGCACGTGTTTTTCTGCATGTTCTTCATGGTAATTTTATGATTATGTGGTCAATTTAAAATTCTCCCTGTAAACTCAGATCATGATTGAAGAGTCTGTGATTTGTGTCTTGTGTTCAGTTTCAGTGTCTCCATCATCATCATCATCATCATCATCATCATCTTCATCCTCACAGACTGAGATCAGTCCTGGCCGCTCTGTGACTCTCTCCTGTCAGTTGTATTTATATACTATACTCTCCTGTGATGATCGGGTCCGTTCGGAGGGATTTGAGCTGTTGTGGGTGAATCAGGCTGGTGTTGATCTGAAGACAGACTCCAGATATCAGATATTATCATCATCAGATCAAGATCACTGTTTCATCATCACTCTGACTACAACACTCCTGAATGAAGATAACAACAGAGAGTGGAGATGTCAGCTTACTCACAGAAATCAACTCGAGACCTCAGTCAGATACACTGTCAAGTATTCAGGTGAGAAAACAGTGTTAGAAGAGCCTCATAATGTCAGTAACACTAAGGTCTATCAGTATCACTGAACCAGAACAAACTGAGGGAACAAAAGCTTCTTTGACTCTCACAGAAGAGTAACTCAAAGCATTGCTTCAAACTAATGAACTGCAGTGAAGTAACAGTCCAAAACGTGATGCTGGAAATAATAAAGGAATTGAAACTTGACAGCAAAAATATTAACTTTTTTTTATGTAATATGATGATCAAAGTTAAAATATGGTTATCTTGAGTGTTAACTAATCAAATTATGACTGTCATATTCTACAGTATGATTGTCACATTGAGTTGTTGTTTTAGTTTCATTTCATGGACTTTTATGGTGTGTCCCAATTAGCGTACTTATGCATATTCTAGGACATGTTTAGTATAAACAGTGAGAGTAGTGTGTTCATATAACACTCCGGTTCTTTCACTCGATTCTCCCAGAAAGCAGAAATGACATCGCTTATAAAAAGCTGGTGCGGGATTGTGCACTTCACTTTCACTTTTAAATAAGCGTCAATTCATTATTCGCAGGGAGTTTGATTGACATGCGATCTGAGTCTGACCAATCAAAATCCACCATTTTTGTCCGACAAAGCAGTCAGGAGAGTTATAGATTAACGTCGGTGTATTTGAACTTGGCTTTAACTGAGGCAATCTGTCACGACACATTAAAGAGCCACAAAACGGTAGGCCTATTTATTGTTTAATTTTCTTTGACTGACCAAATTTGAAAGTTGAGACTTTGTTTCATATTATATATGGCCTGCTCGGTCCTGTCTGTTAGCGCGTTGTCAGTGTCCTCTATTTTTCACTGCTTGAGAACATGGGTTGAATCCAAAATCGCCCCCTAAACCCTCATTCACTAAGTTAGGCCTATTCCTTACGTTAGTCCACTAACACCGTTCACTTGAAGGAGTGAATGAAAATGAGTGAGCGAATTCGGACAGCCGTTGAGCGTACATAAGCTGTACACTCGTTAATGGAGCGCAATGTGGGATTGAATAACTTAAGTGCACTCAATGACGTCCACTATAGAGCTCGTGTGAATTGCACGTATAAAATGAAGTTAACAAACATCCTCGATCCATCAGGAAACGCTAGCCTAGAAATCTAGACGCACCCTAGCGGCAGCAAAATGTATTTCGCAGCCAGGTGGGTCTAGCAACTCTCAATAGAGAGCCTAAGTCCCTCCCCTTCCGGTCGACCACCATGGGACCTTATTTCGGAAAAATATTGTATGGTATTCAATGGCGAGAGACAACAAATATTTTGATCTCGTTTGAATTGTGCCCTGATTTACACATATGATGTTTGTCAATTTAAAAGATACATTTTAAAGTCAAGAAAGTCGCAGCTTGATGTAAAACTGCTGAGGTATAAGACTGTGAAAATACGTAATTACAAAGACTACAAACCCAGAAGGCGCACATGCGACGTCATACCTTTTCTCTCAATGAATAAAGCTAACTTTACTGAAGCTAACGTCTGTCATTTTTTCTATAGTCTTACATTATAATCGTAACGTTACGCTGTCATGCCTGAGTGTTTTGAGCCAGAATACACACATACGAGCAACGGATCTTGTGACGTACATAGTGCGAGAAGAGAAATGTAGTTCATTGAGCTATTTTCACATAAAACTAAACGTTACTCTTCTGTTTTATGACAAACTGCGACTTTCTTGACTTTCATAATTACCTTTTAAATTGACAAACATCATATGTGTAGTTCAGGGCACAGTTCAGACGGAATAAAAAGATAAGTTATCTCTCGCCATTGACTTCCATACATATTTTTTCCGAAATAAGGTCCCATGAGCCGGAAGCGGAGGGGCGGGACTTAGGCTCTCTATAGACCTTCTAGCTGCAAAAACCTAAATTGGGTCAGGCCAATCACGTCGTGTATAGAGTAGGCGGGGGCGGGCTTAACATATGACGACAGAGTTGCGACGGCTGCCACTTGAAAACAAATGACGGCTGCTGGAGAACAACGGTCTTTCTAATCGGCTTTGGCCGCGACTCTGGAGGACTAGGAGTTAAGTTTTTCTTCGAGAAAAGAGCATAGAACGGCACTTAAGTCATTCTTAAAAAAAGGAAGATGTGTTCGTCGTTTTGCCGGCCAGATATGGCAAAAGTTGAATCTATCAACTAAGCTCTGCTGTTGGGAAAACGCTCTGGTTGGTTTAAGCGCTGTTCTATTGCGTGCAGAGGGAATTTGAAAGACAGCCGTTTATCCCGCCCCTCGGATTAAACCGCGTCTATGGTGAGTTTCCAGACCTAACATCTTGATGTAGGTCTGGCTTTCCAGGCTAAGGAAACGCCACATAGGTCGCTGAATTTCACTGCGCTTCATGAAGAGTTTTTCTTTTGCGTGAAGAAGCCGTTCGCCGGAGATGTCTTAAAAGATAGCGGAGTGCATTCATGATTATTAGTCTACCGGTATAATAATCCTCCTGGACCAGCCGCTGCTGACAGAGACACGATCTGACACGCATCACATTTCCTCACAAATCTCTACGTTCATTTAGATTTTTATTTAAATCATTTAAGGGTGTATTCACACCAGGAAAGTCCGATAGTTCACTTGCTTTGGTCCGGACCAAATACAATGTTGATTTTTGTTTTGTTTGGTACGGTTTGCTTTCACACTGCTCTTTTTGCAAGTGAACCAAAATTTGTAAACACAAATGTGTGCTATGGTCATCCATTCATTGGACAGGAATTCTCAAGCAGGGAAAAGCAGGAAGTGCAAAAACAGTCTCAGCATGGAGATATTTTGTAATGCAATATTTGTTATTATACTGATTTGGTGTTATTCTCTACAAACGCAATATGAAGAAACTAATGAGCATCATATGATACAATGTCATCTTAAAGATGTTGTAATTAGGATTTTGCAAAGACGAAGATGTGCTGCAAGACGGGTCTGGCGGAGAGAGCATGCTCTTAACTGATAAAGTTCAAACATTATTAAAAACAAGTGAACAGTCAGTAATAAAATAAGAACAAATACACAAATTACAAGCAGAGATAAATATTAAATAAAGTTACAAAGTCTAACAGTAGTATTCAGGTAGGCTACAGAAATTATTCAGCCTAAATGTAAAATAAAACTATTTGTTCACTGAAGAAAATAAATATAGTTTCATCTTTCCTAAAGTTGTATTTTGTTATTTTATTAATCTTAATAATGACACAGACAACAGTAGGAATATTGGGTGTCTGGGCTAGGGGAGACGCGCTTGATTCCTGGCTGCCGGTTCCATAGTGAGATCGGCTCCGGCTCGGCCAGAGAAATTTTGGGCGCTGCGGCATAAATAGTTTTTCCGCGTGAGAAGTACAATGTGTGGCGGGAGTGCGTGACAAAAGACCGAAATGAGTGACTGTCACACTCAATGCGTGACACTTGAGAGCCCTGTATATATATATTTAACCTTAAAGAAAAAAAAATAGTTATCTCTGCCTACATTTTGTTTCTGTCTGACCGGAGAAAGTTTGTCCTGCCATTCACCTCAACAGATCAGATGAAACTGAAGAGAAAATGGCCGACTTCACTTATTTTTTACTTCTAATGCTCAATTCGCCTACTTATACTACGCCCGAAAAGTATGTACTCTTTTTGGGAAGAAAAGGTGCATACTTTTGAGTGTGTAGCAGAAGAGTAGACAAGCTTTGGGACAAAAACTATCACGCCTCTTGATCACTTGGAATCCAGTATGGAGCTGATTATAAATTATACATTTGTTTTACACACCATTATATAGGCCTGTGTGTATGTTTGGGCTGTTGGAGAATTTTTTTTTTTTTTAAATCTAAATAAAAGTCTAATATCATACTCTATATAGAGTTGTGTGGTGTGACATGCTTCATGCCGCAATGCATGCTGGGAGCCATGAGTTTTATACCAGTGGTTCTCAACTCCAGTCCTCGGGACCCGCTGCTCTGTACATTTTGTATGTCTCCCTTATTTAACACACCTGAATCAGATCATCAGCTTGTTAAGAGAGACTCCATGAACTGAACTGAGTGTGTCAGATAAGAGAGACATACAAAATGTGCAGGGCAGTGGGTCCCGAGGACTGGAGTTGAGAACCACTGTTTTATACTATGGGTGGCTCCCAGCATGCATTGCGGCATGAAGCATGTCACCATTGTCGATGGCTTTTGTCTTTGTATATAATTGTCCCCATTCATCCTTTTCAGCAAAACCAGGCAAAAACTCGCAGGGTCATTGGAATAAAAACACAGGTACATAATCACAGTGTTTTGTCTTTGTCTATAATTGTCCCCAATCTGCCCTGTCCGTCTCTGACTCTGTGCTCGATCTCTTCTTCAGTCATAGTGATTTCTGTCGCTGCAGTCGCTGTTCTCCTTCTTGCTCTTCTCTGGCTGATCTGCAGAAAAAGAGCTGGTGAGTTTTCAGATTTACTCCTTTACAACAATTAAAAACAGTTCAGATGAGCAAACAAACACATCATGTTCAGACTGTAAGATCATAGAAACATGAGGATTATATGAAATTATATGAATTATTATTCATTTTAATGCTTCAACAAAATCTGACTGTTGAAAAAGCTTAATATTCTGTCTTTTGCACATGTGTGTTTGATCATAAATACTCATATTTCATGAGGCACTTGTTTTCAGATAATAAAAGAGGGACTGGCGACTCTGCGGTGAGTTCGGTAATGCAGTGATTTAGATTTGATTACTGTCTTTAAAGCTCAATAAAGTGTCATTCATGCAGTTTAACTGTTTGTTCTGAAGGTCAAAGATGAGAATGATCATAAAGAGACGTATGAGACGATCAACATGTCCATTCCTCCCGCTGCAAGAGCCAATGTGAGTCCACTAAATCATCAAACACTACGTTCAATAATGTGACTTATTAAAGGCTTTTGTGTTATTCTACATATTATAGTGAGAGTTATGTCTGTTATGTGTGTTAAACTTGACTCTCTGCACGTTTGCATTGATGTTTAGGAGCAGACAGATGATGTGACTTATTCTGAGGTCACTTCTTCCAATACAAAGCCAGTAAAATCACTCAATGTGAGTAGATACCAGCACATGAGTTTGACTCTCAGATAAATGAAGCTCATGCTCTAATAATAATAATAATCGCTGGGGTTCAAACATTGATGGACAGAATCTGTTCTTTCAGGATCATGATGATACAGTGACTTATGCTGCCATCAGAGGAAGAGAAGATCAACTGTAGGATGAACTTTACGCCTCTGTGAACAAGAACAAGACCTTCACAAATAAACATTAATGATACAGATCATGAGCTCATCATATCAGAAGCAGACGGGAAGATTTCATCTCTCTGGTGTTTGGAGGAATTATATATTTGTGTGTGAACGAGCAGATATTTGTTGAATGTCCTGTGAATATGAATGAGATTTATTGTGAATCATCATCTGGTCAGAGCACAGAATCTCATCTATATCATCACAGCTACAGTAAAGTTAGAGACTGAAGCCCTGATGTGTTTTCATACAGGCCAGACTCAATCTAGTGTCTCTCAAGCCTCTTCCATGACTGGAGTCTGTTTATCCGCTGGATTTCTGTCTGAAAACCTTCATCTTCATGCAGAAGCTCATGCTGAAATGATCCTCTTGCTTCAGCTTGTATATCAGCTGTTTCTTCTACTGAGAATTACATCAGTGTCTGCTCGCATTATATTGTCATAAAATATCCTAAAATTTGACTTTGCAGTGTGTATATGTGTATATGTCACAAAATTAAATGTCAGTTATTTCTTTCTATTTTTCACGTGACAATAAAGAGCATGAAAAATCATGGGTTTAAAGAAAACTTTGTGTCTCCTCCATTCCTGTAAAAACAGACGTAATTAAACTTGCTCTTGTTAGCTGAAAAGTTTCAAAGTTAGAATTCACGTTTTAAATGAATACTTGTAACATAAGTACGTTTGGCAGTAACTACAAAGCTATTTGAGGAAAAAAACATATTACTTATTTTCAATTTAAAAAAAAAAATAATGACAAAAAAAAAGACTGACCCAGGAGCTTCTGAATGATAACAGCACTAAACACTAGACAAGAGAGTCCATTACCACACTCTGAGCTACAAGGAAACGCTGAACATTTCGACACCATGTTTCACAGTCTCTAGACACTTCCTCAATGTGGAATTGACTCTCTTTTGCAGCCTGTCTCTAGTGGCCAGTCGATGAACTGCAGTTTAAGTTACTTCTGTATCGGCTTCACAAGAGAGACCGGAAGGTTGCCGCCTTAAAGGTACATATCTTTTTAACGGAGAGTGATTTCTATCAGGATGACTCTGAACCAGACAATGTGGGAACAGACGATTCAGAACAGGACTATGTCTTGGTCAATATTACAGAAAACAGGAGTATGTTTGGCAGTAACTGCTATTTTAAGGAAGAAAAAAAAATATTACTCATTTTTTTTCTTTTTTTAAAACAAAGAAAAACAAAAAATAGGGGGGACCTAGGATGATAACAGCACTAAACACTAGACCATGAGAGTCCATTACCACACTCTGAGCTATAAGGAAACGCTGAACATTTGGACACCATGTTTCACTTCCTCAAATCTGCTTCACAGCTTTATCAGCGCTTTAACCTGTTCTGAGAACAGAGCTATTCTCTGAACGTGTTCAAATCATCCTGCAAAATCACCATCATCTGGAAATCACACTGAATGCTGCACTTGAAGTCCATTTCAGAGTCTTGCATATCTGAGCTTTCTCTATTCTCCTGAGTAACTCTCTCAGTTAAATGATCTATAAGAGATCATCTGAGGTTTTGCATATGTGATAGTCCTATTTCTCTTGATTTTGCAGATTTTAAACACACATAAACACTAACATTTTACATGAAGCATTGGCTTTATCACATTTGCTGTCGATGAATAAATGATGTTACTGCCATGATGGTGTTGTTCCAGCATCTACCAGCAGAGGGTTGATGAGATTATTCAGTCAATTCCTGACCCAATCCCAGATGAAAACAGTGAGGGTCAGGCACTTTTAACCTTCAACAAAATTGATGAAGAAAAAAAAACCTTGAACAAAACTGTCTTCACAAGACAGATGTTAGAAAAAGAAAGAAAGAAAGAAAGAAACTTTAGAGTAATGTTGCTGTCAGAGCATAAACAATATCTGCAATATGAATAAGTTACAACGATCAAAGTTCAAAGCAAAGGGAGACTTTTTTTTTCTTTTTTTTTACAGAAATCACTTTAAGGACTACAACAAACAACTGGTGGGGACTACACAAGCTTCCTCCTGGGCTAGTGACATCACTAACCTTAACACACACACACACACACACCTGAAAAACTAAATTCATTGGGATCAGCCTGATGTCTTTTGATGACAATTATTATGGATGTTGGGTTATCCGTAAAATAAATGTTGTTATGGGGAAACAAAACCACCGTAATAACTTACCATTAGCATGAATACACTGCAGTCCACAGATCCCAACTGAGCTGGAACATCCTGGAAAAAAAATCTAAATGGAAAAACTAACATTTTATTTATACACTAAAGAGAGCAAAGAAATCAAAATTGTTGTAACATAAAATCAATACCTTATTTTTAACAAGCTTCCAAGATCCCGGATCCATCTTTATTGCAATTGAGCTTAAAAAGAAGGGGGAAAAGTTAGTTATTTTATACACACGAGAGAAAGAGATGAACTGAGACAGTAGCACACCTGAACTAGGGAGCAGGTGTAATTTATTTTTTAAATGCCACTGTCTATGCCTATCTAAAGCCAGAGAACAAAGTGTTGAACTGAACCACTGGACTAATATGTAAAACTTTGAAGCCCGGTTTCACAGATAGGGTTTAGATTATGCCAGGATTAGGGTTTAGTGCAATTAGGACTTTTATAAATATGCCTTAGAAAAAACATTACTGTTGTGAATCTTAAAAGAAACAATGGCACTGATATTTTAAGATACGCAAGTGTAATTTGCTTTCAGTTAAACATGCATTTTAGTCTGGGACTAGTTTGAGCCTTGTGTGTGAAACTGGGGGTGAATGTTATATGGAAAAAGTGAACAGTTCCAGTATATTTTGAATAGATATATATAAAATAATTATATTATATCTGGTCTCATCTGGTGATTGGGTCCCATCCAAAACATGATCAAACTAAGAAAATAAACAGACACTGAAATGTCAAATTTTCGATACAATCTAGAATTTGTATAAAAAGATAAAAAACAGAATGCCTTTTGCCTGCTTTGATCAAGACAGGATAGAATACATTTGAACATTATGTTCCTTATGTGAAAACATACCAGTGAGTTTGGTTGGTTTTGCAACTGGAAATCTGGGGTTTCCTTCCTGGCACGCATGTTTGTCCATCCCCAGCAATCTGTGTCAGGCTGTGGTGAACTTGGTGAAACTACAAAAAAACAGAAGTTTAGAATATGGTGAAGTAATGCTGATTAAAATGGTGTTTTGTATTAAAACATAAGTTAGATCATTTGGGATATGTTTTGTTGGCGTTGCACGTGTATCATCAAGGCTGAGCTTGTCAATTCCAATAAATCAGCATGAGCTTTATTCTAATCAATAGATTAAGTTAGCATGTTAACAAACGCTAATATTTAATGATAATGGTAAAGTAGTATTTGAAGTTAATGATAGCCCCTCACAAACCAGGAGCACACGGTGCACAAGCTGCGTTTCTACAAATGATTAAATTAACCAATTCAACTTAAGTAGTCACAGATACACTGTCTCTAACATAAAAGTTAAACTCCAACGCACAGAGCAACAATTATTTATTAATCTGATAATATACGAACTTACCGAGCCAAATACCGCCGCCATTACTGAAGATTCGCCGGCGCCACCATTGGCTGCTGTCGCTTGACTTCCAGGTAAATGTGATTGGTTGCTACTACGTTGGACGATACTGATTGGCTGCCACGAAATAGCAGGTCCCTCCTAATATGGCAGGGCTTCCGGCTGTCAACGGCAGCTACTTCCTGCTGCCAGCTGCCGATTTTTCGCTGAACCCCCTCTCCGTTTTCATGTAAGTGCCATATATTTTCCTGTATATGCACATAAATGTGAAATATATGTAAGACGCATATATGTATACATGCATATATGACGCATATATGTATACATGCATATATGACGCATATATGTATACATGCATATATGACGCATATGTATACATGCATATATGACGCATATGTATACATGCATATATGACGCATATGTATACATGCATATATGACGCATATGTATACATGCATATATGACGCATATGTATACATGCATATATGACGCATATGTATACATGCATATATGACGCATATGTATACATGCATATATGACGCATATGTATACATGCATATATGACGCATATGTATACATGCATATATGACGCATATGTATACATGCATATATGACGCATATATGTATACATGCATATATGACGCATATATGTATACATGCATATATGACGCATATATGTATACATGCATATATGTACTTATTTCTATAGTACATACTTTCACATATATTAGGGATACAAATCTTATATCTGAATGCCTTGAAATTAAATGCCTATAGTTGGAGATTTTGTCTGTTGAGTGAATACCAAATATAGTATTTTAATACAATAATGCAGTGTTTTCTTTGTCATTTTTGACAAATACATCCACAAAGTACCATAACCATATGCCACAGCTTTAAAAATGCATCAGCATCACATGCATGTACACTGTAAAACTTTTCACTGTAAATTTACAGTTAAATACTGGCAGCTGGGTTGCCATCCACATACTGTATTTTTACAACACTAGTACAGTAAACAGCATTTACAGTACTCCACTGTAATTACCAAATACAGTATATGCCACATTTTACATTATTAAACTTGTCGACAGCAATAAATTGTATTTTTACAGGGAATATTGCTTTTATTATTACATAATTAAAATATTATACTTTAAGGTTTCATAAGAGTAGTCACACTAGGAAAAAGAAAACAACATTTTCTGGGTTTTAAAACATTTATTTAGTTAAAATGCCATCTGTGAACATGTTGGCTGAATTACTTTTTAAACATAAAATGCAATTTTAACACTTAACAACAAACAGGTAACAGTTAGCACTTAATTAAAGGAATAGTTCACCCAAAAATTTAAATTAGCCCATGATTTACTCACCCTCAAGTCATCCTAGGTGTATATGACATTATTCTTTCAGACGAATACAATCAGAGTTCTATTAAAAAATGTCCTGGCTCTTCCAAGCTTTATAACGACAGTGAAATGCTGTTTCTTTTTTGAAGTCCATAAAAGTGCAAACGAAATCCCATTCAAAGTCTGCAAGTTTTCGCAGAAGTGAGGAAACCTGTAGGCTTACAGTGGTGTTCTTATTTTGCACAACTTGGCCAGTTTTCTTTGAAGTTACTTGTCCTTTCTTTGTTTTTGATCCACGTTCAGGATTGATGTCAAGAAAGCGTCTAAAAGGCAGAAAAAAACAACAATTAAATATTATTAACTGAGTGTATATATTTTGACAAAGAGAGACAGCACAAAAGCTGTCTAAAACTGAACAACATGGGAAAAAATAAATAAAAATGCAATGTTGGATGTTGTGGAAAAAAAATGCAATGTGATCAATAACTGATATTTTTTCTGCCCTGGTAAAATACATCAACTCAATGTGTCTGTTTACATGTGCACTGTCAACTAACTAAACTTTTGGAAGTGGGGTTGCCAGATTTAAAGTTTTATTCTACAACTTTTGTCTACTCATTACCCAGCTCATTAACAATATCATGCCCTCATCCGGTGCCATCAGAGTATCAGTGGAAAGGCAGTCATAGACTCTCCGTTTATATAGAGCACACACTGCCAGAATCCAGCCCAAACCTTTGTGACAGAAATAATTTAACTTAATTGCAAGCCTTGCAATGTTTATTGCATATATGACAACATGATTTACCAGACTAAAATGCATGTTTGCACCCAAAAATTTTAATTCTGTCATTATTACTCACCCTCAAGACTTTTGTTCATCTTCGGGACACAAATGAAGATATTTTTGATGAAATCTGATAGTTTTGTCCTTCCATTGATATCAATATCATTGCAACTGTCAAAGCCCAGAAAAGTGGTAACAACATTGGTAAATATATAGCTACAGTGGTTCAACCTAAATATTATGAAGCAGGGTTTCTGCACATTTTTTAAAGTCAAATTTAAGGCTTTTTAAGACCCGAAGAAATCAAAATTAATACCATGCATTAGGGGTGTGCAATATTGACAAAATATGTCTCGATCGATATTTTCAAAGTTTTCTTGATAATAATTAGATAACATTTTACTGATTGTGTTTCTGTGCTTGGTGCCATGGCTTGTTTAGGCCTGTTGACAGCTGACTGACAAAGATATTCATATTTTTCATATTCTATGCAGTGGTCAGTTTACAGCAGTGACAGAAATTAACATTTTTTATTAAGGGGTAATATTTGCCACCTTAAATTGATTTCAAGGGGCATTTTCACCTATATATGGACATTTGTAGATGTTTCAACAAGATATCTTTCACATCTACTGCAGTCAGATTCACCAGTGTTCACTCTGAAGGAATCACTCACATGGCTGGGCACTTGTATGACACATCAAGGATGTTAAGTAGGGCTGTAACGATACACCAAACCCACGATTCGGTTCGTATCACGATTTTTGACCCACGATTCGGTTCGTATCACGATTTTTTTGGGGGGGGTTTTAATAAAAAAATATTTTTATTAAAACAACATTTTTTATTAAATAACATTTGTAAAACCTTTATAAACTGAACACCAAAGAACAAGATTAACTATGCAAATTATTAACAATATAAATAGCCATATATAAAATAAATAAATAGCCAAAGCTATAACACTTCTGTTTTCTTTGTAACAAAATACTGTTGAAAAACAAACAGAACTAAACTCCATTGTGGTGATGATTCGAGCATGTTGAAAATTCTCCTTCAATCAAGTTCTCTTACATTTACAAAGTAAATTAAATGGCTACTGTTTCACACTGAGGTAACTGAGGCTTACTGTCTGTGCTGCAAACCACCCATCAAACCTTCCAAGTTGAGGTAAATTGTGTTTTTTCTTGCTTTTCCCCAGTCTTAAAGTGAAAAAGTAGTATTTAATTAAATACATTTATGGTGAGATTACTACATTTTATTTAATTAATCGCGTTTATTGTCAATCTGTTTTCATTTTGACCACGAACCATGCGCTGTCACTTTAATTCAGTGCGTGCAGCACAAAAGAAATAGACTCGTTGCGGAAGCGATCTCTGCACTGCTGTATACGCACCGCAACTGGAACGGATCGACGGACGGCAACCGCGTGCAGTGTGAAAGCTCTGACCTGTTAACATGGGTACGGAAAAAAATATGCACCGCATACGCACTGCAAACGGAGTATGTGTGAAACGGCCGTTACTCTGAGAGTTGGAAGGGGTGTGTCGCGATTTTGCCTTCTCACATCGCGAAACAGGATCGTGGATCTGAGTGTCGCGATTTCGATTTCATATCGCGTATCGTTACAGCCCTAATGTTAAGAGGCTAAAAGCAGGTTTAAAACTTGCCCCACTGAAGTCAACAGGGTGCAAATTTTAAAAAGAGGATAACACGGTGTAGGCAACACCGATTTCTGTCGTTGTTCTCTGTACTGACAGCACTCCAAATTTACACAAAAATGAGCTCAATGTTCAAATTGACCGGAGTTCTCCTTTAAGGTTGCACTAGTTACATGGATTATTTAAACAATGCTTTTACTAGCTTTCTGGGCCTTAAAAGTTGCAAAGACGTTGCTGTCTATGGGTGGTTCAGAAACCTCTCAGATTTCATCAAAAATATCTTAATTTGTGTTCTGAAGATGAACGAAGGTCTTACAGGTTTGGAACGACATGAGGGTGAGTAATTAATGACAGAATTTTCACTAATCCTTCAACTGAAAACAACTTGCACTGACATATCTTAAAATATATGACTGCCACTGTTTTATCTCAAGATGCACACCAGTAATGTTTTTATTTTATTTTTTATGATACATTATTATAAAAGCTGCTTAAATACCCTAATTTTATTAAGGCCTAGACCTGGCTTAAGCTAAGACCTGTATGGAAACCAGGGCCATATTGTTCATACCAGTAGTCAACATAATAAATACTGTCAAGTCAAGGTTAGTGACACAATTCAGTCTAATATATATATATATATATATATATATGAATGGCAAATATGCCAATGACTAACCTCTGAACAAACTCAAGGTGCTGCCTCTTCCTGGTACTGCAAGCTGAAGTTATAGGAGGAGGCAAACAGCGCTGCCAGGCCAGTGATGAAGTGGCTGTGATCCTTCACACTCACCTTGACCTTCCAAACTTAATATCCAGCACTGGTTGCTTAGAGATTGACCTGTAATGGAATAAAAAAAAAGAAAAAAAAGAATAAATAAATAATATTAATAATTAAAATAACTACTGTGGGTTCCACTGTGAACTGATAACACCTTCTAACTTCTTTGAATTAGGGAGTAGTTGTAGGACCATGGGATGGCAATCAGGAATAGGCCTACTACATTTGAAAACAGCATTAGGAACATGGATTTTCATGTGCTAGCAAAATTCTGACAACGATTCAAAAGCACGATCACAGAACTGACAGAATTTGACAGCATTTTTTTTTTACCACATAGACTATAACTGTAACACTACTTAAAAGCACTTACATTAACAATGGCCATCAGATTACAAAGCCTAAAACGAAAAAAATATATATCAAATGCACGTCATGCAAATAGCATGGTAAAGGTTGCCTATTATATGAAATGTCGAAGTTAACGTTACTTGGTAAACAGGTGGAACAGAGTCAGTGAATTGCTTGCGCGGCCACGGTAGTAAACCACGTTCGGAAAATCAAACCAAATACGTGAAAACAATGTAGAAATGCGAACGCAAAAAGAAAAAAAGAAAAAACTTATATATTGGCTTACCGTATCACTCAGTTGAACAATTCTCCATCTTCTCAAACTCTAAATCCCACTTATCGTCACGCGCAGGTTAGATTATTCAATGACAAATTCTTCCGTCCGTCTTCAGGTAGCTGCTACCGTTAACGTCGTCCATTTTCTGCTGCGTCACAGGCAACTAATGTTTGAAACACGAACCGAACCTCAAAAAAGCTTTAAAATTGCTCACAGATTCGCAGACATTGTTTATCTTGATAACAGGAATGATTATTTGTTCAGTTGAATCCCGCTGACAAAACGAGTTTGCCTGTTGTAGCTGCCTAACGTTACTGTCTGCTCGCATGACGCGTCACATTTGAACTGAATTGAGCGCGAAAGAAATCAATCCCACAATGCAATGCCTTTTCAGTCAGTATGATGGTATGATCCTAGGACAAAAACAGAAATGTGCTGTATATTTACAGCTGTTAAAAGATACAGCTTAATACTGTATTATGGAAATACAGTACAATTCTGTAAGAAATTCGTTGTAAATTTACAGTAAAGGGTTACAGTGTATGTTTACATACATTTATTAAATATGTGGAAAACAAATATGTATGTCACATATTTATAATTAATGTTGTCCATATATGCGAGAAACCAATAGCCTACTATACTGTAATATATGCAGATATATGGTATCATATATGGATGAACTCAAATATTTTCTTCACGTGTTTGGACACATAAATGTTCATATATGTTGCAGGCATATATTGTGTTCTCAGATAAGTCAAATATATGTATAGATATATGTTGCAGTCATATATTGTGTTCTCAGATAAGTCAAATATATGTATAGATATATGTTGCAGGCATATATTGTGTTCTCAGATAAGTCAAATATATGTATAGATATATGTTGCAGTCATATATTGTGTTCTCAGATAAGTCAAATATATGTATAGATATATGTTGCAGTCATATATTGTGTTCTCAGATAAGTCAAATATATGTATAGATATATGTCATGCTATTTAAAATATAAGTACATATATGGCCATATATTACATTTTTGTATGGGTTCACCTATTTAACAGCGCTTCGTCAGAAGTACAAATACAACAGCCGTTTTTTAAATCCTATCCAATGGTTGAAAGAAAAGGAGTAAACACGGTCACTAGTAGGTTGTGACAGCTGTCAATCAAAATGTGGAGCGGTGATTCATTCCATGTGTTTCCTGTCAGAAAACAAATGGATAATTGTTAAATGGATAAAAATGGATAAAAAAAAAAAAGTTTAACAGAATTTATCAACTTTTTGCCTGCTGTGGTTGTTTTAATTCACACCCTAAAAAATATGAGTTTTTGGTTTACTATATTATTAATATATAAGACAGTCAATGATCTAATTTCATGTTGTTTTATATTTTATTTGTTCATTGTTTATTTTGTTGGATTTTAGTTGGACTTGGTCCAGAACTGTTTCAAAAATAGTTATCTGCCTGCTGCCTTTGGGCTCAGTGATGTTAAATTTAAATGACATGTAAAATAAAGACATGCTATTCTGGAAGGGACTAAAGAACAAAGAACATTTATCAGCTGAAACTAAGGCAGAATACAAATGTTTTTATTAAGTTAGATAAACATTATAACAGTTTCAGGTTATGTTTTAGTGTTGGTAACGTCCCACATTGTCCCACACAAACTTCGTCCCACACAAATAATCGTCCCACATTTGGTTTGTTTGATGGTGGTCACCCTAGTTGAGCCCAATATACTAGTGGATCCTCAGATCTTGTGAGATTCACTTCTGATAAATATCGGTCCACTTCTACAGAAGCGCATTCAGATTTTAATCTTGACACCGCTTCTTGCAGTTTCCCTTGACTTAACAATCCCAGTTTTTTTAATCTGGGATCCAATAACGTGGGAATGGTCATCACACTCAGGCCATGTCCACACTAATACGGTTTCGTTTGAAAACGTATATTTTTCTCTCCGTTTTGGCCTCCCGTCCACACTGAGACGGCGTTTTTATTAATGAAAATGAAGCTTTTTGAAAACTTACTCCAAAGTGGATACATTTGAAAACGCCGTTTTCATGTTGTAGTGTGGACTGTGAAACCGGTGGTATTTAAACACGATGACATAAATTTAGTCATGTGACGCATATTGTACCAATAGATATTCATGTTTATACCCGTATTGTGCCTGTTATGTGCTATTCACTTTCACACTGTTGCTAAAAATATTCTATATATTCAATACATGAGAGCAGTCGCGTTTTAAACCAAACATATGGTGACTGCGTGCGACCTGGACCGCATCAGTGAATGCTGAGATATTTTACTAAATAAAATTATCCTGTCAGAAGAATTGCGCAATAACTTCATTATTTATTTTTCCATCTGAATCATATCAGTGATCGTTTGTGGGGTTTTACGCATGCGCAGTAAAGGTAAATTTAGCGTTTTCAGGCGTTTTTCAAAAGTTTCTCATCCACACTGAAACGTCCGAAAACGCCAGAAAACGCCAGTGTGGACGGAGAGCGTTTATAAACGAAAATGCTTTTTTCAAATGTATACGGATTAATGTAGACGTAGCCTTATTGATTCTAAATGTGCTGCATGTTCCCTGACCCTCCATACAAGGCTGCTTTGTTAACTTTGAATCGAGGCCTTCTAGCTTGCTCGTTACAGCGTGATTAAGCATCTTCATCAGAGGTATCACTTTAGAGGCAGACACCCTTTTCTCTCCCGAAAGCTCTACTGTATCCTGGCGGAAAGGGGCAAGAACATCTAAAGTATCCTGGACTGCCTCATACTCCAGGGCTGTAGGAGGGGTGACGTCAGTCTTTAGAGAGGTCAGGGCTGCCCCCACTGGCTCTCTCAGCTGACAGAGACGCTCCAGCATGTTACAAGTGCTGTTCCAGCGAGTGTCCACTTCAGTTATCATTTTCAGGACTGGTCCCCCCATCTGCTCCTGTACTTGGACCAGTCTCTCTTCTGCTGTAGTGCTGGTTCAGAAATAGGTCACAAGTTTCCTACATTTGGATCGAATGTCGTTGAAGCTACTGATGACATCAAAAGACTTCCTCACAATAAGGTTTAGTGCATATCGCATGCCTAACATTCAGTGATCTTACACATGCTATACGTCCAGTAGTTCTCAGCAGAACGGCTCTTAGGGAAATGCTCTACACCTAGTAAAATAGTGCAGAGCTTGTCATTGTCAGGGCAAGTTTCTGCTAGGTAGGCATCCATGTTTAGGGATGTCCACATGTCCGAGGAAAGGCTTATAGCCGCAACTTTCTGCAGCTGATCTCTGGCCTTCTCCTTAGCCTCCTTGTGTTTATGATCAACTATGACCTTCAAAGCCTGTGGATAAAAATAAATGCAGCTACTCTTACTTTTAACTTGTTAAATAATGATGAACCACTTTACTAATCACATACCTTTCGAGTTGGGATAACATAAGTGGGATCCAACACATGCAGGATCTCCCTAAACCCATCATCATCCACAATGGAAAAGGGTTGGGAGTCCGTGATGACCGTGTTAACCAGGGCCTCATTCACCATTTCTTGGAATCTATAATAAAATAAAATGCAGGTGTATTGTAGGAGCCTAAAATATTATTTAAATAATGTTCTTTTTATTATTATCAATTACTTTGACTCCTGTGTGGATTGTTAGTAGTTTGTGCTTGCTCTTGCAGTGCTCGATAATGCCTGAGCATGGAGGAGGTGTTATTGCTGTATGTCAGCTCCTTTAGGCACAGCAAGCATTTCACCTTGAAACATAAATTAATAGACATGAAATATAATACAGCCATATAGTGAGGATTATTTTAATATCAAGACAGAAATAATAAAATAATAATAATAATACACATACCTTATTGTGAGCCACCATTTCAAAATACTCCCAGACAGGGCAGGATCTCCTCTTTCTCGCTGGCTCCATTACAAGGAAAAAGGTCACAAAAAGCAAACAAATCCAAAAGGGCAATCCAAGACAAAAATCCATAGCAATCCAAGTAATCTTATCTAATTAATATAATACTATAATATACCCACTATAATAAATAATGACAATATACTATAACTAATCTAACCTGATATTGTCACGAACTGCTCAGAGACACGAAGTAGGAGATCCAAATGCAGCTTTATTTTGTGGGGCAATCCAGAGGCGTAATCCAAAGTACAGGCAAGGGTCATACACAGATAGGCAGTCCAAACAAAGAAACAAAGAAACAAACAAAACAGGCAGGGACCAGAGGCAAGAGAGTAATCCAGGGAACAAGGCAAGATATCCAGAACCAAGAAACACGAAAACTAGGAGAATGCTCAGAAATGCAGTGTGACACAAACAAGACTTCGCGGTGAGTGAATGAATGAACAAGGTATATATAGACTGAGACTAACAGGATGATGAGACACAGGTGAATGCAATCAGTGAATGAGGTACAGGTGAATGTGATCAGTGATAAGTGATAATGAGTCCAGGCAGTGAGTTCTGGGAAATGTAGTTAGTGAGTGATAATAGTCTTATTGTGGAGTGCCCTCTGGTGGCTCTCAAGGGCAACTCCAGCTGGTGATCGTTACAGATATAATGTTATTATACACAGCCCTAACACATATATGACACAATAACGGCGATGACACAACTCTCTAACTCTGACTCTCTGACTCTACAACTGCTTCTGCTACTCCTGCAACACCCACAAGAGGCGCGAGTTTCGAACCCCTTTTATCCGGAAGCGACACTCAGACCGAACCGATGACGTATCCACACAAACCGAGGCCTCATTTGTCATTAGTCACGTGATTTCCACATAAACAACACAAGCCCTGAATCGTGGCTTCATCTGGCACGCCCATGTTTTCCCGACACAAGCTCCGGCGCCTCGGTTCAAATGTCACACCACTACACTTCCCCTTCACTTCCTTGTCTGGTCTCCTCCTTATGTGACCTAACACACTCCTACCTAACACTTACCTGTTGCTGCCTACCTGGAAGATTCCTCGTCAGTGTTTTATCTCCAATCATCCGCTTCCTGTCTTCCGTCTTCTGTCTCCAGCATCTGACCGCTGTATCCACATTCATCTACAAACAAGAGATCAAGATTATCATCCAGTTCAGATTCTTCAATATACACTCACCAGTCATCTCTGCTGTTCACTCAGTGCCTCTGTTCAATAAAACTCTGTTTCTGAACTACTCCCCTGTCTGCTTCTCTCTACACCGTGACAGAGTGAAGCTGGTAATGCTGTCTGTGACAGGGTATTTATGAGTTTTGGAGGGCTCTTATTTTGGAATACAACATCAGAATGTCCTGAAAAGGTGCAGTTGACTCTGTGAGAAGGTGTACTCTCCACCTGAGTTGAAATTGATCTGTGGAAACTAGGGTTAAAAAAAATAATAATAATGATTTTCTGAATGTATAGACACAACAGCATATTTATGAATTTTGGAGGGCTCTTATTTTGGAATAGACAGATAAAAAATAATTAGATGGATGGATGGATGTATAGAAATACAAAATATAGTGGCGGATCTGATCTATTTTCTCAGGGCTGGAGGGAGTAAAGCAGAACATTATAATCCATGTGTAGAAACTCTTCCTGAAGACATTTAATATCTGCTTTACAGACGCTCATGAAGTGTGGGCAAATACTTTCTGTTTCACCAAACTGGAGCTGACGTTAATCATTTCAAAATACCTTAAAAACTGTTTTAGAATTCATTTTCTACAAGTTAGTCATGGATAGTGGAAACCTTTTCAGTAACAAAACAATCTTTTTATTAATAATGTAATAATTGTATTTCTAGATTTTAACGGCATGCGGAAACTGCTAAAATAAAGAAGTGAGACTAACAGTAATTCTCTCGTGTGCAAAAGTAGCCAATAAACTGTTCAGAGCAGATGTGTGTGAGACAGTGTGTTCATAGTATATGCACTTCTCACACGTTTCACACACACTTAAAGCAACACTTTAGTGTCACTATAGCAACTCTAGCAGAATTTAAACACTCAGTATGTCAGATGAGAGGAAGTGAATAACCAGAGGAGGAGCTGATGATGTTTAAAGGAAGAGCTGTGACTATATATAATAAAGAGAAAGACTGACAGAAACACAAAATGGCTGATAAGTGTGATCTGTGTCTGCTGGGACTGATCATTCTCTCTTCACTTCTCACAGGTAAAGAAATCTGTATTTTCTCTAAAGACATTGTAGGATTGAAAATAATATTTGAAATGAACAAAGACGTTTGCTTTACTGTTTTCCACCCCCTCTTTCTACCACAATGACCATTTGTAGTTCCTAAAGGCACAGAGGGGCTGATAGTGATCACTGTAGGCCAAGATGTGTGTACTTCAGGTGTCGATGAATTGTCACACATTTAGTACCATGGGGGAAGTTGTAATTCTCTGATTGGTCAGTTTGAACATCTCACATTTGGGTTTTAGTCACATGGTCAAAAAAGGATAAAAGAAGATTGAAACTGTTGCTCTGTCTCTTTTATTCTCTGGGTCCCTTTCTTGGGTCTCTCTCTCTCTCTCTCTCTCTCTCTCTCTCTCTCTCTCTAGTAACATTTTACATATATGCTGGGTACAATTAATGGTATAAGTTATTATCATCTCATACATTTATTTTGTAACTATTTTAAGTATAACTATATAACCATGACCATCTGATGATATTAAGAGTGTGTCAGTGATTTGAACAGCTCTCTGATAAAGACAAATAGTTTATTCTGGAGAGTGTGTTGTTTGCTTTAAGTGAGGAAAAATACTATGATTTAAAACTTCTGCTTTTTATGCTGATGTGTTTTATGGTTTAATTTATTAATATATAAAATAATGATCACTGAGATATACTGTGTTTCAGGAACCAGTGGAGTGAATGAGAATGTGTTCATCAGTTCTGTTGAAAATGCTCGTCTGCCCTGTAATAATGCTCTTTCTGACTGCAAATCAACTTCGTGGACCTACTCTAACAGACTCAGACATTCAGCAACAGTTGACCTGATTACTTTAGGGATAAAGAATAAAGACACAGAGAGACATGAGAGACTGAGTCTGGAGTCTGACTGCTCTCTGAACATCAAGAACGTCACAGAAGAAGATTATGGATTATACACCTGCCAACAATATGTGAATGGACAGAAACAAGGAACTGATGCACGTGTTTTTCTGCATGTTCTTCATGGTAATTTTATGATTATGTGGTCAATTTAAAATTCTCCCTTTAAACTCAGATGATGATTCAAGAGTCTGTGATTTGTGTTCAGTTTCAGTGTCTCCATCATCATCATCATCATCATCATCATCTTCATCCTCACAGACTGAGATCAGTCCAGGCCGCTCTGTGACTCTCTCCTGTCAGTTGTATTTATATACTATACTCTCCTGTGATCATTGGGTTCGTTCTGAGGGATTTGAGCTGTTGTGGGTGAATCAGGCTGGTGTTGATCTGAAGACAGACTCCAGATATCAGATATTATCATCATCAGATCAATATCGCTGTTTCATCATCACTCTGACTACAACACTCCTGAATGAAGATAACAACAGAGAGTGGAGATGTCAGCTTACTCACAGAAATCAAGTCAAGACCTCAGTCAGATACACTGTCAAGTATTCAGGTGAGAAAACAGTGTTAGAAGACCCTCATAATGTCAGTAACACTAAGGTCTATCAGTATCACTGAACCAGAACAAACTGAGGGAACAAAAGCTTCTTTGACTCTCACAGAAGAGTAACTCAAAGCATTGCTTCAAACTAATGAACTGCAGTGAAGGAACAGTCCAAAACGTGATCCTGGAAATAATAAAGGAATTGAAACTTGACAGCAAAAATATTAACTTTTTATGTAATGTGATGATCATAGTTAAAATATGATGGTCATATTGTACAGTATTAATGATCTGAACTAACATTCATCTTCACAGCTCAAGCTGATTCAACGACAGCAGTGAATCCAGTCCACATCACACACTCTCAGGATCCCTCAACTATAAACACACACGTTTCTAAAGGTACATCATCACTGTCTTTCTCACATCAGTGCTTTCCAGTGCATAATGCTAGAGTTATCTTCAGTGTTAACTCATCAAAATATGACTGTCATATTCTACAGTATGATTGTCACATTGAGTTGTTGTTTTAGTTTCATTTCATGGACTTTTATGGTGTGTCCCAATTAGCGTACTTATGCATATTCTAGGACATGTTTAGTATAAACAGTGAGAGTAGTGTGTTCATATAACACTCCGGTTCTTTCACTCGATTCTCCCAGAAAGCGTCACATGAAGATGATGTTGAGCTCATCCATGCTGCGCATTCACTGTAGATCCATGAAAAACACCAAACAGAGATAAAACACTGCTCATCCACTCACAAAATTATCAAAAAACATACATGTAAAAGTGAACAAAACAAATACACAAAAAAGATAGAAATACAAAATAAGCCGTACACTCGTAATGCTCAGCAACAAGTTTAACATATAAAACTTCAGTTATTCATCAAGGCTGGGTGTCTTATGACCACAATATGAAATAAACTGATTCAAATAAATCTTTTTAAAAATATATATTTTTGATCTTAAAGAAAAATAGTTATCTCTGCCTACATTTTGTTTCTGTCTGACTGGAGAAAGTTTGTCCTGCCGTTCACCTCAACAGCTCAGATGAAACTGAAGAGAAAATGGCTGACTTCTAGGGCTGAACGATTTTGGAAAATAATCTAATTGCGATTTAGTTTTACCAGTATTGCGATTGCGATTTAATATGCGATTATTTTTTAAGCTCTTTATCTTTTCTATTATTCAACAAAAACAAGCAATAAATCAGTGTAAAATAGGGAAGGGAATCTTTAGGCACCTCATGAGCCGATAAAATTTTTTTCTTTAATTGATCTTATCAATAAAACTTAAAATATTTAATTACATAATTATAAGTAGGCCTACTTATAATATTTTAACAAATATAGCTTCAAAACAAATAACAAAGAGGGGAAAAAATATTACAAGCAATAAACAAAGAGTGCTTTCAGGGCCGGGCCGTGCTAGTGCGTGCCAGGGCCAGTCACGTTTCCACTGTCACTTCCGGGGCTTGATCGGGGCTTACTCGGGGCCAACGGCCAGGATTTCTGGCCCGTCGAATACCTTGGGCCAAAGCGGGCCAGCTCGGGCTAGAGGAGTGGTTACGAACAGAGGCGGAGTTTACCTGAGTCTGGAGACGGCAGCGCCGGATGATTCTGTCAGCATTAAAGACATTAAAATAATTTAACTCGCGTTCATGTTTGAATGCCTTCTGTTTGTGATGCAAAAGACTACGTGCGCTAACCATTACCATAGTAAACATAGTAAACCTAGTAAACGCTTGAAGATACGCATAGTAAAAAAACATAGTGAACGCTTGAAGAAATCAGATCAATCATAAAGGTTATCACAGTCATGTTTTTATTTTATCTGTCAGTAGCCTACGTCTCGTCTCTTTACACCGGACTATCATAAAATAAAGCAACTTTTTTTTCGGGAGCTTCCTCTGTTTCTCTGACTGAAAATATCTGTATGGGAGTCGAGAGAGTGCTAAAGCTCCTCAGGTCGTATTTTTGGTGGCATATATTTGTAGAAATTATCATTCTTTCTAGATGTGATGTAAATATGTCCTGTAACTACCAGATAAACAGAAACAGACGCGACTAAAGAAGAAAGTGTGTCCTCTTTCTTTTGTGAAATAGACCTAACGGTAATTTATTTCTGAGTGACTAATGTGCAATTTTGACATTAATTAATTCATTATGATCAATGTATCACTTTTTATTGTAAATCTGTGGTAAAACATTGATGCTTGGTTTTTAAATATTCAAGTAAACAAAATAAAAATGCCAGTAAACGGCCGCTTTTATCATGTTTGTTTTCAACGCTGTTTCCAGTGATTTCTGATTAGTTTTCTGATAAAACATTTGTTGGTAAATGGGTTAGTGTGACGTAGTTCCAGAGAGGCGTGTTACGGGTGTGTTTTAGTGAAGCG
Organism: Squalius cephalus; assembly: GCF_949319135.1. Lineage (NCBI taxonomy): Eukaryota > Metazoa > Chordata > Actinopteri > Cypriniformes > Leuciscidae > Squalius > Squalius cephalus. The sequence goes on from NC_137122.1 coordinate 8,091,955, forward strand.
CTGTGGAGCTTCTGGCCCGACAGTGGAAACGCAGGCCCGGTGCTATTAGCCCGGCACGGCCCCTTTAAAGCCCTGGCTCGCACTGGCCCGACAGTGGAAACGCGGCTATTGTCTTCTTTTCTCTTCAGTTGATTTCATCTAAGGCTGTGTCTGAAGTCAGTTGTAGTTCTTGTGTTTCTGCGCGTCTCTTTTTTCTGTTCTCTTCTTTCCTTCATTGATTCTGCTTGTTAACAGGCTTATTAAGGCTGAGGTGACTCCATATTTAATATACACAGGTTTTGTGGCTCAGATAAGGTCCAGTTCTGGTTTATTTCTCTGCTCTTGGCTGACATGTGGCATTGCTATGGCCTGCTTGTGGCCCAGATCTGGCAAACAGGAGCAGTCCGCCCAAGTGCCGTCATTCCACGCCGCATGTGGGCCAGATCATCTTTCCACATGTGCCAGATGTGGGCCGGATCTGGGACGTTACAATGTTGCTATGTGGGATACAGTGGCGGCTGCTGGTCTTTCAAAGAGGGGAAGCTCATTTTCGGCCTACATCATAAAAATTCTACGTTCATTTTCAAGAAAATGCTCTTTTTATTAATAATATAAAAAATATAATAAGTAATAATATAATAAAGGTATAAATGTTGTGTGTAATGTATTATGAAAATTGGCTAGCAATTTCGACAAGCAAATACCAAGAAATAGGTTGCAGCAGTTTGACTACACTTGAAAAGTCCGCGATGGGACTGAGCTCGAATAGCTTCAGCACTAGCTACTTTTTATTGTATGAAATCGCTGTCAATCAAAAGGAGATGCAGCCTTTAAACAAACCCTCCAATCATCATGCAGAAGCCGGAGTCCAGGCCAGCCCACTCCTCATTCACTCCAGAGACGCGGAGCGTCCGTGGGCGGGACATAATCGCAACATTTATCCAATGACCGTCTAGTTTCGAAGCGCTGAAAAAAACTGTTCAAAGCAGCTCCAATGAAGTCAATGGACGCTGGGTTCAACGAGGAAATCCCATACACAAAATAAATATATTTGAAATATATTTTCAGAGTATATTTTGGAATATATGCAAATATTTGAAATTGGCCCAATAAATATATTTCACACTTAACATCAAATATTTTTGTTATATTTCAGAATATATTTCAATGTATTTTTTTCTGTATGGGTCCCCAAAAGTGTCAAAAATATATGTGGCATATATTCCAAATACATTGAAATATATTCTGAAATATAACAAAAATATATGATGTTAAGTGTGAAATATATTTATTGGGCCAATTTCAAATATTTGCATATATTCCAAAATATACTCTGAAAATATATTTCAAATATATTTATTTTGTGTATGGGATTGCACTGTGACGCTACGGGAATGAATGAGAAGGAAATCGAGTCAGCCAACCTGCTCTATGTAACTGAGTCTTAACGAACTCGTCTTTGAGATGAACGTTTTCTAACGCATTTTTAGTCAATAAAATGTTAACAAAACAGTACATATTTGACCATTAATTTTTTGACATTATAGGGGAAGCTGAGCTTCCCTTGCAGTCTTAAAGAAATCCCCACTGGTGGGATATGGTACAACTAATTGGAATACCTTTACCAATCACCACGAGGTTCACTCGTCACACGTGTGATCCAAATACATCAAGAAAGACAATAGTATAAAGCAGTGAATCAGATCGATGCACGCACAACAACATGGAGCTCTTCTGTACAGTGAAAATGCGTCTCTGGTCGCACGCACGCATCCAAAACCAGTGAATAGTATCGCGAGAAGAGAGAGATTTCTTAAAGGGGCCACGAACATTTTTAATACAAAATAGAAACAAGGGCCCTGTCCCAAATGGCACACTCCGGACTTGTGGACTTCCTCAGAGTCCACACTTTGGTGATGTCATGTAGTGCATAGGGCCCTTGGCGCGAGTCCATGAGGGGGCATTGAGAGGTATAACGGTCTGGTTGTTGTTGGACAGGAGAAATCACATTTTTGTGCTCCGACGTCTTATCTCCATGTCAACTACACAGCCTAATTTTACAGCTCTATATTTTGATATTATGGATGCCACCTGGGCATTAGACAATAGATACATCATGCTTATTTAAATTATGTATACAGTTGTACATAATAATACATAATGCTACATTTGAACTAAGATTACAATTTGAACACATAATGAAAATGTGCATGAGTTTCAGATGAATTTACAGGTTTCAATATTAATACTATGTTTACATATGACTCAGTAAAGCCCTGACATACGTTTCTATTTATTTAATGAATCATAATGTGATCGTATTATTCAACGTACTATTATTATGTTTGAGACATCAACCACTGGTCGATGACCATAATGTTTGTATAAACTGTAGGTAACAACTGGTAAAATGTACATCTAGGTCATAAAAACCGTAATATTTTCTTCTCAGCCATGTCAACAGTTGTCCGTGAGCGAAATCTCCTCCCATCCGTTGTGTGATTGGCCTTTCGCAAGGATTCCTGGGTAGTTAAAGTGTGTGGAGCCTGCATCCATGCTGAGCACACTTTAGAGCGTTAAAATGCTGAATGGGACGGCCTACGGACTCGTAGACTCAGCGAGCACGCGCAATTCAAGTCCACGAGACCGAAAGTCTGCATGAAGTGCACCATTTGGGACAGGGCCAATGTATATTTACACTACTTGGCCACATTTCATTTCTACACCATGTTTAGGCTATTGTATTATGGCCTATACTGCTTTCATATTCTCATTCCATTTATATTAAGCCTACTATTCACTTAAAAAAATAAGTTTCAGGACATATTCCCATTTCAGTATAGGCGAGATGAAAACGTCTCAACAGGTCATGTGACAAAAACAACCGATCAGCTTCGGCCTTTCCGTAACAACATCGAAACCTCGGCCGAACAGCTGATCATAGCTTTACACGGCGGCTTTTTATTTCTCATCTCCATAAATATATCTAGTAGTAAAGCTAATGCAAGGGCTATAAATAAATGAATTATTTGCTGATACTTCCTCGTCATCATGGAGAGCGCAGTTCGCACCACTGTCTCCTTCTTTCCACAAGCGCTTGCTCTCCCGTGGCGTCTGTCGTTGCTGTGCGCTATGTGAAACGGCAACGGCCCTTTATAGCAACGTGACATTAGCCTAATCCAAAATATTTCCATATGTGTCTCTTTTCTCCTTTCTTGTCAACGAGTGGATTCAGAGCCACCGCATCAGTAGCGCCGCCGGTCGCCATGTCTCAGTGTTTTATTGAAGAGGACACAACTGTGTACCTTTTGGACAGCGCATCAAGAACTGGATTAATCCGGTACTTCGGTACCACCGGTACTTATGAAAAGCTGGTACTGTAACGGTTTAATTTTTTTAGTACCAACTTGGTACCGAAGTACCGGGTCTTTTGACATCACTACATACACTCATTGGGAGCTGAGCCCCGCTAAAATGAAAATCCTAGAATCGCCCGTGTGAAGCTCCAGTATTATGTGTATAATGTGATGATGTTGTGTATATGTGGCATTATGTGTTGAACTGAACTAACAGACGTGATCCACAGATCCAGGAGAAACTTTAGTCTGTGTGACTGCTGGATCATTATACAGAGGTACGACACGTTCATTTATACTGACAGCTTTATAACATTAAACTATCAGTCAGTCTGTAAAAGCTTCATCAATAACTGTTGATAGTTGAATACCCTTGACTTCAGTCATGTACAGTTTCTCTTCTTCCTCTCATGTTTCCTGCAGTGATTGTGACTATTGTTGAGATGGCAGTGTTTGCTGCTCCTACTGTGATTCTTCTTCAGATCATCTGTGCAAGAAGAGCTGGTGAGTTTTGAGCCGCACACAATCTGATGATTCACACTCATCTGATCTGGAGCAATCTGCAATCATGATAAAAACACATACGAGAGGTCAGTCAATGCTTTTATTTTGCAGGGAGGAAGGACTCGAAGCACCCAGAGGAAATAGAGATGCCGACAATATTACAATAAAATACTGATGAGTTTAGAGCTAATCTGCAGCAATATTTACAATAGCAAAAACTTACAGAGGATTGTTCATTGTTTTATTTTCTTCTTCTCAGGAAACAGAGAAAAAACTCTGATCACCCTGAAGAAAGAGTGACACCAAGTTTAGATACAATTTTCTTGTGCTTCATATATAAACTGCTTTAAATATAATATTAAATACAGTAATGGACAGACTCAGACTGTATAATCTCTCTCTGTTCTGTTTGATGGAGATGATTTGAGGATTCTTGGATCTTGTCTGTTCATTCCTGTTTTTAGCATATTTTTTAAATTTTGAATGATTAATGCTAATTTTCTTAATAAAACCTCTGCAATTGTGTTTAATATGCCTCCTTTCCTGAGATGTTTGTTACAAATATGGTGATTCCCCCTCATGAGCTCGTAATGTATTGTAATATAGAATAGTAAGTGTGAGTATTAATGGGTCAAGTGTCGATGTAAAAGAAGCGTTTCAGTCGTTTCTTGAAAGTGGCTTAAGTCTCTGCAGTTTGAGAAAATTGGTTTGTTACTGAAATGCTACTCCTGAAATGCATATATCTTCAACAGTCGGACACTAGAAGACTGAAACCAGTGTCGTCTTGACCTGCTAGATAAACTGTTCACACCAAAGTCTTTCTGTGTTTCTGTGTCAAATCAGAATCATTTGTTTTTCATAGTGCCTGGTTTGTTAACTTTCACAATCCGTTTTTTGCTTCATGTTTAATGCTCTGTCCACGTTGTCTTGTTTAATGATATTGTCGTCAGTTTTGTCAAAGTAACATTTCCTATGCAGCAGTGGTTTCTGGGGCAAGGCAAGACCACAGGAAATCCCCTGCCTTCGGGGAGCTGTCGGAGGCGGAACTGCTAGAGCTTGTGAAGCGGGTTAGCATCAGAGACTGTTAAGAGAGTCTGCTTTGAGCTATGCTGCAAGATATGCTTGTTTAATAATCTTACTGCAGAACCTGAGTTCAGCTGAATTCAAGACTATAAAAGAAGAAGACAAAGGAAGATTTATTGCTCTTCCTTGCAAACGCCAATCTGGTACTCCAGCGGTTACCAGATGCAAGAAGCCAATTCGCTTTAGCTTATTTTTAAATCTGTTAGTACTCATTTATAATCTGTAACAAGTATTCTTTTCATTTGATTGTTTTAATAAAGTTTGTTAAACATTTATTATAATCATCTGACTGGACCTTGGATTCTTTGAGTACGGGTTTCTTCTGCTGGGGCCAGGAAGTCCTTCGGGGAAGAGACGCACGTGGGGTGAGACATTCTTTTTGATAAAATAATTATTTCCATGTGTTTTGATTTGATCATAAAGCCTAGCCAAAGAGGCAGCATGTAACAATGGTGATGTTATATTGCAAAGAAGGTTTAAGAAGTACCATAAAAGACAGACTTATGATACAGTTAATTTAGTTATTATCTCATAATAGATTATTAACTTGTATGGACTGATTGTCTAACTTCTTGAGGGCACGACTAAAGAATAGGCACTTTAGTTACCGCCAGATTATCTCGATAAACTTTGTATGGTTTTAGGATAATTGGGAACGGTATTAATCGTGATCCATCGCAATATACAGGCTGTCCTGATGAATAATGGTCCAAGCCATTAGATAAATCAGCTTTAGGAAATGCAAAAGAGGAATCTATTTCGGTGTTCGAGTGCTATCTGAAACCCGTCTTTCTCTCTCTCTCTCTATGTATGCGCGTGCTTCAGGTGCGAGTCCCGATCTTTGTAAATTGGCAAGACAAAATATGTCCAAATTGTAAACTTTCACTCTATGATGGTTAAATTCAGCAGTTAATTTGCGAATCACATGCGTGTCGAACCTTGGGCCAGCTGGTCCGTACGAATCAGCTGCGATCCGTTGCACCCCTAATATATAGGCATTTCATCACCCCAAATTACATAGAAAAAATCTGACCCTGTCAAAAAAGGTGTAGTGCTTTCTGCATTGGGTCGGGTCATGTTCACACCTTAAATGAACCATACCAGAGTTTGTTTGGAACCGCACCCAAGTGCGATTGCTGTATTCACACCTGCCCAAAAAATCTGCAGCAAGGGGCAAAACGAACTTGAGTTCAATTCAATCGAACCAAACAAGACAGGTGTGAATACACCCTTAATGATATTAAGAAGAGGATCTATGACTTCTGGAATCATCTCTTTTCAGTAGCTTAGTCGGTATAGGGTCTAACATACATTTTGTCGATTTAGATTAGAGTTTAGATTAGTTTAGAAAATTCTTCCTCTTGCAATGCACTCCCTGATGCGATACTGTAGTAGACGGTTGCATGGTTATAATTTTCTCTCTAATATTATCAATCTTGTAAGTAAAGAAGTTCATAAAGTCATTACTGCAGTGCTGCTTGGAAACTTCTTGGCTTGGAGATTTATTTTTCATTAGTTTAGCCACTGTTTCAAATAAATACCTAGGGTTTTGTTTATTTTCTTCTAAGAGGGTTATAAGCAGATCTAGCAGCTTTTAAGGTCTTTCTGTACGCAATCGTACTCTTTCTCCATGAAATGAGAAAAACGTATTTTACAGACAGCACTTAGACAGCCAGCCATTGAGTGAGGACAATCTACTAAGTATCTCATCACTCCGGTGAACAGGAAGGGGGTCAGAGCAAATTACAGTGCCTGACATTGTACTTGCGAGTTCACACACCTCTTTAACATTAATTTTAATTTGGTGTCTGGTGTCTCTATTTTCACATTCCCTTTCAGTCGAGAACGTCAGACGTAGTCAGGCTTCATGTTTTTACTATTATCTCATTTCATATCATCATAACGAATGGAAACATTTGAAGTAACATGATAATCAATATATTTTTCTCTAGCTTAGTTGTTACTGAAATCTTTATAGATTTATAGGCTGCTATAGGTTATTGTTATTATTATTTTATCCAGCACTGTGCATAGCCTGTGCCTACAAGGCACAACAAACCTGGTGTTCATTATATTATATATTGTTGGAAACATTTGTGTGTGTGTATGTGTGTGTGTGTGTATTCTGTGAATTTTAAAAAGCAATTTTAACCAGAAAAATCTCAAATTTATTCCCAAAATCATGCAGGCCTTTCTCTTGATATCAGTATGTTCACTTTTTTTTTCTTTCAGGGCCCAGATGCCACTGAGTCCTGCTGACTTCAACATTCACATGAGTCTCTGTACATGAACATGGTAAAGTACAAATCAAACACCTTGGAAATGAAAGGTATGTACAATGTTTTTAGGAATGGCACAAAGGTCTCTGTCTTTGGATCATTGTAAATAAATCCAAACAATCTAAAAGCCATTCTTTTTAAATCTCCTCATTCTTTGTGCAAGGTTGCTCAGAATGATAGGGGCCTGATAGCTCCTAGTAGGGCCATTAGGGGAGGGTCTTTGTCTTTCTCAGGTGTGAAAAGCTTACATATTAATGACCTTCTGCATAAAGCTTTCTCACACAAAACACGTCGTAAAAATGTTAAATCAATATATTGTCTTATCTGAATGAGCAGTCAGGGTGATTTTCACATAGTTTTAGAGCAAATATTCTAGGCTACGTCATACAATTTTCAAAAGTCTTGTGAAGAAATAATCAGTATGGGTTTCATGGCCTTATTTCAGTGAGAATTATTTTTTGTATTTTCACAAATGTCATTATCTCAAAACTACAAACTTTTACATACATGCTGCTGATATATTATTGTAGCAGAGTTTGTGCTGAATACAGTGTAATTAGACTTTAGCCATGAAAATGTCACAAGTAACAGAAATAACCAGAAATGTCAGAGCATGTCAGAACACCTCCAGGGCCCAGAAAACAGCTCAGACCCCAGAGGGTTAAAAAGAAAAAAAGATGTCATTCCGCCCATGCGTTTCTGGATGCATTCGTTCCCTGTGTCTCTCTGAAATGGTCACAATTATTGCATCACGCGTTTGGGCTTACAGCATGCTGAAGCAGCTTTTGTGGACCATTCATGTTCCCATTGCGGGAATATGACTGTCGCGGTGTTGAGGTCAAGACTCGCCTTCGTCCGCGAAAATGATCGGATTGGAATGAAAGATGAATGAAGAACATACGTCACTTACTCCATTGCTCTGATTGGTTGTAGGTCTATCCAATTGAGTGCAGAGGCATTTTCCTTCCTGGTTTCGGTTGAAACACGCCCCATAATCAAAGCCCAATGGAGCAGCATCAGACTCATTTTCTGACTAGAATCTGAGTATGACGATGTCAGGTTAACCTGTTATAGGAATTAAGTCACATTCAGTGAGAGTTGGTAGTGATAAGTGAACTTCTACATCTGTCCATTCTACAATGAAACCACTTACTCTCCTCCCTGCAGAATCTGTCATTCCAGAGCATGTCTTAAGTGTACATGGACAAGCATCACCTTGGGTTTTGAAAATATCAAAGACGGTTGATCTCAATTCTCGAATCTCTAATTCTCACTTTCCCTTCGGGATGCCCCTTTGGACTTTAGAGCAGGATTTACCACTGAGTCCTCCGCCACACACTTCAGTACACATTGAGGTGTAGTTGAAGCTGATGCAAATGATTCAGTGTAAAAGAATCTGCTGTAATCCAAGGTTCGCTCTACAAGGGTTTTTCTTCTGAAAGCTCTACACTTTTTAGTAAATGAGGTCTTTTGTGGAGAGGGCATTGATTATATGGGTCCTCTTTTAAGAGTTTTCCAGAGTTTTCTACCACTGTTCTGGTGACTGAGAAGAAGGCCTTAGGTTTCCATAATTTGGTTGGATGTTGCTTCTCAACTCTGAAAGGTACAGTGCTGGAAGTAGAGAGGGAAAAAGCTGGGATCGTTCCTCATCTCTGACCCCATGCCTAAGTCGGATATAAGCTACAGCAATCAGCTTCACTAAACCACTGAAAGTGCTCTTTTAACACGGACATTTAAAAGGACAGAAGGATGGATTTTCTGCTTCAAGTGATAAGCTGAGTGAACTTATATTTATATTGTCTTGATGTCTATGTTGTTTTCTATAAATATAATAATTATAAGTGACCAAAAAAGCCATTTTAAAGTAAAATTGTGTGTGCCTCCTCTATTTTAAAACCCGTATGTTTAGCAGTAAATATAAAGCTATTTGAGGAAAAAAATAGGACTTATTTAAAAAAAATAAAAAAATAAGTAAAAATAAAGGACAGACCCAGGAGCTTCTGAATGATAACGACACTAAACACTAGACAAGAGTGTCCATTACCACACTCTGAGCTACAAGGAAACGCTGAACATTTCAACACCATGTTTCACAGTCTCTAGACACTTCCTCAATGTGGAACTGACTCTCTTTTGCAGCCTCTCTCTAGTGGCCAGACGATGAATTGCAGTTTAATTTACTTCTGTATCGGCTTCACAAGAGAGACCGGAAGGTTGCCGCCTTAAAGGTACATGGTTTTTTTTTCGGAGAGTGATTTCTATCAGGATGACTCTGAACCAGACAATGTGGAAACAGACGATTCAGAACAGGACTATGTCTTGGTCAATATTACAGTATTACAGAAAACAGGAGTATGTTTGGCAGTAACTGCTATTTTAAGAAAAAAATAAAAAAAGAATATTACTGATTTTACATTTTTTTTTTAAATAAATAAAAATTAGGATCACTTATGATAACACCACTAAACACTAGACAAAAGAGAGTCCATTATCACACTCTGAGCTACAAGGAAACGCTGAACATTTCGATACCATGTTTCACTTCCTCAAATCTGCTTCACAGCTTTATCAGCGCTTTAACCTGTTCTGAGAACAGAGCTATTCTCTGAACGTGTTCAAATGCATCCTGCAAAATCACCATCATCTGGAAATCACACTGAATGCTGCACTTGAAGTCCATTTCAGAGTCTTGCATATCTGAGCTTTCTCTATTCTCCTGAGTAACTCTCTCAGTTAAATGATCTATAAGAGATCGTTTGAGGTTTTGCATATGTGATAGTCCTATTTCTCTTTATTTTGCAGATTTTAAACACACATAAACACTAACATTTTACATGAAGAATTGCCTTTATCACATTTGCTGTCGATGAATAAATGATGTTACTGCCATGATGGTGTTGTTCCAGCATCTACCAGCAGCGGGTTGATGAGATTATTCAGTCAATTCCTGACCTAATCCCAGATGAAAACAGTGAGGATCAGGCACTCTTTTAAAAAGACTAATTTTGGCCTATACTTTTGGACTCTGCTCATATATATATCACAAAAAGGTGCTTGTATACAGACTGTTTAATGTACAAGGGATCATTAAAAGATCACTAGTAGAGAGAAATCGTACTAATCCCCGAACTTCACGACACATGACCCTAAGAGTGAAAATGAAAAAATCATGCCCTGACTAACATAACTACTTTCTACTCAAGGACCTTGACAGAATTGTAGAGTAAAAAGTGTGATATTTGTCTTTCAAATGTAGTGAAGTTAAGGTAACAAGTTTCCAGAAAAAAATAATACTCAAGTAAAGTACAGATACTCAAAAAGTGTACTTAAGTACAGTACTCTAGTAAATCGTTACTGTCCACCTCTGGATGAGAAACAGCACTTACTTCTGTTATAGTCTCCATAATCACCATAATGATGAGATATATGGATGATGGAGATCATGAAGATATCAACTCTGACTCTGATCAAGACAATGTTAATCACTCTCAGAAAAAAGTACTTTTTTCAAAAGGTACAATTTTATACCTAAAGCGTGCAAATTGGCACCATAGACTGTAAAAAAATGTGTGTGTATTGTGCGTGACGTCACCCGTTGGTTTCTGAAGAGCGTTTTTTAAGCCTAAAGTGGGCGGAGCCGGCAGTCGCCATCTTGGCAGCGCGTCACTCCCGGATAACAGAAAATGGACAAAGAGGCGGGACGTGGGTGAGCTGAGGCTATTGGTATTGACCTGTTGCTGAAACCACGCCCGCCTAGCTCGACGTGATCGAGTTAGCTCAGGCTAAGGAGCTAATGCTATATGCTAAAGGCCTCGCGCTAAAGTGACAGCTGATGATGTAAAGCCAATAGTTAAAGTTCATGTTTTTGCCCTTCGAAATATTATAATAGTTAAAAGACATGCTACAAGTGAGACTGTGTATCGTGATTCTGTACTATTCTGCTAGTTGAAAATGTATTATGCAGTAACTTACAATATTACTCTGAGCTTGTGTGTGTGTGACAGTGATTTATGTGCATACATGTCAGTCACTCTTTTTTTACAGTCTATGGTCCGTCAGCTCGGCATCGCTCGTCAAGTTCGTAGAGAGATTTATTATTCAGTCCATTTTAAATTCTGATTTTGGCCGCCTCTCTAATGGGTCAAACCATAGATATTACCTCAGAAGTTCAAGTAAATGCGCTAGAAATCCTCGCTCATTCAAGGATGTGCATCTACTGCATGGACAGAGAGAAAGCACTGTCACCTGCAGGATTTCATCTGACGGTACTTTTTATTTAACACTAAAAAGATAAATAAGCATATGTAGTCTATCTGTCCCGTGAGAGCAACGGTACCGCAGAACGAGTGTAGCTTCTATATCTATCGCCACTTTTAAATCTTAACTCCATAAAGCAAAAAAATTGTCAGACATCCATGAGTGCATATTCACAGAAGAAAGCAACTGGAAAACCCATCCATCCATTCATCTTCTTCCGCTTATCCGGGGCCGGGTCGCTGTGGCAGCAGTCTAAGCAGAGATGCCCAGACTTCCATCTCCCTAGACACTTCCTCCAGCTCTTCCGGGGGAATACCGAGGCGTTCCCAGGCCAGCCGGGAGACATAATCCCTCCAGCGTGTCCTAGGTCTTCCTCTGGGTCTCCTCCCGGTGGGACGCGCCCGGAAAACCTTCCCGGGAAGGCATCCAGAAGGCACCCGGAACAGATGCCCGAGCCACATCAGCTGACCCCTCTCGATGTGGAGGAGCAGCGGCTCTACTCTGAGCTCCTCCCGAGTGACCGAGCTCCTCACCCTATCTCCAAGGGATCGCCCAGCCACCCTGCGGAGAAAGCTCATTTCGGCCGCCTGTATCCGGGATCTTGTCCTTTTGGTGACCATAGGTGAGAGTAGGAACGTAGATTGACCGGTACATCGACCACATTACTGCAGACGTCTGTCAATCGCCGGTTCCATCCTTCCCTCACTCGTGAACAAGACCCCAAGATACTCAAACTCCTCCACTTGAGGCAGGAACTCTCCACCAACCTGAAGTGGGCAAGCCAACCTTTTCCGACTGAGAACCATGGCCTCGGATTTGGAGGCGCTGATTCTCATCCCAGCCGCTTCACACTCGGCTGCAAACCGTCCCAGTGCATGCTGAAGGTCCTGGTCTGATGGGGCCAGCACGACAACATCATCCGCAAAGAGCAGATAGGAAATTGTGTGGTCCCCAAACCTGACACTCTCCGGCCCCTGGCTGCACCCAGAAATTCTGTCAATAAAAATTATGAACAGAACTGGCGACAAAGGGCAGCCCTGCCGGAGTCCAACATGCACCGGGAACAAGTCTGACTTACTGCCAAAGGCAAAGGGCCTTATTGGCAAAGAAACAGACAAACTGCTGATAGTGACAGGCTGACATCAGCGGCAATCCACCTGTCACTCAAGTGGCCCCGCCCTTAATTATGCAGAACTTTAAGGCTTAATATTATTTAAACGGATGAGTTATAAATAAATTCACCCCCTCACAGTTTTCATGAAGGGCAAGATTAGTTATTTAGACCAAAACCAATGTTTGTTCCAGGCTGTAAACATATTTTTTTCTGCTGTGAAGTTGGGCATGTTAACATGGGGGATATATGGCATTGACTCTCTTCTGCAGCCTGTCTCTAGTGGCCAATCGATGAACTGCAGTTTAAGTTACTTCTGTATCGGCTTCACAAGAGAGACCGGAAGGTTGCCGCTTGATTGGCACCTTAAAGGTACATATTAGTACCTGTGTACAAAGGTACCTTTTGAAAAGGTTCTGGCCCAGTGACAGCTTTTATACCGTTTTTACTAAGAGTGATTTCTATCAGGATGACTCTGAACCAGACTGTCGATGTGGAAACAGACGATTCAGAACAGGACTATGTCTTGGTCAATATTACAGAAAACAGAAGTACGTTTGGCAGTAACTGCTATTTTAAGGGGGAAAAATATTACTGATATTCAATTTTTTTTTTTAAATAAAGAAAAAAATAAAAATAAAGGGGACCTAGGATGATAACAGCACTAGACAAGAGAGTCCATTACCACACTCTGGGCTACAAGGAAATGCTGAACATTTCGACACCATGTTTCACTTCCTCAAATCTGGTTTAATCTATTCTGAGAACAGAGCTTGTTATTGACGCAGAGCAGAGAAGAGGTAAGCTAGCAGCGATGGGGTTAGGCTATGCTATGTTGAGGTTAAAAAAAAATCTTCCAAGCCATGGTAAAATAATATAAGTCATTACATTACAACTTAATAACATGAGGTTTAAAACATCAGTCATATGGGTTTGATTAGACAGGGTAAAATATTAAAACATGCTGTAATGTTAAACTATTAACAGTTTATGGACATTAAAATAAGAGGATATTTGCATTATTATTTGTATATATCATACTGCAGATATCTCTACTAATGATGCTTAAAGTTAGCATTAAATGAAAATTCATGTTTCTAAATGAATGATATTCATCTTATTGTGAATGTTTCATACATCCATAAAGAATACAGCAGAATAAAATAGAATAAAATAGAATAGTCTTTATTGTCATTATACGCAGGTGCAATAAAACTCTACACAGCAAATTTACCAGTGTTAAATGAACACTGCTCAGTGTTTCTATGAGTCCAGAAATAAAGTAAATCTGGTCAGTAATAAGTGTGTCACGGAGTCACCAGATCCGCTCGCTCCGCCCACTCGTTCCCTCTCCCCGGAAGTCTGATTCACCGCTCCTGCACATCATCACCGACTCACACTATAAAGAGACACTTCCCTAGTGATGGCAAAATGAGGCTTCCTGAACCACTGAGACCTCGCAGCTCATTGCTTCACTCAAAGGGTCATTACTCGAAGCTTCATTCAGCATTGCTCACTAGTGACACCTAGCGACTGTGCAAAGAAACAGCAGACAGATAAATCAATACTGAACCAATGACCTGAGCAGACATTTGTCCATTGCCTGGGGATAAAATAAAATATGTTTCTTTCGCTGTCTGAATTTACTTGTGCAGAGACAACTGTCACACACAGTTCATTAATTATTCATAAATTGTTTGGATAGTGACAGTATGAACAACAAAAGTGAGACTGTGTTGAGTGCAGTGCTTATGGTGGAGGGAGTGTAATAAAGCAAACTGCAACAGAAAAGTGTGGGGTGGGAAAGGTTAATAATGGTTTCTGGGTTGTTTAGTGCATTGAACTGTTACTAGTTTTAGTGCAGTGTTGTGCTTATGGGACTGGGGATATAGAGGAGCAAACTGCAACACTGCAGGTTGGGGTGGATGAAGGAAGGATTACAAATGATTTTTTATTGAGGAACAGAATTGTTTCAAGTGTGTTGGGGTTTAGACGATTCCTCTTCTCAGACAAAACCTCTCCAGCCTTGGAAAAGATCCTTTCTCATGGAACAGAGGATGCAGAGGAACATACAAACGCCAGTGCCAGCTGATATAAATGAGGATACTGATGCTTATGTTGAGCCCAATATACTAGTGGATCCTCAGATCTTGTTAGATTCACTTCTGGTAAATATCGGTCCACTTCTACAGTAGCATCTGCTGTTGCACTTGAGCTCCTTCTACTGTGATCAACTGTGCTATCCAGCAGAGGCCAAAGGTCACCTAATAATAAAGGTACAAAGTAAAAAAAAATCCATTAACAATGGTTCACAGTACCAATCACTAATATTAGGGATGGGCAATACCACACTTTTAGGATTCGATACGATACCGATACTTTTTCTTGCATTTTCATCGATATCGATACCGATACCGTTAATTTCTTTTTCTTTTTTTCTTTAATTTTTGTCAGTAAAAATATTATTACATTTAAGACAAATCACAAGACAAATACAGACCATTTATACAAAATGTATTATGGTCAATACATAATAAAATAAAAATTAAAATAAATAACATAAATATGAATTAAATAAATTAAATATGAACAAAAACGTACACATTTTCACTTGTCTTATTTCTCAAAAAAAAAAAAAAAAAAAGACCAATCTTGGTAGAAAAAGGTAAAAGGAAAATAAAACTAAACAAACAAACAAAAAACTAATACATCAATGTTATGTTTCGAGCCTCTTTGTAGAAATAAACATGTAACACTTCACTGAAGCAAAAACAAGACGTCATAAAGATCATAATAAACTAGGATTTACTTATCCTATAATACATAACAAAGACAGTTGTTCCCTGAGAAAATGAACTTGGAAAAATGAACTAACGGTCTGACATCATCACGCCTTTAGTGCACTCGAGATATGTCGTCACACTTTACTGGGCTGGTGGCCTTGTTTGGCTGTGTGTGTGTGTCGTTGTCGGTTGTGTCGCACAATGTCACTCATTCGCTCGTCTCCTGTCGCATGACATGGGCCAGCTCAATACGCCGCCAGGTACAGCCAGGGGTGTCCCGGCACATAGTAATTTAAGGAAGTAATCTAAAACAGCTTAAAAATGTGATACATACACCCCCAATTATAATTTTTTAGTTTATATCGATATTTTTTTTAAAGGAAATCGATGCCAAATGAGTAGCGCGAGTATATCGATCTATCGATACCACAGGATCGATACGCCCATCCCTAACTAATATGAACATTCACACAACAAAGCCATACACTACTTGCTGTTGTTTGTAGATTGAGCTGCTTCTGAAGAGGCTGGCAGCTGAGCTGGGGGTGTGTTGGTGGAAGCAGAATGGAGACCAGAACTTCTGATTACAGAAGCGCATTCAGATTTTAGTCTTGATGCCGCTTCTTGCAGTTTCCCTTGACTTAAGAATCCCAGTTTTTTTAATCTGGGATCCAATAACGTGGGTATGGTCATCACACTTATTGATTCTAAATGCACTGCATGTTCCCTGACCCTCCGCACAAGGCTGTCACCCAGCTGATGTTAGATTTGAATCAAAGCCTTCTAGCTTGCTCGTTACAGCATGATTAAGCATCTTCACTTTGGAGGCTGACACCCTTTTCTCTCCCGAAAGCTCTACTGTATCCTGGCGGAAAGGGGCAAGTACATCTAAAGCATCCTGGACTGCCTCCTACTCCAGGGCTGTAGGAGGGGTGACGTCAGTCTTTAGAGAGGTCAGGGCTGCCCCCACTGGCTCTCTCAGCTGACAGAGACGCTCCAGCATGTTACAAGTGCTGTTCCAGCGAGTGTCCACTTCAGTTATCATTTTCAGGACTGGTCTGCCCATCTGCTCCTGTACTTGGGCCAGTCTCTCTTTTGCTGGAGTGCTGGTTCGGAAATAGGTCACAAGTTTCCTACATTTGGATCGAATGTTGTTGAAGCTACTCATGTCATCAAAAGATTTCCTCGCAATAAGGTTTAGTGCATATCGCATGCCTAACATTCAATTATCTTACACATGCTATCATGTTGGCTGCAGCATCAGTTTGGCTTTGAGCTGGACAGGACCAGCGGTGAAGAGAGTTTTGGCTCTGACTCGGCGGGCATGACACTCTCAGTCTCAGGCTCGGCAGGACTGACGTGAAGCTCTGGCTCGGCAGAAGTGACGTGAACAGTCTCTGGATCGGCAGTCGTGACGTGAACAGTCTCTGGATCGGCAGACGTGACGTGAACAGTCTCAGTCTCTGGATCGGCAGACGTGACGTGAACAGTCTCTGGATCGGCAGACGTGACGTGAACAGTCTCGGGATCGGCAGACGTGACATGATGCGTAGGCTCGACAGGACGAAACCTTGGAACGATGGCCCTCTTGGCAGCACGTGCAGACATAAGCGGGGGATCGGCCACGCTGGAAAACCGGTCCAGTACATCCATAGACCGATCCAGTGGCTGGCTTGATGGTTGGCAAGACGTGACGATTCCCAGGCCGGGCGGGCGAGACGTGAACTGACTCTGGCTGGGCAGACGGGACATGGAGCTGTGAAGACTCTGGACTGGACACGACCAGCGGTGAGGGCTCTGGGGGTACTGTGAGCTTGCAGGGTGTTTCATCAGCCAAGCCCACACTAAATGCCGAACCGCTCAAGGAGAGGGCCGGGACGGGACGGACAACATGCAACATTACAACATCAAGAACTCACAAAGACTGAACTAGACACAGGGCTTAAATACAAAGGCAAACAAGCTAAACAAGATAACAAGGGGGCGTGGCTAATCAGAGACACCTGGGAAGACTAATCAACATAACGGGAGACAGCTAAACATGAAAAGACAGGGGAACACATGACAGACAAGAACAAGACACAAACCCACACCTTGACAGTCAGCTCCCCAGTTCACAAGCACTTTACCATTCCACAATAATTTTCTTTTATTTTGATTATATATGCCTACATGAGCCTTGCCTATGAACTCGTAGGATTAGGACTGAGGCTAAAGTTTATGTGAATAAGGCTGCATTTGTAGATCAAAGCAGATTCATAAGAACTGTTTCTATACAAGTTAATTAGTCCCATTTATTATTTTTTTCATAAATTCATTCATACAGTTGTTTGTTCATACATTGTGTAAGAACTACATCAACACTAACACATGAATTATGAGGATTAATTGTATTACTTTGTGGTTTACAGAGCACAAAGAGATTTATTAAATGAAACAATAAAAAAATGGATGTGTCTTCTGGGACAGAAAAGCAGCTTTTCCACCTTTTGACCACAAGATGTCGTTAGTGTGCAACGTGTTGAAAAGCTTTGAGTAATGAACCATTTTACCATACATTCAAGGGGGAAAGCCCCAGTGCTTCACAAAGCTTCATTTCACCATCACTACTATAGGGGCAACAATAAATACAGAATCAATAAACGGATCTATTTTCTCAGGGCTGGAGAGAGTAAAGCAGAACATTATAATCCATGTGTAGAAACTCTTCCTGAAGACATTTAATATCTGCTTTTCAGACGCTCATGAAGTGTGTGCAAATACTTTCTGTTTCACCAAACTGGAGCTGACGTTAATCATTTCAAAATACCTTAAAAACTGTTTTAGAATTAATTTTCTACAAGTTAGTCATGGATAGTGGAAACCTCTTCAGTAACAAAACAATTTTTTCACTAATAATGTAATAATTGTTTTTCTAGATTTTAACGGCATGTGGGAAACTGCTAAAAGAAAGAAGTGAGACTAACAGTAATTCTCTCGTGTGCAAAAGTAGCCAATAAACTGTTCAGATGAGATGTGTGTGAGACAGTGTGTTCACTCATTTGATCAGATCAGAGGAAGTTACCAAGCAGAGGAGGAGCTGATGATGTTTAAAGGAAGAGCTGTAACTATATATAATGAAGAGAAAGACAGACAGAAACCGAAAATGGCTGATAAGTGTGATCTGTGTCTGCTGGGACTGATCATTCTCTCTTCACTTCTCACAGGTAAAGAAATCTGTATTTTCTCTAAAGACGTTTGCTTTACTGTTTTCCACCCCCTCTTTCCTCCACAATGACCATTTGTAGTTCCTAAAGGCACAGAGGGGCTGATAGTGATCACTGTAGGCCAAGATGTGTGTACTTCAGGGGTCGATGAATTGTCACACATTTAGTACTGTGGGGGAAGTTGTAATTATCTTATTGGTCAGTTTGAACGTCTCACATTTGGGTTTTAGTAACATGGTCAGGGAAAGGATAAAAGAAGATTGAAACTGTTGCTCTGCCTCTTTTATTCTCTGGGTCCCTTTCTTGGGTCTCTCTCTCTCTCTCTCTCTCTCTCTCTCTCTCTCTCTCTCTGGTAACATTTTACAAAAATGCTGGGTACAATTAATGGTATAAGTTATTATCATCTTATACATCTATTTTGAACTATTTTAAGTATAACCATAACCATGTTGCCAATAAACCCTTTCAATTACAACTAATGTGCTAACTAGTTTTGATTTGGTATTGACTTGCTATATAATATAATAGTGCTATCTATTGCAATACAATATCGTCACTCTCTATTGCAATGCTCTCCCACATATTAATCTATTGTAACTGCGCTTATTTCCGTCGTTGGTATAAGTGACAGTGGGTGGAATAGACAAGAAATTTACAGTTTTCCATTAAAACAGCAATATAACGTAGAAACAAATGCATTCTGGGAGATATTTGTCTTTTTTAAAACACACCCTATACCCTCATTAACTATTCCCTACATTAGTTCACTAATATAGTCCACTTGACTGAGTGAATAAAAACAAGTGTGTTAATTCAGACACTGATGAACACCTGCTGTTAACAAGCAGAATCACTGAAGGAAAGAGGAACAAGAAGAACAGAACAAATATGAAATCAACTGAAGATAAAGACATTAAATCTGAAGATCTCAGCAGAGGATGATTAAACAACTCCACAAACAGCATTACCAGCTTCACTTATTACTAACCAGACTGACTTTATTTCTGTCAGACGTCTACAGACGTTATTATTAAAAGGTGGCAGAGGTTTAGATCATTTGATGTCACCATGATTGTGATCAGTGTTTGCTTTAGTTGGGCTCTGGACCCTTGACTTTTGAACATTAGTTTTTCTTTCATTGTGGTAGCTTTGTCTTTAAATACATTTGCTATTGCAAAAAAAGCTTAAAGAAAACAGGATCAGATGACAATGGCTGTTTGTTAATGGTCACATTCATCATCTAGTGGCACGGATCTCGTTTATTGTCTAATGTATTTTATCAGTGCAGTTTTTTACAGTGTGTATTTTAGTTTTCTGCTTTTAATGCTGGTATGTTTCATTTATTAATATATATCATATTGATCACTGATATATACTGTGTTTCAGGTATCAGTGGAGTGGAGGATCATGTGTTCATCAGTTCTGGTGAAAATGTGCGTCTGTCCTGTAATAATGCTCTTTCTGACTGCAAATCAACTATGTGGATCTACTCTAACAGTCATTCAGCAGCAGTTGAACTGATTATTTTAGGGATAAAGAATAAAGACACAGAGAGACATGAGAGACTGAGTCTGGAGTCTGACTGCTCTCTTAACATCAAGAACATCACAGAAGAAGATTATGGATTTTACATCTGCAGACAAAATGACAGACAACCAGGACCTGATGCACGTGTTTTTCTGCATGTTCTTCATGGTAAGTTTATGATTATGTGCTCAATTTAAAATTCTCCCTTTAAACTCAGATGATGATTGAAGAGTCTGTGATTTGTGTTCAATTTCAGTGTCTCCATCATCATCATCATCATCATCATCATCATCATCATCCTCACAGACTGAGATCAGTCCAGGCCGCTCTGTGACTCTCTCCTGTCAGTTGTATTCATATACTGGACTCTCCTGTGATCATTTTGTCCGTTCAGAGGGATTTGAGCTGTTGTGGGTGAATCAGGCTGGTGTTGATCTGAAGACAGACTCCAGATATCAGATATCATCATTATCAGATCCATGTATCATCACTCTGACTACAACACTCCTGAATGAAGATAACAACAGAGAGTGGAGATGTCAGCTTACTCACAGAAATCAAGTCGAGACCTCAGTCAGATACACTGTCAAGTATTCAGGTGAGAAAACAGTGTTAGAAGAGCCTCATAATGTCAGTAACACTAAGGTCTATCAGTATCACTGAACCAAAACAAACTGAGGGAACAAAAGCTTCTTTGACTCTCACAGAAGAGTAACTCAAAGCATTGCTTCAAACTAATGAACTGCAGTGAAGTAACAGTCCAAAACGTGATGCTGGAAATAATAAAGGAATTGAAATTTGACAGCAAAACTATTAACTTTTTATGTAATATGATGATCAAAGTTATAATATGATGGTCATATTGTACAGTATTAATGATCTGAACTAACATTCATCTTCACAGCTCAAGCTGATTCAACGACAGCAGTGAATCCAGTCCAGATGACACACTCTCAGGATCCCTCAACTATAAACACACACGTTTCTAAAGGTACATCATCACTGTCTTTCTCACATCAGTGCTTTTCAGAGCATAATGCTAGAGTTATCTTCAGTGTTAACTCATCAAAATATGACTGTCATATTCTACAGTATGATTGTCACATTGAGTTGTTGTTTTAGTTTCATTTCATGGACTTTTGTGGTGTGTCCCAATTAGTGTACTTATGCATATTCTAGGACATGTTTAGTATAAACAGTGAGAGTAGTGTGTTCATATAACACTCCGGTTCTTTCACTCGATTCTCCCAGAAAGCGTCACATGAAGATGATGTTGAGCTCATCCATGCAGCGCATTCACTGTAGATCCATGAAAAACACCAAACAGACATAAAACACTGCTCATCCACTCACAAAATTATCAAAAAACATACATGTAAAAGTAAACAAATATACAAAAAAAAAGAGAGAAACACAAAATAAGCCGTACACTCGTAATGCTCGGCAACAAGTTTAACATATACAACTTCAGTTATTCATCAAGTCTGGGTGTCTTATGACCCCAATATGAAATAAACTGATTCAAATATATTTTTAAAAATATATATATTTTTGAAAAATAGAAAAATAGTTATCTCTGCCAACATTTTGTTTCTGTCTTACCGGAGAAAGTTTGTCCTGCCATTCACCTCAACCTTAACACATCCTCATTTGAGCCTCTGTGTCTTGTTTCAGTGTTGGTGGGTTCTTGACTTTGTAATGTTGTTTGTTCTGTTTCTGAGTCATGTTCCCTGTTCCCTGTTTGAAGTCTGTCAAGTTTTGAGTTAATCTAATAAAGCTGCTGGACATGAATCCTGCTTCCTCCTTTGTTTCAACCTGAACCCACCTCCAAATGGATCTAGTAGCAGCTTTGGGGAGTCTCCAACTAAGAAGACGGCCATGCCTGATTCTGGTTCCCAGGATGGCCACCGCCATGTCGCCTGAGAGTTTGCCTCTGGCCAAGATGGCCGCCGCCACGCCTGAACCTGAGCTTTCAGCAAAGATGGCCGCCTCCACGCTTCCTGAGCCTCTTTCTGTTCCTGAGACTGAGCCTGTTCCTGAACCTGAGCCTCTTCACGTCAGGCCTGCCGATCCAAAGACTGTTCACGTCACGTCTGTCCGATCCAGAGACCGTTCACGTCACGTCTGCCGATCCAGAGACCGTTCACGTCACGTCTGCCGATCCAGAGACTGTTCACGTCACGTCTGCCGATCCAGAGACCGTTCACGTCACGTCTGCTGATCCAGAGACCGCTCACGTCACGTCTGCCAATCCAGAGACTGCTCACGTCACGTCTGCCAATCCAGATACTCCGGACAAGATGGTCACCACCGAGCCAGTGTCTCTGGACAAGATGGTCGCCACCGAGCCAGTGTCTGTTCCTGAGCCAGTGTCTCTGTTCCTGTTCCTGAGCCGGTGTCTGTTCCTGAGCCGGGGTCTGTTCCTGAGCCGGGGTCTGTTCCTGAGCCGGTGTCTGTTCCTGAGCCGGGGTCTGTTCCTGTTCCTGAACCGGTGCCTGATTCTGAGCATAACCCCATAGCTGCCCTCAAGAAAATTTTGGGAGGGGGCAGTGGGTCCCCTGAACTGTCGTCTCCGCCATGGCCGCCCGAAGGGTCATCTCTGCCCTGGCCGCCTGCACTGCCTGCTCCAGCTTGGCCTTCCGTCCTGCCGCACTCTCCAGGACCTCTTCCTCTCCATGGGCATGGCCCTCCATCCCGCCCCCGGGTCCGCCTCCGCTCCACCACCCTCCTGAACGTGTCTGGAATCCACTCCTTAAAGGGGGGGGCTCTGTTATGATTCCTGTCTTGTGTTACCCTTGTCTTGTGTGGACTTATGTAATTTCCTGTCCTGTGCCATGTTTTGTAGTCCCTTGTAGTTTGTCTTGTTTATTAGTCTCCCCAGGTGTCTCTGATTAGCCACGCCCCCTTGTTATCTTGTTTAGCTTGTTTGCCTCTGTATTTAAACCCTGTGTCTTGTTTCAGTGTTGGTGGGTTCTTGACTTTGTAATGTTGTTTGTTCTGTTTCTGAGTCATGTTCCCTGTTCCCTGTTCCCTAGTCGAAGTCTGTCAAGTTTTGAGTTAATCTAATAAAGCTGTTGCACGTGGATCCTGCTTCCTCCTTTGTTTCAAGCCTGCATCGTTACACAAATGATGTTCACAGTTCCCCTTTAAAAATACATGTGGCCCTAACAACCTAAATATGTTGCGACCACACACACACACACACACACACACATAACATAACACCTCTAACAATAACCCTAAAGTTTGCAGGTCAAGCTCAAATTATGCTTTAAGTAATTTGAGCTTGTCCTGCAAATTCAACACATCCTCTTTTGAGCCATCTATTTCATTTTCAACCTTAAAACTGTTCTAAATGTGGATTATTTTCTTATTTAATCGTCCGACTCGTCTGATAATTTTTATTAACTGCTGTGCACGATGAATCAGTCCATTCTTAGGGAGTTGAGCATTAGTGGAAGATCTTCTCCAGTGCCTTTCTCTCCTTCTTCTCCGTCTTGAGAGCTCTCCTTGCGTTGTCCCTCCGGAGGTGTTCAACTAAAAGATCGTCCATAAAAATCTCAACCTTGTCTGTTACATTAACAATTCTTATTTCTGGGTCATCTCCATCCGTTACATTCAAAGCATGCAGATAGTGTTTAATATATACCATTTCTGGAGATTTATCAGAAGAATTCATAATCATTTGTTCTCCAGTTCCAACATTTATTACAGAGGGGAAGAGACAGGGCAAGATAAAAACAAAGAGAAAAAGAGAGTGATGGAGATGAGGAGATAAAAATAATCTACTTCACACTGAAATGATTTTAAAGTAGGGCTGTCAAACGATTAATCGCGATTAATCGCATCCAAAATAAAAGTTTGTTTTTACATAATATATGTGTGTGTACGGTGTATAATTATTTTCTATATATAAATACACACACATGCATGTATATATTTAAGAAATATTTGCATGTATATACTGTGTATATATATTTATATTATATATAATTTATATTATATATAAATATTTTATATATAAATAACACATTTTCTTAAATATACATGCATGTGTGTGTATTTATATATATAAAATAATTATACTCCATACACACACATATATTATGTAAACACAAACTTTTATTTTGGATGCGATTAGTCGCGATTAATCGTTTGACAGCCCTATTTTAGAGCTATTGTTATCCAATTTTTTGGCCTTCAAAACATCTTAAAATGCACATATTTAGATCAGAGAAATCTAAACCGAACCCCCCTAACTGCCTCACATTTGGGACCTCAGTTATTATAAAACTCTGCCTTTGTACTAATAAACAGCCGATATCCTAGTAATATGCATGTTAATAAGCAACTAGTTAATAGTGAGAATTAGATCCTAAACTAAAGTGTTACCGTTTTTAAATCATACACTTAGTGTTGTCACGGTACCTATGCAAGAAACATCTCATGGATGCACTGGGACACATCTTCAGTGATGTATCCTGGGATCATTGGGTGTTTCGGGTCTCGCAACATCATACACCCTCGCCCAGGCGACCCAGCCGGGGTTGATCCCAGTAGCAAACCACGGATCAGCCCTCTTAATCCAAAGCCACCTTGTAGCTTTTTCTGCGGCTTCGCTTGCAGATTGAATGACCCTCTTCTTGGCCGCCCCTGTCAGACCCAAACGACTAAGGACTTTGCAAAGTGAACGCCCTGCAAAGCCTCTACAGCCGACTTCTATAGGCTCATAGAAGGTTTTCCAGCCTCTCTCCCTGCACTCCTCCACCAGTTCCTGGTACTTAGCGCGTTTCCTCTCATTGGCTTCCTCAATACGCTCTTCCCATGGCACCGTAAGTTCCAGCATGATCAGATGTTTTGAAGCCTCGGAGGTAATTATCATGTCTGGGCGGAGACTTGTGGTTGCAATATGCTGAGGGAACCTCAGCTGTCTTCCAAGGTCAACCTGCAGTTGCCAGTCAGAGGCTTTGTGGAGGAGGCCTGTTGTTAATTGTGGATGCGCCAGGGGTTTCTCTCCAGCTTTGATGAAGAGGACTACCTTCTTTGGAGCATGATGGTGTTTGCTGGTGCTAATGGCTGAGGCTACACTCTCAGCAATTGCCTTAAGCACCTGGTCGTGGCGCCAGCGATAGCGACCATCTGCCAGAGCCTTTGGGCAGCTGCTGAGGAGATGTTCTAGGGAGCCTCTTCCAGAGCAAAGAAGGCAGAAAGGTGTTAGACTCTTCCCCCAGACATGGAGGTTCGCTAGGCTTGGCAGGGCATCGTAGACAGCTTGTACCAGGAAACGGACCCGATGGAAATCTGCCTGCAAGATGTTTGCCCAGGTAATCCTGCGCTGCAGTGTACTCTCCCACCTTGTCCATGCTCCCTGCTGCCGGAGCCCCACAACCCTGCTCACCCGCTCTTCCTCTACGCATGCTCGGACCTCTTCCTGGAGTAGATGGTGTCTTTCCTTGCCACGGGCCTGGCTGACCAAAGTCTTTGGGATGTAGCCCAAGCCCACTCTGCCTGTTGCCACGGTGCCCACCAATGCCTTTTGTCTTAGGCGTGACTCTGCCATAAATTCTTCAGTGAGGCCACTGAAGGGCAGCTGCAGGATGTTACTTGTCCCATACAGTGCAGCGCTTGTAAGACTGCGTGGACCTTGACTTGGAGGGCTTAAAACTCATCCTTGCCCAGGTGATGAGTCTCTCAAGTCCTTGTAGGATCCACCTGCTCCCTGGGACTGATGTTGTTGTAATGGTTGTAATGGTTACAAAATTTCAGTATTCGGTACCAATACCAGTGAAAATCCATGGTTCTCGGAACCAATTTCGGTACCAAAGCTTAATTTAGATTAAATTTACATAAAGTGTATATTGTGTTTTATTTGACTTGACTGTACTTTTATTTAATCCAAAACTTAAAAGGGCTTTTAAAACCTGCTAAGAGTTATCCAGCCAAGAATAAGCCTAGAACTGCTTTTCTGACGGACTGATATGAATGACATAAATAGGGATGCACCGATACTGATACCAGTATTTGGGTGTCGGTCCGATACTGTGCTCGTAAAACTACCCCGATACAACCGCACCCGATACCACTTTAGGGGCCGTTCACATATTGCATTTTTTTTTGCACGTGCAAAATCTTTATTTCAGATGTAGGCTATGCTGCGGCGAGATGAAAACGTCTCAACAGGTCATGTGACAAAAACCTTTCCGTAACAACATCGAAAGCTTGGCCGAACAGCTGATCATAGCTGTACAGGGCGGCTTTTTATTTCTCATCTCCATAAATATATCTAATAGTAAAGCTAATGCAAGGGCTAGAAATAAATTCTTTGCTGATACTTCATCATGGAGAGCACAGTTCGCACCGCTTTCTCCTTCTTTCCACAAGCGCTTGCTCTCCCGTGGCGTCTGTCGTTGCTGTGCAACCATGAACAAAGGCGCGCCTGGAAAAACCTCATTATGTGACTCTTTCCTCCTTTCTTGTCAACGAGTGGATTCAGAGCCACCGCATCAGTAGCGCCGCCGGTCGCCATGTCTCAGTGATTTTATGAAGAGGACACAACTGTGTACCTTTTGGACTGCGCATCAAGAACCAGATTAATCCGGTACTTCGTCACCACCGGTACTTAAGTAAAGCTGGTACCATAACGGTTTAATTTTTTTAGTATCAACTTGGTACCGAAGTACCGGGTCTTTTGACAACACTACATACACTCATTGGGAGCTGAGCCCCGATAAAATGAAAATCCTGTGTGAAGCTCGAGTATTATGTGATGATGATGTTGTGTATATGTGGCATTATGTGTTGAACTGAACTAACAGACGTGATCCACAGATCCAGGAGAAACTGAAGTCAGTGTGACTGCTGGATCATTATACAGAGGTACGACACGTTCATTTATACTGACAGCTTTATAACATTAAACTATCAGTCAGTCTGTAAAAGCTTCATCAATAACTGTTGATAGTTGAATACCCTTGACTTCAGTCATGTACAGTTTCTCTTCTTCCTCTCATGTTTCCTGCAGTGATTGTGACTATTGTTGAGATGGCAGTGTTTGCTGCTCCTACTGTGATTCTTCTTCAGATCATCTGTGCAAGAAGAGCTGGTGAGTTTTGAGCCGCACACAATCTGATGATTCACACTCATCTGATCTGGAACAATCTGCAATCATGATAAAAACACATACGAGAGGTCAGTCAATGCTTTTATTTTGCAGGGAGGAAGGACTCGAAGCACCCAGAGGAAATAGAGATGCCGACAATATTAGAATAAAATACTGATGAGTTTAGAGAGAATCTGCAGCAATATTTACAATAGCAAAAACTTTTATTTTCTTCTTCTCAAAAACAGAGAAACTCTGATCCCAATGAAGAAATAGTGACACCAAATTTAGATTAAATTTTCTTGTGGTTCATATACAAACTGCTTTAAATATAATATTAAATACAGTAATGGACAGACTCAGACTGTATAATCTCTCTCTGTTCTGTGTGATGGAGCTGAATTGGTGATTCTTGTATCTCGTCTGTTCATTCCTGTTTTTAGCATCTTTTTTTTATTTTGAATGATTCATGCTAATTTTCTTAACCAATTCCATCCTCCCCAACCACCACCAAGACGGGACTTTTCCTCCTTCCACCCCACCACCACCAGATGGCCTCCTTCCTTACTCTGCGGGGGGTGGGCTGCACCCCTGCCTTCGTCTCAGGCGGGATGTGCAGATTCCGTACCCTCGGAATGCGAGTTACGGAAAACTAGAAAACTGTTCATTAACAATAACGGAAAACATACCGTTTAATCCAAGTGTTAATATCCTGCATTTTACAGTAATGAGACTATATTGAAAATCCAGAGTGTCATTCGTTTTCGGCGTGCTCCTGTTGGGTTTCAAAATGCACATCAGGATTGGTTAGAAAAGAAAAGGCGGTGCTTAGCAGCGGGGTAATTTGAATACACAATTTAGATATCTTTAAAGTAATTTTGACAAGTCAGAATGTTATTTCCATATATCTACATTGGAATTCTTCCTAGTCATAAAGCTAAATGCAGATATCTCAAAAGAAAGGTCTTCCTAGTCAAAAATCAGTAAAACAGAATTGCAGATATCTTTAAATGAAATTTGAGTAGAAATAATTCCAATTCAAGATATCTCTTATTAAGTTTTGCATAGTCAAAAATCCAACTCAAAGTATCTACAATTGTAATTTGACTAGTAAACAATTACTTTTAGATATCTACAAGTATTTTGGATATATTTAAAACTGATGAATTATAGATATATTCAATTTGATTATGACTAGTCAAAAACCAGTTAGAGATATCTCTTATTTAATTATCACTTTTGTAATTCGAGATATCTCAAATAGGATTATGCCTAACAAAATCAATTGCAGATCTTTAAAAACTCTAAAACTCATTTGAAGATATCAGGAAATATTTTCCAATGGAAGTCAATGGAAGAATATGACTAGTCAAAATAGTATTGTACATATCTCAAATGAATATTATAACCAGTCAAAATTGGAATTGAGATATCTGGAATTTGAATTTTGATTAGTTAGGCTAAAACTAAATTACGACTTGTAGAGCCAGGGGTATATAATGCTAAAACGGCTTGCCATACTAGCGAGGACAGTCTCAAAGAAATAAGAATGGAGCTGCCGCATGTCCTTGTTTTATGCCCCGGGTATTTTTTTTATTTACTTTATTTTATTATGCTTGCAAACAGTACAGAGATGACAATCATGGTAGGCTATACAATTTTGTAACAAATTTATAATAAAAAATATGTACAAAATGTAACAACATGTACAATGTCATCTGAACATACAGAATAAAGGAAGAAGTTAGCAATGTGTAACTAACAAAAACAAAGATAAAAATAAAAATAAAGGAGAAATAGATGATAGAAAAAAAAACAAGAGGGTAAGATTTTATTTTATACATCATTTAGTGTACACAAATTAAAGTCATTACAATTAGAAATTGTTTTAATTGCTTACTTATTTACTGAGGATGAAATATTTGGCGCGTCTTTGATCATTCTCGAGGTCGGACATTCGGGACTTGTACTCCCATAATGCACTGCGCGTGCATAGCAACGCAACGAAGGGTAAAACAAACAAGCGCCCGCCATTAATCAACACAAAGCGGAAGACAAACGAGTGCCGAGCTCTTTTCCTTTGGTTGCAAATCATGCCGAAAAACTCTTGCGTTGTTGGTTGCACCAATAATAGCGTAAAAAGGAGTGACCTCTCCTTTTATTTGATTCCTAGCGAGGAAACTGAGACAGAAAGGAGAGAGAAATGGCTCCAGGCGATTGGAAGAGGTGTTAGTTCACACAGCACAAAGCTATGGTGGCCCACATTAGATTACCATTACGTTTGCTCCTCTCATTGGGAAAACATTGACAAATTGCAAGTACATGATACAAATGCTTTCAAGTCAATCTTCACGCCTTTTAGTATTTCACAACTTACAATGTCTAAGAAACAATTTCTCATTACAAATGTTAAAGTCTAGCTGTTGTCGTTAGACACTACATTCAATAAAAATAATAAAATTGAATCTGATGACTGGTTATTTCTGCCCTGAAATTAGTTGATTTCCTTCAGAATAATTATATTTGACATATTATAACTCAACTAGTACTTTTTACCTCTTAAAATACCTTTAGATGGCCAATACAACCATTTTTAAAATCTAGCTATCATTTTTAATGGTATTAGTTATTTCTGCCCTGAAATTAGTTGATTATATTCATGAGGGTTATATCTGACAGATTATAACTCAACTAGTACTGTATCACACACGGCACAGCCCAGCAGACAGATCAGGGTCAGACACAGGAGAACAAACGTGATAAATATGAAGTTGCAAAGGAACTTCTCGGATCAGGAGATGAGGTGAACTAAAACAGAGTCAGACTGCAATAGCCTGAACTTAAGACCCAACAACTAATCAATTAATAAAACATTTCGGTTTCTTATAATTTGGCTTTGGCTGCATTACCCTATAGTTTATTTTTATTCTTTTTACAAATGTAATCAACATTTTCATAAGTACTAGATGTGTTTAACATGCCATTTTATTTATATTATGTTGAAATGAACGAAATGACTCGAAAAAAGATTCGTTCATTTTGCTGAACGAGACTCAAAGATCCGAGTCAGTAAAATGATCCGAACTTCCCACTACTACTACGACCAAGAGGAGAAATCTGTCATTGAGGTTCAGCGTCGAGTCTTCTGAGGTGAGGAGAGCAGTTCACGGTATTTCTCATATTTACACTCCATCAAACACACTTTATACAGTTTGATTAAGCGACAGGCTCATTTCTGTATTGTTTTCATCGATCACAGCGATACTTGTGCGTCTTTTCTGGCGTCTTCCTTCTGAAATAAACATTTAGTGCAGCACAGGGCTGGACTGGGACAAAAAATCGGCCCGGGCATTTTTGCCAAGACCGGCCCACTATATGATCATAAACACCACCCATCTTTGCACGACCTTAATTATGCATACCAACTCCTATTCATTAAAACCACTAATGCCATGTTATGGGTGAGTATAGGAATGAGTGAGAGTTAACAGATGAAATAAGTCAAAATTTGATATTTATTAATACAGTTGAACTATACTCCACAGTGGTGAATCCTAAAACAAGCTATAAGCAGCTCTGGCATAGCAATACAAGTGTTTCTTACAGGATTTTTTTGTTAAAACTATGGTTCTATATAGTGGATATAACTATCCTTCTAGGGGGGTTCGGGGACATGCCCCCCCGTGAGAATTTTTTTTGCATTTTAATGTTAAATTCATCAATCTGGTGCACTTTGAGAGTTCAAAATTAAAAGCTCCAACCCATATTCAGTGTGCAAATTAAACAAAGAAAAATTCAAACCTCTTTTAGTTGGTCTATTAGTGTCTATTTACATTACACCTACTACATAATAATAGTTATAATATTAATCCAATGACAGTAATAGCCATATTTTGTAAAACAAATGCACTAAAAAATAAAGGAAACTTTCATAATTAGTGTTGTACCAATTTCTATACTTGAAAGAGATAAGCACATGATCTTTTATTTTGACGCAAACTGCATCAAGCTTTTATTTTGCCGGAAAACATGGTTTACAAACGCGTCTCGTTAAATTTCTAGTGAATTGCGGTAATCGTCAACTATGCAGATGTGGAAATAATCTGTAACTGGGTAATGGGTTCCTACACTCATGCCATGGCCTAAGTGTTTTGAAAGTAGTTCTGCTTACCGCAGGCTCTACACTTTCTCATCTCTCTCCTGATCCTCCGTCCTCACTATCATCATCTGCCGCTGGAGCTGATGAAGGTCAGAAAATATATATTTTGACACAGTTTACAGCGTCTGCTTTAAGGGCCTAGTTCTATTTTTTCACGCTATTTCTCTGCACATTCCTTGCGTTCCTTCTCCATCTCCCTGACTATTTTGACAGATACACACTGACACTGCTGCACGCTCGCTCACTCGTTTAAAGTTGTGATTGGGCCAGCCCAGTGTCAATCAAGAAAAGAGCCAATGGGCCGCTGATCTACGTGTTTCATGGGCTGGTCTGTCAGAAAAAAAAACGAACACTGACTTTGACCAATGCATTAAACCGGCACAAACCCAGCGCCGCCAATTAAGCAAAACAAAACAAAACGAATGGGCCGCAGATGTACAAATTTTATGGGCCGTAAAAAAAAAAAGAAAAAAAAAAAAAAAAAAAGTATGAGTACGAGATATATCGGCCCAAAAAGCACGTCGGCCCACCGGGCATTTGCCCGGTATGCCCAATGGCCAGTCCAGCCATGGTGCAGCAGCAGCAGCGAGCATGAGGAGAATATGTTGAGTTCATTCAGACCTGAGCGATTTTGTGTTCGTTTGTGTGATTGTCTCGATGTTTGGAGTGAGAACTGTTACTGAATGTCAAGTCAAGAGTTAAAGTTTGAGATCTGTGAGGCGAATTGATTTGGGAATCAGTCTCAAATAAATCAAGTGAAAATCAAATAACTTAATTAAAAAACCAAGTGTCATACTGGAACAGAGACTGCTTTAGCCTACATTGAGCCTATAATGAGCCACGTGAGACATTAAATTAATACTAATAAATATGAATAGCGTTTTACCCTAGTAACAATAGTGCAACTTTTTGGAACATTTTATTCCCTTAGTTCCCATAACTATTTGGAAAGTTGTAGGCTATGATCATTTTCCATTTCTGCCCACATGAAAATAACCTATATAAACATATATGTTTTAATATAGGTTTTGAATATATGTGACATATGTAAAATTGGCCGTTTTCCTATATTATATGTACATATATGCGCATATATGTACATATATGTGCATATATACCTATATCTGCATATATGCACCTATATGTTCACCTATATATGCACCTATATATGCGTGCATATATGCACCTATATGTTAACCTACTATGAAGTTATGTATAAAAATGCATTAAAGTACATAAATTCAAATACAAAGTTTGTATATTATTTAGTTTTAATTTTTGCATTTCAAATTTCACAACTTTAACCAATCTCTAATTAAGTACTTAATAATAGCAAATGTACAGTCAATTTCTGTTAAATTAACTAAACATATAATATAAGTACAGAATACCTGCACATTTACAGTATTACTCATTAAACAAACACTGCACATCAAGATACGTGAATGATAGGAAATACAATCTTAGTATATAATTTAGAACATGTAAAAATATCCACATTAAAAGACAATTGCTGTATGCCTTTATACTCTAATATAACTTATTTTTACACATTTACAATTACATTTTATCCAAAGTGACTTAAAAATAAAGAGAACAATAGAAGCAACAAGTGCAGTGACAAGTCCCAGTTAGTGTAGCACAGTACACATAGCATTTTTTTTTTAACAAAGATTTAGTATTATTGGGTCAAGTGTTTATGAAAAGATGGATCTTTAGAGGTTTCTTGAAAATGTGTCGAGTTGGGCAGGTCATCCCACCAGCAGGGAACAGTCCAGGGAAAGGTCAGTGAAAGTGATTTTGTGTCTCTTTGGGATGATGGCACCATAAGGCGCCGTTCACTTGCAGAACACAAGCTTCTTGAGACACATAGATCTGAAGCAGTGAGTTTAGGTCTTGCTGCAGCATCTGGATCAGTTGCAGAGGTTTGACTGATGCTGGAAGAGCTGCCAGGAGAGCATTACAATAGTCCAGTCTGGATAGAACAAGAGCTTAGACAAGGAGTTGTGTGGCTCCGATAGGAAGGGCCGGATCTTTCTGGTGTTGTATAAGGCAAATCAGCAGGATCGCATGGTTTGGCTGAAACCATAAGCAGTTCTGTCTTGGCAAGGTTGAGTTGAAGGTGAAGGTCATTCATCCAGCAAGAATTGTCCATCAGGTAGGCTGAGATGCTGTAGCAACCATCAGATCCTCTGGCTGGAATGAAAAGTAGAGATATGTGTCATTAAGTGATAGGAAAAGTCATGTTTCTAAATGACAGAGCCTAGTTACAATACAAAAAAAAAAATAGATGGGTGAAATCTAACACACTCGTGGTCTTACTGTGGCAAAACCAAACCTTGTGCAGCTCCAGTGGCCTCACAAGGATCAAATGAATATTCATATTGGAAAATATAAAATAAAACAAATTACATTTTCTGCCACTTTTAGTGCAATCATGTGGAATCAGAAGACTCGGCCATTACAATATTTTAAATTACTTCTTCCCATACCTTGTTTGCCATGATCATTCTGCTTTCCACTTGACCTGAAATCACACAAAAAAAAATTTGCAACTCAGTATTACATTACACATGTCAGAATAGGTTCCACTGGGACAATGCAAAACCTCAACTGACTTTATAAGCCTAATATATGCACATATGCATTCTATAGCTACCTGTTGGCGAGCATGGAGCCATAATATGCTATTTATCATGTTGTGTTCATATTCTAGACTCATGTGCTTTCCTGTATCATTAACAAGTAACTTAACGTTACAGTATTTACTGAATTCGTTTACTTAACGGTCTTATAGCCACGTTAACCCTTATGAAAATTAACTATGGTTTAATCAAAAAAAAAAAAACCTTGGTAACGTTAGGTCTATTTGTAGTATAACTGCATGTTATTAAAAATGGTAATAAAAATCCACCAAAAACGTGGTTACAATTTTTTTTAAAGTTCCCGTTATATGCCCCTTTTCACAAGATGTAAAATAAGTCTCTGATGTCCCCAGAGTGTGTATGTGAAGTTTCAGCTCAAAATACCCAACAGATCATTTTTTACAGCATGTTTAAATTGACATTTTTTGGGGCTCAGAAAAACGAGCCGTTTCAGTGTGTGCCCTTTAAATGCAAATGAGCTGCTGCTGGACGACACAGGGGGCGGAGCTTCATGAGCTCGCGCTCAGTCTGTCAGGAAAAATTCATCTCACGGAATGATGATAATATCAGAAACTCTCAGTAACGGCGTTCATTTCGAGTCGGACAATAATGCCTACAGAGTCAGAGTGCTGTATAGAGATGAAACGGGTATGGTTTAGTAGTTTAATTACGGTTATTATAACGTATTTGTCATCTGCTTGTAGGCTATGTATCCATTATTTATTAATAGCCTACAAGTCTGCTGTCTGAATGATGATCAAACATGTACTGATGAGTTTAATAAAGTTTATTGTACATCACACAAAAGATGAAGCGTCAGTTTTACTTCAGAAAATCACCGTAAGAGCTGAGTAAACACAGTAGGCTAAGTTATAAGAAGTGCGCAAGTAGCCAGTAGAGTTGAGGGAGCATTTAGAGTTGAGCCGGATACTCGGCTGAAACGAGTATCAGGTACGGATAAAGCACTTTTGTCGAGTACGAGTATTATACGAGTAATACGAGTCAATATCTGTGCTCGGATAAAAAAAAAAAAAAGAAAGTTATGTTGAGATTAGGGCTGGGCGATATATCGATATAAAGAATATATATATATATATATATATATATATATATCTTTTTTTTTTTAAATGCGATATGGAATTAGACCATATCGCATATATCAATATAGTTCAAATTTGCGCTGTGATCCTTGCTCCAAGCAAGCTGACCCGGAGCTCTCTGCACTGCTCCCCGCGCCCCCGCCCATCCTTTTCCACTTTGCGTGCGTGTTTAGAGCATGTTATGTTATAACATGAAATAAAGTCTTTCACCTCAGAAAAACGGACTTTCTTGTCCTGTCAGCCGTTATACTGTAGTCGTAGTAGCGCACACTCAATTGCACGCGCAAATGCGGCGGCGCGCGCTGTGTATCGCCTCACTGTATATAAAGGGCAAAATAAACTACGAGCATGCAACGCCGTTACGTTGTAAATTACACGAAATAAAAGTAATGCAGGTATAATTCTCATTCTATTCACCAGGAGCAGTTTCCATGTTTCATTAACAGTTCTTGTTAGTATTGTGTATTCACCATGGTAACTGTCGTTTCAATATTAACCCCAAAATGCCACTATTTTTCTTTGTGTTATTTTTTTATATTTTTAAATGACTGTGGTGGCTCATACCAACATTGTATTAACAAAAACTAGTTTGGGACTGCTATTTAATACCTTTAGCATAGACCAATGTTTATTAGTACTAGTCTTTACTATTAGTCATATTCTTACAATTTATGTAAAGTAAAGGGGGACAGTACTTCAGTGTGTATTTTGAAAAAAAATAAAACATGAAAAATAAAAAAATATCGGGATAGCCTATATATATCATATATCGAAATTCAGCCTAAATATATCGGGATATGACTTTTGGTCCATATCACCCTGCCCTAGTTGAGATGAAAACTCTTGTTCATTACATTTTACTTCATAATTGCAACCGCATGTGTTGTATTCATTGTTGCAAAACTTGTTCTGTAGTTCGTTTGTTATCGTGATCAAAACCATTGATCTGAAGCTCAATGCTGATGCTGTCATGTAAATAGTTTTCTAATCAGCAATAAATATAACAATTTCTGATCAACCCATATCAATTGCATGCTTAAAATAACATACCGGTTAAAGCCCCGCCCATTTCAAGACAACCCCACCCACTTCCGGGTTAAACCCCGCCCACTTCCGGGTTAGGCCCCACCCAGTCCGAGTACAGATACAGATACAGATAATTCATATGGTTAACAGATACAGATACAGATAATGCTGTACTCGCTCATCCCTAGGAGCATTCCTGTGGGCGGAGGTTAGTCAAGAAACGGTTCTAGTGACGTCATTAAAGAAGGATGTAGAGGGGTGTAGTCCAATCGAGCCGTTTTTTGTAGTCAACTTCTGTTAAATAAAATATCTCGTTTGGCATTGAACTTTGAGCTTTATAATTTTACAGATATTATTTATGCTCTAACAGCAACATTACACACTAACTAAAGTTTGAAACATGGGATCACGCAGAACGGGACCTTTAAGATAAGAGTTTTCAGCTTCCAGACAGTGTTTCAAAATGTCCCGCCATAAGATTGATTTAACGTTACTGACAGATACTATCGCGTATTAACAAAGATTTTATACACAATTAAACGGACTTTGATATGTATAACAAGTCTACGAAAGCTCGTTTTAGGTCTTTTGAGGTGTGGGATATTCTTAAAACAGATGGAAAATGTAAAGATGCATGCTACATTTTCAGTGTTTTGCCTCCAGCTCTCGCCAGTTAACTGAACATCATTTAACATGCTAAGATTATAGCTTGAAAACTGAAAACTGTAACGTAAACTTAACACAAATGTAATATAAAATATCGTTCACATGTAGACTCTTACCTGCAGCCGGTTATCGGTTGGCATGATGTCCACTGTGACGAACCAGGCTCATTGAAAAGGGCGTTATTTCCAAAGAATCTAGGGATGTCCCGATACCACTTTTTGCAGAACGAGTCCGATACCGATACTTTGATTTTTGGTACTCGCCGATACCGATACCGTAACCGATACCTGAATTTTCACTGCATTTTTAAATGTATTAGTAGATAAACCAAAAGAATATAAATCATATTAGTTGGCTTAATTTGTTCATCAAATATATATTTCTTTCAGTTATTTTCATGCATAGTTAAGCCTGCTAAAATGCATTGTATGAGCTTCTGTTACTGTCACTGTTCATTCTATTGCTCAATCATATTTTATCTTTCATTTAATAGCCACAGCAATATTTAGAGCTGCTTCAGCAGGGCTCAGGTGCTGAGTGATGAAATATCAATTATTTAATCCAATTTTGATATTACAAAAACTACCAGCATAATTAATGTGAATTTAAAACAAGCAGTCAGTAACAAAATAAGAACAAACAATCGAATTACAAAAAGGACAAATAAATACAATAAAACAAAGAAAGACAAATGAAATAAACAGTGTTTTTAGAGTTTTTCGGGTAGATCTAACTTGTACAGAAATTTCAAAAAAGTAATCAAAAGTGAAAAAAGCATTCATTACTGTATAAATTATATATAGATGGATATTTTTGTAAAGTTGAAAAGGGTAGCCTATTTAGTCAAGAGCAGTGAGTATTTATTTGTCCTTTGTTTGATTAACATTAGACTGCTGCTGCCCCTTTAAGACCGAACGCACCGCACCGACCGCATTTGAACATGCTACGTTCATTTGAGATATAACCAACTTTGTTTACTATAGGACTATAGGATACTCGCCAAGACAGGCGTTATTACACAATTTTGTGTGAATTCGTCCGTACAAGCGCAATATGTGAAAGACTATTTAATTCAGTATTCGCGCGCTGAGACGCTGCTTTGGATGTTTGCGTTCATGAAACTTGACCTGCACACGTCCTGTAATGATGTAGGGAACCACTCGTTATACTTAAATCAGGTAACAGTTCATGTTTTACTTTACTTACATTTAGTTTTCATCCAAATAACATGTGCTGAGTGAGTGAACGATCAGCAATCAAGAGCATTCAACAGAAGTGCGCTCTCTCTCTCTCTCTCTCTCTCTCTCTCTCTCTCTCTCTCTCGTCAGTTAACGTTAATAATAAGCTACCTGATGCCTCGTTTTATTTTCTTTGCCATTGACATCCGACTGAACAAACTTTCCACTGATGTCTGTTTAAAGGGATGTGCTCGACCAGCTCGCGCGTCTATGCCTCACAGTTCACCTCCACAAAGCACTCGCGGCGGCCAGTTTCGTTTTGCAAAATGTACGTGGTATCGGTGCGTGGTATCGGCGAATTTTTATGAGTACGAGTATATGAGGACAGTATCGGCCCGATCCCCGATGCCAGTATCGGTATCGGGCCATCCCTAAAAGAATCCAAACCATTAATCTATTATCAGTGATCAAACTCTGACTGACAACAACAGGGATCCTGCTCACGGCTGCTCTCGACGAATACGATTGCTTTGAACCACTGTTAATCTCACAATCCACTTCACGAGAGTAGTAACGTTAGAATTCAAATCTCCCGCTTCGCTTACCCTCGACACAGATCCAAAGTAGGGGTGGGCGGATCGATCCTGAAGTATCGATATATCGATACTGACGTGGTATCGAAAAGGATCGATCCTCACATAAAAATATCGATCCAAATGTGTGTTTTTTTTACCAGTAATTTTCTATTAATTTATCACGCAATTCAGTGCATAAAATAAGCTTCTAAGTTGAAAAATAAGCGAATGTTAGCGGATAATTGTGTAGGATAGAACTTTTCTCCTAGTCATCTGTATACAAAACGAAACCAATCAGTCACAGAGAGCGTTCGATGCCGGTGCTCACAGGCCCAGTGCGTTTGGGAAACGAAGCCTTGCTTAGATGACAGAGAAACAATCGGGAGTTATTTCGCAATAAACAAACCAAAAGTGTACATAACGGTTCAAAATGTTGACGTCAGTAAGATTTTTTTAATGAAATTAATATTTTTATTCAACAAGGATCGATGCATTAAATTGATCAAAAGTGACAGTCAAGGGTTTTACACTGTTAAAAAAAATCTACTTCATATAAATGCTGTTCTTTCAACTTTGTTCATCAAATAATTCTGCATAAAATGTATCATGGTTTCCACAAAAATATGAAACTGTTTTCAACATTGATAATAATAAGAAATGTTTCCTGAGCAGCAAATCAGCATATTAAAATGAATTATCATCATGACTGGAGTAATGATGCCGAAAATTCAGCTTTGATCACATGAATAAATTACAGTTTACTATGACATAGAAAACCTATGTTAAATTGTAATATTCCAGTTTTTACTGTATTTTTGATCAAATAAATGCAGAAGAGAATTAAAAATCTTACAGACCCCAAACTTTTGAACAGTAGGCTAGTATACTAGTAGGCTAGTATACTAGTAGGCTAGTACTATAATTAGGGTAGTTTTGTAAAAGTCACTGACTAATTACAGGCGAGTTGCGAGCACAAATCACAAAATATTTAGTAGTCATGAAAACGTATTCAGATTTAGCATATTAATGATGCATTCACCTCATATATCATGACACACTGCTCTAGCACAGGAAAGTGCATACAAGTTCAAGTGCATGCTTTTAAAATGAAAAAGTATCGGTATCGGTATCGATATCGGCGATACTGGCCCTGTATTTACTTGGTATCGGATCGATACCGAAATTTGCAGTATCGCCCACCACTAATCCAAAGTCGACTGACTGATCAACTAACCATTGTGGGCGGGACTAAACGGCGGAAACGTAATGGCGGCGAATTTGAATCTGCGTCATCACACACACACAAAGCCCTGAATGTGCAGCAACGGAGATTTGGAAAAATATTACTAAAATATACATGAAATTATGGGAGGATAAGACAATTAAATAAAATGAGCATCTATTTGCAAGACAAGATTAAAAGACTAAAGCCTATGCAATAAAAAATAATTCAATACAGGCATAGCCTACTGTAGCCTATGTAGGGTAGGCTACTGTATGTACAAATACTATTATTTACCTTAAAAAAACTCACTTTTTTTACACATGCTTAATAATCTGTAAGGACAACATATTGAATATTTCTGCAGTTATACCTTCTTTTCTTTGTTTTCTAATTTCACAGAAAAAAATCTGTAAAATATTACTTTGTAAAAATACAGACAAGTTCCTTTTAAAAAACGTAAAATTGATGTAAAACCAAAATACAAGCAATTACCTGTAAATTTAATAGTGGACCTTAAATTACAGTAAATATCTGTAAAATAACAGGCATTCACTATAATGGCAAAATGGTAAAATCCTGTATAAAAACAATACAGACCATTACCTGTAAAATTACACTTTTTTTTACAGTGTAGGCAACGAATAAAAGCCCAAAATGAGGAAATGTACATTATTTATTTACTTAACAACAATAAAATAGTACAAGAACAAAAATAAGACAAAAAAACTGAACAGAAATAAATATATCTTTTTGATCTTCTCAGCTCTGTGAGCTTCGAATTGATAGATGTGCCTAGCATCATGAATGACAGTTGCCAAAGTGAGATATGAGCTACAAAATGACCATCCTGCCATGAGCTATATAGGAGGCATATCTTACATATAGGGCTTATATGTGGATATAAATAAGCAATACAGGAGACCTATATGGCCTGTATATGCACATATATGCACCTCAGTTTTGCCTATATGTGGCATATATACGCATATATGCAGCATATATATTATCATATTTGTGCATATATGCTGTATATATGCAGCATATATGCACATATATGCTGCATATAGGTTTCATATATGTGCATATATCCACATATAGGTTCTTTCCATGTGGTTGTGCATATAAATATGCACATTATTATTTTAATGATCTAACTACTTTATAGTGATTAATGTAGTTATCATAAGATCAAGCTAGCTAAATTAATTTGGACATATTATGCTGCTGTAATTATTTTTCTGTAGTGGTTGATGAAGATCATTAGTGATAGTTTTTGTGTTATTGATTTTTTTTATCCATGTCATAGTGTGTGAGAAATAAGAGTATTGTCTTTCAATTACAGGCTTTTATCATGTATCCTGACTCAAATAATGTGTTTCTAACAGCAAACACTCAGAATAAAGTGAGATGATCTGCTGATGGTCCTGAATGGCTTGTTGAATGAGTGTTGATAGTCTGAGGCTCATCAATATTAACAGATCTGCTGAAAACACTCTTTATTTCATGACAATAGTTCCTGTTTTCACCTCATTTATTATGCTGATGTCTTCAGATCTCCTGTAAATTGACACTTAAAGGGGTCATATAATGGTACATGCACTTTTACAAGTTGATTGCACTGAAATGTCTGTTGGCAGTGCCTGTACACAACCATCCTATCATGATAAAAATCCATCCAGTGGTTTTGTTTTAATCTCCTTATATGTTTGACCCTCTCTGAAATCAAGCCGTTCGATATTGTGACGTCACAATATCCAACGCCCCTCCCGCGATTGTTGAGTGACAGCCGCGTTTCAACACAAGACCCGCCCTGAGCGAGCTGTGACAGCTGTTGTCATAGTAGTCCGCCATTGTTGATATGCTGGAGCAGAATGGCGTCTAAGCGATTGTGGTGTGTAACGACTATGGCTCGATGGGTAAAAATGGACTTTTAATTTATATACTAATTAAAAGTGAAAACACTTTCTAAGTCCCACAGACTTGGCAGACTCTGTAACTGAATCCCTTTTACGACCCACTTCCCCCTTTCCACAGTGTGAGCTTCAAAGACATTATTGACATTCCGATCGCAACAGAAAACCCGCTCTGAATCACACACACACCAAACCACTCTGAAACTCCTAAAATACAAGTTACACACACGCATGAATCATTATCAAAATGTTTTTATGTAGTTTTCTTGTCTATGGGTTGTGATGGGATAAATTGAGATATTTATGCCCTTCTGCAGATGTGTTGTATGTGTTGGACACGTGTGTTGATACATTTGAGATGTATCTGTTTCATTAACTGATATTAATGTCGGGTATGATATCCTACGGATCGTACTGAGCTTCTTTATACAGAAATATAAACCATTTTTCCGCACAAATGTTTATATTTCTAGACATAATGTGGTATTAAAGTTTTAATGCATTTTTCTGTGTACGATCAGAAGAGGCGTTCCTTCACAAACAATGAAACGCTCCCACCTCAGAACCGAAAGATTTCATTGGGTCCCGTCATCAAACAGGGCGTTACCCCGCGCTGCTTTAAAAACCACAACACAAGCAGACGCTCTCTCTCTCTCTCTGCTCTCACACGCTCTCACCCTCGTGACTCCGAACTCTGAACTCTGCACTCTCACCCCTCCCTGCTCCACGTGCAGCGGAGCGAGAGAGAGGGGACAGGGCCTTCACCAAACGAACCGCGGATGTAAAAATCCATTCTCCTGTAACCAAGTTTTCTCGCCCTTCCCGCACCGGGAAGAGACTTCCGTACCTCTCGGTAATGTTACATTTAGTGAGTTTTTAAGAACTTCACGCGAAACGCAAGCCTACAAATCGATGAGACACGGTCCAGCCAAGATACGCACGTGGTCCCGAAGCCCAGCTTCACACAGACAAAGGAACAGAATCGCAAGTAACGTATCAAATGATCTCTCTCGAAGCGGCTTTCACAGTTGTCTCTTAAAAGGTTCTGTTTGTGAATTACCATACTTTCTCCCTCACTTTCTTCCTATTTTCATTCTGATCAAGTCATGTTTATGTTTGTTTGTTTAAACGTTCGTGTGTCTTGTGTAATTTTACGTACGTAGATTAGCCTATATTACTTCCTATATGCATATAATCCTTTGTGTGTCATTTTTGATTAAATAAATCTTTTATACTTTGACTGACTCTGTGTTACAATCCCACCAATGTAATTGTCAATGAAATTGCGATAAGATCTGGCTACTAGCTCT
The DNA here is from genome assembly GCF_949319135.1 of Squalius cephalus. Taxonomy (NCBI): domain Eukaryota; kingdom Metazoa; phylum Chordata; class Actinopteri; order Cypriniformes; family Leuciscidae; genus Squalius; species Squalius cephalus. Next base: position 8,134,936 of record NC_137122.1, read on the forward strand.
TTATTTTGATTCATAAACCCAGCAATTTGCGTCCACGGCCAGGAGAGAATTTGTCTGAGGTTTGATAATATAAATATTCCTTCTTAACTGGTATAATCAAAGTATTCGCTGGTCGAATGACTGATGAGAGACCAGTTATAGAACTAAATATTTTTGATAATTAGCAGGTAATGTAATAGCATATGTGAAATTTATGAATTATGACTATGAGTTATGATTTTAATATTTCCCCAAATTTGAATATTGCTCGAGCTAATATTTCATATATGACCTAATTACGATTGTTACCAATAATCGCTTACAATGGGTTAACTATTATGATGGACAGATGCACTTTTATAATAGATATATGCACTTTTATGATGGATAGATGCACTTTTATCATTGATAGATGCACTTTTATGATGCATAGAAGCACTTTAATGGACTTCAAAACAGAAACATGGACTTCATATTTAATCAGTCTTTAATGTTTGATTATAATTTTACTGTCTTCACAAAGGGATGGGAATTGATAAGATTTTATCAATAATAATGCCACTGACGATTATCGATCCAATTCTTTAACGATTCTCTTATCAATTCTTGATAGCACTGTGTGGAAAAATGTAGTCATATGCTTTTAAAAAAAAAAACAAGTGGTTTTATTTATTTTAAAGGTTAAGCTTGAGTTAGCAAACTGTACTTTTTATATAATTTATGTAATAAATAGAACTTTATTGTAAAGTGTTACTGATTAGTTATACACCGATTCAGACGTCTCCTGAGTTCACAGTTGGAAAGATCAGTTGTTTTAACCATTCATTAAAATGAATCGGTTCAAAGGAGTCATTAGTTCGCGAATTGGACGTGTCATGCACGTTGTGTGATTATCCCAGCAGTTAGGACATGGACGTCCAAGATTTGTGTCAACATAGAAAACATTTCATCACTGTATAGAGATAAAAACGATATAACTACTGTTCGTTTTCTCACACAAACCGCTCGTTTCGTGTCTTAGGCCATCAATGTGTACTTACGATGGGGAATTGTTTAATTTTGGACGATGGGGAATTGTTTTAATTTGGACTCTGCATGCTCTTGGAGTCAGTATCCATATGCCTGCATTATATGACTGACAGACAAGAACGGATTGACCGAAAAATATCAAAATTGAAACTACTGCAGAGACAAAGACACCTACATCTTGGATGCACTTCAGGTAAGCTAAAACATACCAAAATTTAATTTCAAAGTGAACTATCCCTTTAATGAAACACAGAAAGACACATATACACTGCAGCAACAGCAGTCAACGTTAGTTTTAGTGACATTTTTCTTTTGCAGAGCAGAGAAAAACAAAATGTGGTTTCTGAGAAACCTTATGCAGATTTAACATTAAGAAACATTATTTACATTTACAACATATGAAATAAAGCACAATGTTACAATACTATACAAATTTCCTCAATAGTTAGACACAACATGTTTTGATCACCATTAGAAGTTATAGCAGAACTTAGAGTTATAAAAATTAATTTTTATATCTCCTTTCCAGACTAACTATTATCAGGGCCGGATTTTCCTCATATTGTGACATTGGAAAAAGCAAGTGTTTGATGAAGATTATTGTAGCTGTAGATATGTGGGCGCTTGTTATTTTCTACTTGTTTTTTTTTTTTTTTTTTTTTTTTGGCCAGAATGTCACATTATAATGAAGTGATACACAGGCTATTTTGGCTGTGACTCGACAACAAATGCAAGATGCTCTTCTCTGCTCCTCAAACACATAAAATATTACCATTTATATACTGTATAAAGCGTTTCTTAAGTAAAGAAAACACTGTATTTATTCAGAGACCCAATTCTTTATTCACCCTTGTATCGTTAATAAGCAGAGACACTCCGACTGTTCGACTGCAGTGATGGAGTTATTAGATTCGCCCACAAGCTCTTTCTAATACTTCTCTTTAATACTTCTCTTTGGTTAAATATTAGAAGAACACACAGACAGATGTAACGGATGACCATAGAAATGATTTATGTTAAAATGATGATCTTACATTTCATTCATTTATAAAGTAAGTAATTGTCTTGCATTATTTTAGCATTAGAGTGAAATAATAATAATTAATATATATTATTTCTCCTCATTGTAATTGCTAATGCATAAATCCGGCCCTGACTATAATAGAGGAGAACGGCTGCTCATGAGCTTGTAGCTTCTGTGTTTGGACTCTTTCTGGACTGGAAACTTTATAAGGAATGAATTACAGAAGTTTTCTAGCAAGAGGAAGGAAGAGAACAACAACTCAGAGGAGTTTTGATATTACATGAAGGATCTGAGTGCCGTCTGAAGGATTGAACATTCAGTCTCAGTGTTTCTGATGGAGTAAGAGACACACAACTGAACATTTACTGACTTCATGATCCTGAACTGTGATCCTGAAACTCAAACCTCAATCCATCAGGTCAAAATTAAAGTTATAACACTGATGTCTCTCTCTGTTAATGATCTTAATGCAGTTTAAGATCAAGCTTATCTGTGCTGTTGATGGTGGTTTACAGCTAGAATTAGTTATAAAATGCAGATGTGAAGAAACACGTGAAAGTGTGTGAAACTGTAGACCGTTGTGTAAAAGAAATGGCAATACTCTCATAAATAACATGAAGACTTCACAAAGCAAGTCTTACAATTAACAGCCTAAACAAACACCCGTTTGATCGATCTGCAGTGTAAAACAAACAAAATCAAACTGTTAGGGGTTAACAGTTTTAGGACCCAAGGACCAGATGTTTGAAAGAAGACCCGGAGTCAGAATAATAAAACAATTGAAGAAAAGTTTTACTGAAGATAGTTTGCAGTTTCATTAGCAGAAGTCAGCTTCAAGACTCAAACAGGAGTTCGTAGGCCGCCCCACTTACAGTTAACAAAGATCACAGCAGTTATACCATTTCCAAGGTCTAAGCTACGTCATTGCTTACAGGTTGAATGATTCTGATTGGCTAAGAAATTGATAAACATAGTAATTTTCCACACATATACAGATAGACTGAGGCATGTCTCCATAAATTATGCAGCTGACACTCAGACCCTGAAGTCAGGCACGTTGTGACCTTACAGGTCGCAGATTTGGGTTGCTGGGCGCCAGCATGTCCCGAACAACAACTCAGTCAATCTCCAATAATGCCAGAGGTTCCTTAACCTGTAAGCAAGAAGACTAACACACACACCAACACACAGCTTTTCCAACGTTGGATTTGGCCAGGCTCTAGCTATAAACAGGAGTCTCGTCTCAAAACATCAAGATAACAAGTTCTTTCTCTCAGGATAGGACACTTTAGTCTAAATGTAAAATAAGGCTTTAACAAAGAAATGGTCCCTTAAACTAAAGACTTCAATGACCCCTATGTGTTTTAACATGTTGAAGACCTTTCTCAAACACAAATCCAGTCCCTATTTAATGTTTGGAAGCTGGGATAAATAGGCAAGCACTGTTACTGCATTCAGATATCAAATACAGACATTAAAGAATACATGAAAAGAACATTTCAGTAATCACACTGGTAACTTCTATAACAAAGTAAAATCTACAGAGAAGTCATTCAACTCATTTGATATTTAGAAGGAACAATATTGATTAAAGGAGAACTCCGGTCAATTTTAACATTGAGCTCATTTTATTGTACATTTGGATTGCTGTCAATACAGAGAACAACGACAAAAATCGGTGTTGCCTACACCGAGTTATTCTATTTTTAAAATTTGCACCCTGTTGACTTCAATGGGGCAATGTTTAAACCTGCTTTTAGCCTCTTAACATCCTTGATGTGTCATTACAAATGCACAGAAAATGTGAGTGATTCCTTCTGAGTGAACACGAGTGGATCTGACTGCGGTAGATTTAAAAGATATGTATAAAAATTATGTTATTTAAGCCAGCGCAAATACCTGTTTACATCCTGTTTTTCGGTTGAAGTCCAAAGTAGTCGATTGCCGAGTTCACGCGCGTGATCATTGGTAACTAAACCTATGCGCGTGAACTCGGCAATCGACTACTTTGGACTTCAACCGAAAAACAGGATGTAAACAGGTATTTGCGCTGGCTTAAATAACATAATTTTTATACATATCTTTTAAATCTACTGCAGTCAGATCCACTCGTGTTCACTCAGAAGGAATCACTCACATTTTCTGTGCACTTGTAATGACACATCAAGGATGTTAAGAGGCTAAAAGCAGGTTTAAACATTGCCCCATTGAAGTCAACAGGGTGCAAATTTTTAAAATAGAATAACACGGTGTAGGCAACACCGATTTTTGTCGTTGTTCTCTGTATTGACAGCACTCCAAATGTACAAAAAAATGAGCTCAATGTTAAAATTGACCGGAGTTCTCCTTTAATACCTTGATTATAATCACTTATTACATATACATTGAAGCAGCAGTGGATTTCAATCCACCCCCTTCAAAACGAAGATTACAACAGAAATGCAAATGAACACATATTTGCACAAAGAAAAGTGAAATATGTTCTGCAATAATATTGGCATGTTATGCAATTCATCCTCATAACACATCTGTAGCTTGTCAGATGCAATCAAATGGATGGTAATAAAATGCCATGATGCCATCACAATGCGTAATGACGTGAGTGAAGTTACGTTTCTTGGTTTTCTTTGTGTTTGCCATGATTTCGCAATCGATGAATATTAACTTGTGGGCGTTTCACGGACTATTTATGGGCAACTATGGGCGTGACATGAAGCCGCAAAAGCTGCGCTACATTTAGAATTTATTGTGATTTATTAAGGGAAACTGCGTAGGATGTGCATGCGCACAGTTTTATAAATCCGAATATTTCTGTGCGTACGCACGTCCTATGTTTCATCCGTACGCCACTTCTGACGCAAATCCTACGCAAAGTTTTATAAATGAGGCCCCTGATCTTTATTCAGTAGTTGCTTCATCTCATGAGATTCTGCTGGGTTCTGGTTCTGGATCTGGATCTGGTTTGATCCACTGGCTGGAGTTTCATCAGAACCTGCTGCAGTCTGTGTTCAGAATAAGACATGCTTTAAAGTGTATTTTCAACAGTATCACAGCAGTGTTTCTCAGTCCTCATAGAAAACACTTCACAGTTTTACCACACAGAAGCATTTGCTGTTTTTAAGTTGAAGGAAATGACGTCTCAAACCCAGTTTGTGTCAGAGCAGAGGATCAGGATGTGGTATTACAGATATTACAGGTTTTACAGAGTCAATAATCTGAAGTGTTTTGTGTGAAATAAAGGAAAGCGCTGATGTTCTCCAGGAGCAGGACTGAGAAACACTGATGATCTACACAACATCTGTGGAGAAAAGTGTTCAAATCCACAATGATTCTGACGCTAACCTGAGATTCCTGATTCTGAGATCCAGCGGCTCGAGGTCGACGAGACTTTATTGCCTTCTGTGTTCAAGACAAGACAGTTCATTTACACACAGATCTCCACTAATGCATTAATGTACACACAGATCTCCACTAATGCATTAATGTACACACAGATCTCCACTAATGCATTAATGCACACACAGATCTCCACTAATGCATTAATGTACACACAGATCTCCACTAATGCATTAATGTACACACAGATCTCCACTAATGCATTAATGCACACACAGATCTCCACTAATGCATTAATGTACACGCAGATCTCCACTAATGCATTAATGTACACACAGATCTCCACTAATGCATTAATGTACAAACATATCTCCACTAATGCATTAATGTACACAGATCTCCACTAATGCATTAATGTACACACAGATCTCCACTAATGCATTAATGTACACACAGATCTCCACTAATGCATTAATGTACACACAGATCTCCACTAATGCATTAATGTACACACAGATCTCCACTAATGCATTAATGTACACGCAGATCTCCACTAATGCATTAATGTACAAACATATCTCCACTAATGCATTAATGTACACAGATCTCCACTAATGCATTAATGTACACACAGATCTCCACTAATGCATTAATGTACACACAGATCTCCACTAATGCATTAATGCACACACAGATCTCCACTAATGCATTAATGTACACAGATCTCCACTAATGCATTAATGTACACACAGATCTCCACTAATGCATTAATGTACACACAGATCTCCACTAATGCATTAATGTACACACAGATCTCCACTAATGCATTAATGTACACACAGATCTCCACTAATGCATTAATGTACACACAGATCTCCACTAATGCATTAATGTACACATATCTCCACTAATGCATTAATGTACACACAGATCTCCACTAATGCATTAATGCACACACAGATCTCCACTAATGCATTAATGTACACACAGACAGATCTCCACTAATGCATTAATGCACACACAGATCTCCACTAATGCATTAAAACACACGCAGATCTCCACTAATGCATTAATGTACACGCTGATCTCCACTAATGCATTAATGCACACACAGATCTCCACTAATGCATTAATGTACACACAGATCTCCACTAATGCATTAATGTACACACAGATCTTCACTAATGCATTAAAACACACGCAGATCTCCACTAATGCATTAATGTACACGCTGATCTCCACTAATGCATTAATGCACACACAGATCTCCACTAATGCATTAATGCACACACAGATCTCCACTAATGCATTAATGCACACGCAGATCTCCACTAATGCATTAATGTACACACAGATCTCCACTAATGCATTAATGCACACGCAGATCTCCACTAATGCATTAATGTACACACAGATCTCCACTAATGCATTAATGTACACACAGATCTCCACTAATGCATTAATGTACACACAGATCTCCACTAATGCATTAAAACACACGCAGATCTCCACTAATGCATTAATGTACACGCTGATCTCCACTAATGCATTAATGTACACACAGATCTCCACTAATGCATTAATGTACACACAGATCTCCACTAATGCATTAATGTACACACAGATCTCCACTAATGCATTAATGTACACACAGATCTCCACTAATGCATTAATGTACACACCGATCTTCACTAATGCATTAATGTACACACAGATCTCCACTAATGCATTAATGTACACACAGATCTTCACTAATGCATTAATGTACACACAGATCTCCACTAATGCATTAATGTACACACAGATCTCCACTAATGCATTAATGTACACACAGATCTTCACTAATGCATTAATGTACACACAGATATTCACTAATGCATTAATGTACACACAGATCTTCACTAATGCATTAATGTACACACAGATCTCCACTAATGCATTAATGTACACACAGATCTCCACTAATGCATTAATGTACACACAGATCTCCACTAATGCATTAATGTACAAACATATCTCCACTAATGCATTAATGTACACACAGATCTCCACTAATGCATTAATGTACACACAGACAGATCTCCACTAATGCATTAATGTACACGCAGATCTCCACTAATGCATTAATGTACACACAGATCTCCACTAATGCATTAATGTACACACAGATCTCCACTAATGCATTAATGTACACACAGATCTCCACTAATGCATTAATGTACACACAGATCTCCACTAATGCATTAATGCACACACAGATCTCCACTAATGCATTAATGTACACACAGATCTCCACTAATGCATTAATGTACACACAGATCTCCACTAATGCATTAATGTACACACAGATCTCCACTAATGCATTAATGTACACACCGATCTTCACTAATGCATTAATGTACACACAGATCTCCACTAATGCATTAATGTACACACAGATCTTCACTAATGCATTAATGTACACACAGATCTCCACTAATGCATTAATGTACACACAGATCTCCACTAATGCATTAATGTACACACAGATCTTCACTAATGCATTAATGTACACACAGATCTTCACTAATGCATTAATGTACACACAGATCTCCACTAATGCATTAATGTACACACAGATCTCCACGAATGCATTAATGTACACACAGACAGATCTCCACTAATGCATTAATGTACACACAGACAGATCTCCACTAATGCATTAATGTACACGCAGATCTCCACTAATGCATTAATGCACACACAGATCTCCACTAATGCATTAATGTACACAGATCTCCACTAATGCATTAATGTACACACAGATCTCCACTAATGCATTAATGTACACGCAGATCTCCACTAATGCATTAATGTACACGCAGATCTCCACTAATGCATTAATGCACACACAGATCTCCACTAATGCATTAATGTACACGCAGATCTCCACTAATGCATTAATGTACACACAGATCTCCACTAATGCATTAATGTACACACAGATCTCCACTAATGCATTAATGCACACACAGATCTCCACTAATGCATTAATGCACACACAGATCTCCACTAATGCATTAATGTACACAGATCTCCACTAATGCATTAATGTACACACAGACAGATCTCCACTAATGCATTAATGCACACACAGATCTCCACTAATGCATTAATGTACACACAGATCTCCACTAATGCATTAATGTACACACAGATCTTCACTAATGCATTAAAACACACGCAGATCTCCACTAATGCATTAATGTACACGCTGATCTCCACTAATGCATTAATGCACACACAGATCTCCACTAATGCATTAATGCACACACAGATCTCCACTAATGCATTAATGCACACGCAGATCTCCACTAATGCATTAATGTACACACAGATCTTCACTAATGCATTAATGCACACACAGATCTCCACTAATGCATTAATGTACACACAGATCTCCACTAATGCATTAATGCACACGCAGATCTCCACTAATGCATTAATGTACACACAGATCTCCACTAATGCATTAATGTACACACAGATCTCCACTAATGCATTAAAACACACGCAGATCTCCACTAATGCATTAATGTACACGCTGATCTCCACTAATGCATTAATGTACACACAGATCTCCACTAATGCATTAATGTACACACAGATCTCCACTAATGCATTAATGTACACACAGATCTCCACTAATGCATTAATGTACACACAGATCTCCACTAATGCATTAATGTACACACCGATCTTCACTAATGCATTAATGTACACACAGATCTCCACTAATGCATTAATGCACACACAGATCTCCACTAATGCATTAATGTACACACAGATCTTCACTAATGCATTAATGTACACACAGATCTCCACTAATGCATTAATGTACACACAGATCTCCACTAATGCATTAATGTACACACAGATCTTCACTAATGCATTAATGTACACACAGATATTCACTAATGCATTAATGTACACACAGATCTCCACTAATGCATTAATGTACACACAGATCTTCACTAATGCATTAATGTACACACAGATCTCCACTAATGCATTAATGTACACACAGATCTCCACTAATGCATTAATGTACAAACATATCTCCACTAATGCATTAATGTACACACAGACAGATCTCCACTAATGCATTAATGCACACACAGATCTCCACTAATGCATTAATGCACACACAGATCTCCACTAATGCATTAATGTACACACAGATCTCCACTAATGCATTAATGTACACACAGATCTCCACTAATGCATTAATGTACACACAGATCTCCACTAATGCATTAATGTACACACAGATCTCCACTAATGCATTAATGTACACACCGATCTTCACTAATGCATTAATGTACACACAGATCTCCACTAATGCATTAATGTACACACAGATCTTCACTAATGCATTAATGTACACACAGATCTTCACTAATGCATTAATGTACACACAGATCTCCACTAATGCATTAATGTACACACAGATCTTCACTAATGCATTAATGTACACACAGATATTCACTAATGCATTAATGTACACACAGATCTCCACTAATGCATTAATGTACACACAGATCTCCACTAATGCATTAATGTACAAACATATCTCCACTAATGCATTAATGTACACACAGATCTCCACTAATGCATTAATGTACACACAGATCTCCACTAATGCATTAATGTACACACAGATCTCCACTAATGCATTAATGTACAAACATATCTCCACTAATGCATTAATGTACACACAGATCTCCACTAATGCATTAATGTACACACAGACAGATCTCCACTAATGCATTAATGTACACGCAGATCTCCACTAATGCATTAATGCACACACAGATCTCCACTAATGCATTAATGTACACACAGATCTCCACTAATGCATTAATGTACACACAGATCTCCACTAATGCATTAATGTACACACAGATCTCCACTAATGCATTAATGTACACACCGATCTTCACTAATGCATTAATGTACACACAGATCTCCACTAATGCATTAATGTACACACAGATCTTCACTAATGCATTAATGTACACACAGATCTCCACTAATGCATTAATGTACACACAGATCTCCACTAATGCATTAATGTACACACAGATCTTCACTAATGCATTAATGTACACACAGATCTTCACTAATGCATTAATGTACACACAGATCTCCACTAATGCATTAATGTACACACAGATCTCCACGAATGCATTAATGTACACACAGACAGATCTCCACTAATGCATTAATGTACACACAGACAGATCTCCACTAATGCATTAATGTACACGCAGATCTCCACTAATGCATTAATGCACACACAGATCTCCACTAATGCATTAATGTACACAGATCTCCACTAATGCATTAATGTACACACAGATCTCCACTAATGCATTAATGTACACACAGATCTCCACTAATGCATTAATGTACACACAGATCTCCACTAATGCATTAATGTACACGCAGATCTCCACTAATGCATTAATGTACACGCAGATCTCCACTAATGCATTAATGCACACACAGATCTCCACTAATGCATTAATGCACACACAGATCTCCACTAATGCATTAATGTACACAGATCTCCACTAATGCATTAATGTACACACAGACAGATCTCCACTAATGCATTAATGCACACACAGATCTCCACTAATGCATTAATGTACACAGATCTCCACTAATGCATTAATGTACACACAGATCTCCACTAACACACAGATCTCCACTAATGCATTAATGTACACACAGATCTCCACTAATGCATTAATGCACACACAGATCTCCACTAATGCATTAATGCACACACAGATCTCCACTAATGCATTAATGTACACACAGATCTCCATTAATGTACACACAGATCTCCACTAAGGGACTGTTCGTTATTTATTTAAGGGGCCACCGGAGGAGTTTTGAGATCTGTTGTCAAAAAAGACATGACCCTCCCTTCGCCAGCAATAAATTTTTCTATGACCCTCCAAAATGATTGTGAAAAAAGGCATGACCCTCCCCGATAATTTATTGATTAGCCTAATTCTGTACTGGTTTGCGCTTGGCAAAGATGTTCAGATAGCCATTGTTTGTTTGTTTTTTAAACCATAAACTCTTGCTTTCTCATCTTACTAGGGCTGTAACGATAGACCAAACCTACGATTCGGTTCGTATCACGATTTTTTATTTTAGATTTGAAAAAAAAAATCATGTTTTCGGTGCTGATGCGGTGTGACTCGTTCAACATGTGGGTTGCGTTGCGAATAAAGCATCTAAAAGCTGTCACAAAGAACCGGCAAAAGTAATGATTATTAATATGTCATATATAGCTAGACATTTTAATTGTTTTTAATAAACAAGTGTTTTCTGTGTCTACTGCAAAGATGAAGTTGACGATGCGTCGCGATCTTCTCAGAACGCGCCAGAGAGAAATGCACATTTCATAAGGAGAAAGCAGTCTGTTTTCCTTCGTTTTGAATTGTTCTGCATGTTTAAAAGTAGACATTTCAAGCTTTCTATATATTTCTCAGGTCTGTGAGGCAAGTAGCATACCTTACGCTGAGTTTCGGTTCATTTATGAGACAAGAGTCCAGTTCACTCGCCCGCGCCTCCGTGTCATGATTATCTATTTTCTACTATATTTAGACTACTTCTTATTTATTAAATCCAGATGAAACATTGATTAAAATTAAGATAAAATTAATAAAAAAACGAAATTCACTTTAAAGAAAGGCTTTGTGCTTTCTGTTTGAGGTCTCTGTGCAATTTTTAAAGTCGCTTCAGAGCAGTCATATCCGTGCGTAATGGAGAACTGTCACGTCCGTAACATTTTTTTTTTTTTTACATCAATGCAAACACGAAAAATAAAATAAAAATAATATAAAATTTAATTTTCTGTGGAGGCCGATCTTTATTCATCCGGTGGGTATATATATTTTGGTTTGCACAGTGTAATTTATAGAATTACTAAAAAATATTTTGCCACCTAAAACTTAAAGATTTTTTTGTGTCACGTCACATGTGTATTTCCCTCATATTAAATATAAAACGCATGTGTAGACTGATATTTTTCTAATGTCTTGACTCCTTTCAGACGTTTCAAATAAATGCTTTTTCTGCGAATTTTTATTTTAAGTTTTGACTGCAAATGTCACGTCCATTCACTGGAATCGCCCAATTTTAACGAATTTATCCTCAACTAGTTTTTGTGGTGTAGGTCTATGTATTTTTTGTTAACTTAAATAATAGCCTACTAATAGTGATTTAAAGATGTGGTAGCGCTGCGAAGATCGCGAGTCGTCAACTTCTTCTGTCTAGCCGACACTGACATAAAAAATAACTGTTTTATTAGTAAACAATTAAAATGTCTCCTGCTATATTGAACATATTTGCCTGTTCCTTACAAAACACTGACAGTGGGGTTTTTGACTGTTTTCTTCTTTTTTTTTTTTTTTCTTTTTTTTTTTTGAGCAGCTGCGGACAAATTATTTCGACATACACACACACACACAATATTGATAAACAGGACAATAAAAATTTCATTTAATTTATTGTTTAATAAAATTATAAGCCTATTATTTTTAGTTTATTAACAGCAACAACAGCTGTAAAGATGAAGTTGACGATCGCCATCTCCGTAGTAGTGAACACGCCTATAGAGAGAAATGCACATCATTACATAACCAGAGAGTAGCCTATTTCTTTTCGTTTTAAATTGTTAAAAGACATTTCAAGCTTTCTTAAGATATATTTCATGTATGTGAGGCATATGCTGAGTTTCGTTAAGTTAGGATGAGATGCGCTCCTGTTTACGAGCAGTGCAAGTGACCACGCGGGCGCCTCTATGATTGTGTTGTCTGCTATATTTGGTATTTGGCAATTGGTTGATAAAAAAAAAAATATTAAAATTAAGATACAATTTATACAAAACGAAATTCACTTAAAAAAATCGTTTTCTGCAAAACAAAACTTAATTAAGTGGTCAAAATCATGTCTGACCCCGCTCCATGTCTCTCGATATTGCGTATACTCGTGTGTGCGGTTCACTTTTCATAATCAACATAGATGAAAAAATAACATTATTATATTTTAACAAAAATTAAACTAAATGAGCTTATTTAATGGTAACAACACAGTAGGCCTACAGACTCTGTATTTGTACAAATTGCTGCACATTCATTTTATTCTGAATTTTGCACACACAAGTTGAAAGGCATTTGTTTGTGCATGCATGTAAAACATATCTGCAACATTTATCAAGTTCACTGATAATTATGCGTGCATTTATTAATTATTATCTTAATGAATAATGTAACAAGGACGAAGCATGTAAACTGTTTGTTTAGAATTTGGATCGATCATCGCAAATAGATCCGAATGAAGAAATGTACAAAACCATAGGCTATAGAAAATGGGTGGGCCCGGACCTAAATGCCCACCCGGGCCCAATGGTAGCGCCGCGGCTGGTGGTAGCCCTACATCTTACACATCGTAGAAACAAAATAAGAATGGAAACTAAAATATGCAGTATCGCCCTACAGCGCACATTCTATCAGCAGTTCTGGCGCCTCAGTCCCAATACTGTTAAACTCGACGTACGTTCACATCACATGTTAATGCAGCGGTAGAGTTAGGCTACACTCACAGGACACTGTGCACTTAACAAAAGTTCATTATTTGCTCGTGCTTTAAAGCTTTGCCGGGTAAACATTTCTTTGGCATTCTGTTCTGACATGATGCACTTTTTCTAAGCGCGACCTGAAGCGCACACTGTCAAACAGCGCCAAACTGGATTTTTGTTGGGTCAGACCTACCTGATATCGAAGGGGGGCTGATAACGCGAGATCAACATGGAGCTAAATGGAAAAAAATAGCACCAAACAAGCCACTTTGAAATGTTGCTGTTTTAATGAATATAAAAGTTGGGTGACCCTCCCCCTAGACTAAAAAAAGTTGGATGACCCTCCCCTCAACAAAGAATAAAAAGACATGACCCTCCCCTATTTTCCTCCGGTGGCCCCTTCCATAAATACCGAACGGTCCCTAATGCATTAATGTACACACAGATCTTCACAATGCATTAATGTACACAGATCTCCACTAATGCATTAATGTACACACAGATCTTCACTAATGCATTAATGTACACAGATCTCCACTAATGCATTAATGTACACAGTTAGTTAAAGGTGCAGTCAGTCATTCTGTCCACATTTAAAGTCCCTGTAAAGGCAATTCTAAAAAAAAAAAAAATCTAAACGCATTATAAATGTTAGAAATGTATTGCTAAAACATATTACAAAGACTGTGAACTGTGAAGTACTGAATTGTGGAGTTAGACCGTTAAACAGTTTTTCACCATTGTTGTGTTCCGGATTTTTTGGGCGGGGCTAAAACGGGGGCTCGATGACGCACCGGAGCCCCTGAGCTCCTGGACACGCCCCTACTTGATGACGCACTGGAGCCCCTGACGCTGCCCTCTTAAACAAGGCACTTGGACTATGAGGGTTCCCTGGAACTTACTGTTGGGCCCTATATGAAGGCCCTGTGGAGTTACAAATTTAAGAATCTGTATAAGATCTGCTGATCTTATGTCCTTACATAACGTAACTAAGTTAGAACAATACTAAGGTAGAGCACATTGAATTTAGCATTTAAGTTTATGATGATGATATCAGCTGTTAATCAAAGTTTCCAGCAAGAGATTCGTGCCAGTCCTGTTCTCTCTATTGTAAGTTAAATGAGTCAGATTGGTAGTCTAACAAAGATATCAATAGCAAGATTAGTTTTAACATTATGTGACCATTGTATATCGACATGATGAAAATATTCATTCAAAATCATTCATGCATTAATGCTGCATAATTATACCTGAGAATGCTTTGACGAGTTTCCACAGCGCACGATGCTTAAGGGAACGTCTGCCAATTACACCAACTGCGGTAAACGTAGTCAATAATGTGTATTATTTAAAATTACTTTTAACATTTAAAAACAGACGTTTTCAAATCCCAAAGCTTGCAGAAGGTTCCTATTGCCAATGCTGACTTAGGCTACAGCTTTCTTGGTAGCCTTGAGTGAATTAACTTGTCTAAGAAAATGATTCATAAAACGTGTCATAAAACTATGTTTACTTTCGTCACTGACACAGACGAAAATGAAAAGACTAAGTTCAGCTTTAGGAGGGAAGAAATGGGCCAGGATAAGAAGACTGAGAGAAAAAGAAATATGAAGATGAGGAGAGAGCAGGTATTGACAAATAATCTAATGACAATCTAATTTTTTGGCCTTCAAAAGTCCTAAATTGCACATATGTAGATCAGAGAAATCCAAATTTTCTCGGGGGAGCAAGCCCCTGAACCCCCCTAACTACGACGGGGCCTTGAGTCTTGTTACCCAGGGCACAGGAAATTGTTAATCCGGCCCTGAGCTCAATGAAATAACAACTTATGATTTTGGGGGTTTACATAGCAGGCTGTTGTCCGGTTTCCACGGCAAAATCGACTGACGCCACGTCTGATCAAAGTAACCTGCCTTGTCTTGTCTGTTGGTGTCAGTGGCCTCTTTGCTTCGG